>NC_060121.1:1283592-1603865 GCF_021461395.2 Schistocerca americana | reverse complement strand
ATGTATTGAATCTCGACGCCATTTGAGTGTTCCATCGTCACTAGGAGGCCCTGAGCGTTACACAATCTAGACTCACAGGAGATGGACCATAAGGTGCCCGAGGCAGCAATATCCCCTTGGAGACAAGTCGGCTGGAGGACGATGTATTGAATATCGACGCAATTTGAGTGTTCCATCCTCATTAGGAAGACCTGAACATTACAATTAACTAACTGTTATGCGTCGGATTCGAAAATCTAGACTTACAGGAGGACGACCATAAGGTGCCCGAGGCAGCAATAAAACCTTGGAGACAAGTCGCCTGGAGGACGATGTATTGAATCTCGACGCCATTTGAGTGTTCCATCGTCACTAGGAGGCCCTGAGCGTTACAATTAACTATCAGTTTCGCGTCGGATTCGCAAATCTAGATTCACAGGAGACGGACCATATGGTGCCCGAGGCAGCAATATCCCCTTGTAGTCAAGTCGGCTGGAGGACGAGGTATTGAATCTCGACGCAATTAGTGTGTTCCATCGTCATTAGGAGGCCCTGAACGTTGTAATTAACTCTCAGTTTTGCGTCGGATACGAATGTCTAGACTCACAGGAGGACGACCAAAAGGCGCCCGAGGCAACAATAAACCCTTGGAAGCAGGTCGGCTGGAGGACGATGTATTGAATCGCGACGCAATTTGAATGTTTCATCGTCATTAGGAGGCCCTGAACGTTACAATGAAGTATCACTTTTGCGTCGGATTCGATACTCTAGACTCATAGGAGAACGACCATAACGTGCCCGAGGCAGCAATATCCCCTTGGAGACACGTCGGCTGGAGGACGATGTATTGAATCTCGAAGCAATTTTAGTGTTCCATCGTCATTAGGAGGCGCTGAACATTACAATTAACTATCAGTTTTGCGTCGGATTCGACAATCTAGACTCACAGGAGAACGAAAGGAAAGTGCCCGAGGCAGCAATAGACCCTTGGAGACAAGTTGGCTGGAGGACGATGTATTGAATGTCGACTCTATTTGAGTGTTCCATCGTCATTAGGAGGCACTGAACATCAGTTTTTCGTCGGATACGAAAATCTAGACTCACAGGAGACGGACCATAAGGTGCCCGAGGCAGTAATAGACGCTTGGAGACAAGTTGGCTGAAGGACGATGTATTGAATCTCGACGAAATTTGAGTGTTCCATCGTCATTAGGTGGCCCTGAACGTTACTATTAACTATTAGTTTTGCGTCGGATTCGAAAATCTAGACTTACAGGAGGACGACCAATAGGCGTCCTGGGCAACAATAATCCCTTGGAGACAGGTCGGCTGGAGGACGATGTATTGAATCGCGACGCAATTTGAATGTTCCATCGTCATTAGGAGGCCCTGAACGTTACAGTTAAGTATCACTTTTGCGTCGGCTTCGATACTCTAGACTTATAGGAGAACGACCATAACGTGCCAGAGGCAGCAATATCCCCTTGGAGACACGTCGGCTGGAGGACGATGTATTGAATCTCGAAGCAATTTGAGTGTTCCATCGTCATCAGGAGGCCCTGAACGTTACAATTCACTATCAGTTTTGCGTCGGATTCGACAATCTAGACTCACAGGAGAACGAAAGAAAAGTGCCCGAGGCAGCAATAGACCCTTGGAGACAAATCGGCTGGAGGACGATGAATTGTATCGCGACGCAATTTGAGTGTTCCATCGTCATTAGGAGGCACTGAACATTACAATAAACCATCAGTTTTGTGTCGGATTCGAAAATCTAGACTCACAGGAGACAGACCATAAGGTGCCAGAGGCATCAAAAGACCCTTGGAGACAAGTCGGCTGGAGGACGATGTATTGAATCTCGAAGCAATTTGAGTGTTCCATCGTCATTAGGTGGCCCTTAACGTCACAATTAACGCTCAGTTTCGCGTCGGATTCGAAAATCTAGACTCACAGGAGACGGACCATAAGGTGCCCGAGGCAGAAATATGCCCTTGGAGTCAGTTCGGCTGGGGGACGATGTATTGAATATCGAAGCAATTTGCGTGTTCTATCGTCATTAGGAGGCCCTGAACGTTACAATTAAGTATCAGTTTGGGGTCGGATTCGAAAATCTACAGTCATAGGAGAACGACCATAAGGTGCCCGAGGCAGCAATAGACCCTTGGAGGCACGTCGTCTGATGGACGATGTATTGAATCTCGACGCAATTTGAGTGTTTCATCGTGATTAGGATGCCCTGAACGTTACAATTAACTATCAGTTTTGCGTCGGATTCGACAATCTAGACTCACAGGAGAACGACAATAAGGTGCCCGAGGCAGCAATAGACCCTTGGAGACAAGTCGACTGGAGGACGATGTATTGAATCGCGACGGAATTTGAGAGATCCATCATCATAAGGAGGCCCTGAACGTTACAATTAACTATCATTTTTGCTTCGGATTTGAAAAACTAGACTCACAGGAGACGGACTATACGGTGCCCGAGGCAGCAACATCCCCTTGGAGGCAAGTCTGCTCTAGGACGATGTATTGAGTCGCGACGCAATTTGAGTGTTCCATCGTCATTAGGAGGCCCTGAACGTTACAATTAATTATCAGTTATGCATCGGATTCGAAAATGTAGACTCAGAGGAGAACGACCATAAGGTGCCCGAGGCAGCAATAGACCCTTGGAGGCAAGTCGCTGGAGGACGATGAATTGAATCTCGACGCAATTTGAGTGTTCCATCGTCATTAGGAGGCCCTGAACGTTACCATTAACTATCAGTTTCGCGTCGGATTCGAAAATCTAGACTCACAGGAGAAGGACCATAAGGTGCCATAGGCAGCAATAGACCCTTGGAGACAAGTCGCCTGGAGGACGAAGTATTGAATCTCGACGCAATTTGAGTGTTCCATCGTCATTAGGAGGCCCTGAACGTTACAATTAACTATCAGTTTCGCGTCGGATTCGAGAATCTAGATTCACAGGAGACGGACTATAAGGTGCTAGAGGCAGCAATAGACCCTTGGAGACAAGTAGGCTGGAGGACGATGTATTGAATCTCGACGCAATTTGAGTGTTCCATCGTCATTAGGAGGCCCTGAACGTTACAATTAACTATCAGTTATGCGTCGGATTCGAAAATCTAGACTCACAGGAGGACGACCAAAATGCGCCCGAGGCAACAATAGGCCCTTGGAGACAAGTCGGCTGGAGGGTGATGTATTAAATCTCGACGCAATTTGAGTGTTCCATCGTCATTAGGAGGCCCTGAATGTTATAATTAACTCACAGTTTTTCGTCGGATTCGAAAATCTAGACTCACAGGAGGACGACCAAAAGGTGTCCGAGGCAACAATAGACCCTTGGAGTCAAGTCGGCTGGAGGGTGATGTATTAAATCTCGACGCAATTTGAGTGTTCCATCCTCATTAGGAGGCCCTGAACGTTACAATTAAGTATCAGTTTGGCGTCGGATTCGAAAATCTACAGTCATAGGAGAACGACCATAAGGTGCCCGAGGCAGCAATAGACCCTTGGAGGCACGTCGTCTGATGGACGATGTATTGAATCTCGACGCCATTTGAGTGTTTCATCGTGATTAGGATGCCCTGAACGTTACAATTAACTATGTTTTGCGTCGGATTCGACAATCTAGACTCACAGGAGAACGACAATAAGGTGCCCGAGGCAGCAATAGACCCTTGGAGACAAGTCGACTGGAGGACGATGTATTGAATCGCGACGGAATTTGAGAGATCCATCATCATAAGGAGGCCCTGAACGTTACAATTAACTATCATTTTTGCTTCGGATTTGAAAATCTAGACTCACAGGAGACGGACTATACGGTGCCCGAGGCAGCAACATCCCCTTGGAGACAAGTCTGCTCTAGGACGATGTATTGAATCTCGACGCAAATTGAGTATTCCATCGTCATTAGGAGGCCCTCAACGTTACAATTAACTATCAGTTTTGCGTCGGATTGGAAAATCTAGACTCACAAGAGAACGACCATTAGGTGCCACAGGCAGCAATTGACCCTTGGAGACAAATCGGCTGGAGGACGATGTATTGAGTCGCGACGCAATTTGAGTGTTCCATCGTCATTAGGAGGCCCTGAACGTTACAATTAATTATCAGTTATGCGTCGGATTCGAAAATGTAGACTCAGAGGAGAACGACCATAAGGTGCCCGAGGCAGCAATAGACCCTTGGAGGCAAGTCGGCTGGAGGACGATGAATTGAATCTCGACGCAATTTGAGTGTTCCATCGTCATTAGGAGGCCCTGAACGTTACCATTAAATATCAGTTTCGCGTCGGATTCGAAAATCTAGACTCACAGGAGAAGGACCATAAGGTGCCATAGGCAGCAATAGACCCTTGGAGACAAGTCGCCTGGAGGACGAAGTATTGAATCTCGACGCAATTTGAGTGTTCCATCGTCATTAGGAGGCCCTGAACGTTACAATTAACTGTCAGTTTCGCGTCGGATTCGAGAATCTAGATTCACAGGAGACGGACTATAAGGTGCTAGAGGCAGCAATAGACCCTTGGAGACAAGTAGGCTGGAGGACGATGTATTGAATCTCGACGCAATTTGAGTGTTCCATCGCCGTTAGGAGGCCCTGAACGTTACAATTAACTATCAGTTATGCGTCGGATTCGAAAATCTAGACTCGCAGGAGGACGACCAAAAGGCGCCCGAGGCAACAATAGACCCTTGGAGACAAGTCGGCTGGAGGATGATGTATTGAATCTCGACGCAATTTGAGTGCTCCATCCTCATTAGGAGGCCGTGAACGTTACAATTAACTATTAGTTTTGCGTCGGATTCGAAAATGTAGACTCAGAGGTGAACGACCATAAGGTGCCCGAGGCAGCAGTAGACACTTGGAGACAAATCGCCTGGAGGACGATATATTGAACTCGACGCAATTTGAGTGTTCCATCGTCATTAGGAGGCCCTGAATGTAACAATTAACTATCAGTTTCGCGTCGGATTCGAAATTCTAGACTCACAGAAGCACGACCATAAGGAGCCAGAGGCTGCAATAGACCATTGGAGACAAGTCGGCTGGAGGACGATGTATTGAATCTCGACGCAATTTGAGTGTTCCATCGTCATTAGGTGGCCCTTAACGTCACAATTAACTCTCAGTTTCGCGTCGGATTCGAAAATCTAGATTCACAGAAGACGGACCATAAGGTGCCCGAGGCAGAAATATGCCCTTGGAGTCAGGTCGGCTGGGGGACGATGTATTGAATATCGAAGCAATTTGCGTGTTCTATCGTCATTAGGAGGCCCTGAACGTTACAATTAAGTATCAGTTTGGAATCGGATTCGTAAATCTAGACTCAGAGGAGGACGACCAAAAGGCGCCCGAGGCAACAATAGACCCTTGGAGACAAGTCGGCTGGAGGAGAATGTATTGAATCTCAACGCAATTTGAGTGTTCCAGTGACATTAGGAGGACCTGAACGTTACAATTAACTATCAGTTTTGCGTCGGATTCGAAAATGTAGACTCAGAGGAGAACGGCCATAAGGTGCCCGAGGCAGCAATAGACCCTTGGAGACAAGTCGCCTGGACGACGATGTATTGAATCTCGACGCCATTTGAGTTTTCCATCGTCATTAGGAGGCCCTGAGCGTTACAATTAACTATCAGTTTCGCGTCGGATTCGCAAATCTAGACTCACAGGAGACGGACCATATGGTGACCGAAGCAGCAATATCCCCTTGGAGACAAGTCGGCTGGAGGACGAGGTATTGAATCTCGACGCAATTTGAGTGTTCCATCGTCATTAGGAGGCCCTGAACGTTACAAGTAGCTATCAGATTTTTGTCGGATTCGAAAATCTAGACTCACAGGAGAACGACAATAAGGTGCCCGAGGCAGCAATAGACCCTTGGAGACAAGTCGGCTGGAGGACGATGTATTAAATCTCGACGCAATTTGAGTGTTCCATCCTCATTAGGAGGCCCTGAACGTTACAATTAAGTATCAGTTTTGCGTCAGATTTGAAGATCTAGGCTCACAGGAGAACGACCATTAGGTGCCACAGGCAGCAATAGAACCTTGGAGACAAATAGGCTGGAGAACGATGAATTGAATCGCGACGCAATTTGAGTGTTCCATCGTAATTAGGAGGCACTGAACATAACAATTAACCATCAGTTTTGTGTCGGATTCGAAAATCTAGACTCACAGGAGACAGAACATAAGGTCCCAGAGGCAGCAATAGACCCTTTCTAGACAAGTCGGCTGGAGGACGATGTATTGAATTTCGACGCAATTTGAGTGTTCCAGTGTCATTAGGAGGCTCTGAACGTGACAATAAAATATCAGTTTTGCGTCGGATTCGAAAATGTAGACATAGTGGAGAACGACAATAAGTTGCCCGAGGCAGTAATAGACCCTTGGAGACAAGTCGGCTGAAGGACGATGTATTGAATCTCGACGAAATTTGAGTGTTCCATCGTCATTAGGTGGCCCTGAATGTTACAATTAACTATCAGTTTTGCGTCGGATTCGACAATCTAGACTCACAGGAAATGGACCTTAAGGTGCCCAAGGCAGCAATATCCCCTTGGAGACAAGTCGGCTGGAGGACGATGTATAGAATATCGACGCAATTTGAGTGTTCCATCGTCATTAGGAAGACCTGAACATTACAATTAACTATCAGTTATGCGTCGGATTCGAAAATCTAGACTTACAGGAGGACGACCATAAGGTGCCCGAGGCAGCAATAAAACCTTGGAGAAAGTCGCCTGGAGGACGATGTATTGAATCTCGACGCAATTTGAGTGTTCCATCGTCATTAGGAGGCCCTGAGCGTTACAATTAACTATCAGTTTCGCGTCGGATTCGCAAATCTAGACTCACAGGAGACGGACCATATGGTGCCCGAGGCAGCAATATCCCCTTGTAGACAAGTCGGCTGGAGGACGAGGTATTGAATCTCGACGCAATTTGAGTGTTCCATCGTCAATAGGAGGCGCTGAACGTTACAATTAGCTATCAGTTTTGCGTCGGATTCGAAAATCTAGACTCAAAGGAGAACGACAATAAGGTGCCCGAGGCAGCAATAGACCCTTGGAGACAAGTCGGCTGGAGGACGATGTATTGAATCGCGACGGAATTTGAGTGTTCCATCGTCATTAGGAATCCCTGAACGTTACAATTAACTATCATTTTGCGTCGGATTCGATAATCTAGACTCAGAGGAGAACGACCATAAGGTGCCCGAGGCAGCAATAGACCCCGTGGAGTAAGTCGGCTGGAGGACGATATATTGAACCTCGACGCAATTTGAGTGTACCATCGTCATTAGGAGGCCCTGAACGTTGTAATTAACTCTCAGTTTTGCGTCGGATACGAATGTCTAGACTCACAGGAGAACGACCATAAGGTGCCCGAGGCAGCAATATCCCCTTGGAGACAAGTCGGCTGGATGACGATATATTGAATCTCGGGGGAATTTGAGTGTTCGATCGTCATTAGGAGGCCCTGAACGTTACAATTAACTATCAGCTATGCGTCGGATTCGTAGATCTAGACTCACAGGAGAACGACCACAAGGACCCCGAGGCAGCAATAGACCCTTGGAGACAAGTTGGCTGGAGGACGATGTATTGAATGTCGACTCTATTTGAGTGTTCCATCGTCATTAGGAGGCACTGAACATCAGTTTTTCGTCGGATACGAAAATCTAGACTCACAGGAGACGGACCATAAGGTGCCCGAGGCAGTAATAGACCCTTGGAGACAAGTTGGCTGGACGAAGATGTATTGAATCTCGACGCAATTTGAGTGTTCCAGTGACATTAGGAGGACCTGAACGTTACAATTAACTATCAGTTTTGCGTCGGATTCGAAAATGTAGACTCAGAGGAGAACGGCAATAAGGTGCCCGAGGCAGCAATAGACCCTTGGAGACAAGTCGCCTGGACGAAGATGTATTGAATCTCGACGCAATTTGAGTTTTCCATCGTCATTACGAGGCCCTGAGCGTTACAATTAACTATCAGTTTCAGGTCGGACTCGCAAATCTAGACTCACAGGAGAGGGACCATATGGTGACCGAAGCAGCAATATCCCCTTGGAAACAAGTCGGCTGGAGGACGAGGTATTGAATCTCGACGCAATTTGAGTGTTCCATCGTCATTAGGAGGCCGTGAACGTTACAATTAGCTATCAGTTTTTCGTCGGATTCGAAAATCTAGACTCACAGGAGAACGACAATAAGGTGCCCGAGGCAGCAATAGACCCTTGGAGACAAGTCGGCTGGAGGACGATGTATTGAATCTCAATGAAATTTGAGTGTTCCATCGTCATTAGGTGGCCCTGAATGTTACAATTAACTGTCAGTTTTGCGTCGGATTCGACAATCTTGACTCACAGGAGATGGACCATAAGGTGCCCGAGGCAGCAATATCCCCTTGGAGACAAGTCGGCTGGAGGACGATGTATTGAATATCGACGCAATTTGAGTGTTCCATCCTCATTAGGAAGACCTGAACATTACAATTAACTAACTGTTATGCGTCGGATTCGAAAATCTAGACTTACAGGAGGACGACCATAAGGTGCCCGAGGCAGCAATAAAACCTTGGAGACAAGTCGCCTGGAGGACGATGTATTGAATCTCGACGCCATTTGAGTGTTCCATCGTCACTAGGAGGCCCTGAGCGTTACAATTAACTATCAGTTTCGCGTCGGATTCGCAAATCTAGATTCACAGGAGACGGACCATATGGTGCCCGAGGCAGCAATATCCCCTTGTAGTCAAGTCGGCTGGAGGACGAGGTATTGAATCTCGACGCAATTAGTGTGTTCCATCGTCATTAGGAGGCCCTGAACGTTGTAATTAACTCTCAGTTTTGCGTCGGATACGAATGTCTAGACTCACAGGAGAACGACCATAAGGTGCCTGAGGCAGCAATATCCCCTTTGGAGACAAGTCGGCTGGATGACGATATATTGAACCTCGAAGTAATTTGAGTGTTCCATCGTCATTAGGAGGCCCTGAACGTTACAATTAACTATCAGCTATGCGTCGGATTCGTAGATCTAGACTCACAGAAGAACGACCACAAGGACCCCGAGGCAGCAATAGACCCTTGGAGACAAGTCGGCTGGAGGTCGATGTATTGAATCTCGACGCAATTTGAGTGTTCCATCTTCATTAGGAGGCCCTGAACGTTACAATTCACTATCAGTTTTGCGTCGGATTCGAAGATCTAGTCTCACGGGAGAACGACCATTAGGTGCCACAGGCAGCAATAGACCCTTGGAGACAAATCGGCTGGAGGACGATGAATTGAATCGCGACGCACTTTGAGTGTTCCATCGTCATTAGGAGCCAGTGAACATAACAATTAACCATCAGTTTTGTGTCGGATTCGAAAACCTAGACTTACAGGAGACAGACCATAAGGTGCCAGAGGCAGCAATAGACCCTTGGAGACAAGTCGGCTGGAGAATGATGTATTGAATCTCGACGCAATTTGAGTGTTCCATCGTTATTAGGAGGCCGTGAACGGTAAATTAACTATCAGTTATGCGTCGGATTCGAAAATCTAGACATACAGGAGGACGACCAAAAGGCGCCCGAGGTAACAATAGTCCCTTCGAGACAAGTCGGTTGGAGGGCGATGTATTGAATCTCGACGCAATTTGAGTGTTCCAGTGTCATTAGGAGGCCCTGAACGTGACAATTAAATATCAGTTTTGCGTCGGATTCGACAATCTAGACTCGCTGGAGATGGACCATAAGATGCCCGAGGCAGCAATATCCCCTTGGAGACAAGTCGGCTGGAGGACGATGTATTGAATCTCGACGCAATTTGAGTGTTCTATCGTCATTAGGAAGACCTGAACGTTAGAATTAACTATCAGTTATGCGTCGGATTCCAAAATCTAGTCTTACAGGAGGATGACCAAAAGGCGTCCGAGGCAACAATAAACCCTTGGAAGCAGGTCGGCTGGAGGACGATGTATTGAATCGCGACGCAATTTGAATGTTTCATCGTCATTAGGAGGCCCTGAACGCTACAATGAAGTATCACTTTTGCGTCGGATTCGATACTCTAGACTCATAGGAGAACGACCATAACGTGCCCGAGGCAGCAATATCCCCTTGGAGACACGTCGGCTGGAGGACGATGTATTGAATCTCGAAGCAATTTTAGTGTTCAATCGTCATTAGGAGGCGCTGAACATTACAATTAACTATCAGTTTTGCGTCGGATTCGACAATCTAGACTCGCAGGAGAACGAAAGGAAAGTGCCCGAGGCAGCAATAGACCCTTCGAGACAAGTTGGCTGGAGGACGATGTATTGAATGTCGACTCTATTTGAGTGTTCCATCGTCATTCGGAGGCACTGAACATCAGTTTTTCGTCGGATACGAAAATCGAGACTCACAGGAGACGGACCATAAGGTGCCCGAGGCAGTAATAGACCCTTGGAGACAAGTTGGCTGAAGGACGATGTATTGAATCTCGACGAAATTTAAGTCTTCCATCGTCATTAGGTGGCCCTGAACGTTACTATTAACTATCAGTTTTGCGTCGGATTCGAAAATCTAGGCTTACAGGAGGACGACCAATAGGCGTCCTGGGCAACAATAATCCCTTGGAGACAGGTCGGCTGGAGGACGATGTATTGAATCGCGACGCAATTTGAATGTTCCATCGTCATTAGGAGGCCCTGAACGTTACAGTTAAGTATCACTTTTGCGTCGGCTTCGATACTCTAGACTTATAGGAGAACGACCATAACGTGCCCGAGGCAGCAATATCCCCTTGGAGACACGTCGCCTGGAGGACGATGTATTGAATCTCGAAGCAATTTGAGTGTTCCATCGTCATCAGGAGGCCCTGAACGTTACAATTCACTATCAGTTTTGCGTCGGATTCGACAATCTAGACTCACAGGAGAACGAAAGAAAAGTGCCCGAGGCAGCAATAGACCCTTGGAGACAAATCGGCTGGAGGACGATGAATTGTATCGCGACGCAATTTGAGTGTTCCATCGTCATTAGGAGGCACTGAACATTACAATAAACCATCAGTTTTGTGTCGGATTCGAAAATCTAGACTCACAGGAGACAGACCATAAGGTGCCAGAGGCATCAAAAGACCCTTGGAGACAAGTCGGCTGGAGGACGATGTATTGAATTTCGACGCAATATCAGTGTTCCATCGTCATTTGGGGGCCCTGAACGTTACAATTAACTATCAGTTTTTGTCGGATTCGAAAATCTAGACTCACAGGAGAACGACCATAAGTTGCCCGAGGCAGTAATAGACCCTTGGAGACAAGATGGCTGAAGGACGATGTATTGAATCTCGACGAAATTTGAGTGTTCCATTGTCATTAGGTGGCCCTGAACGTTACAATTAACTATCAGTTTTGCGTCGGATTCAACAATCTAGACTCACAGGAGATGGATCATAAGGTGCCCGAGGCAGCAATATCCCCTTGGAGACAAGTCGGCTGGAGGACGATGTATTGAATCTCGACGCAATCTGAGTGTTCCATCGTCATTAGGAAGACCTGAACGTTACAATTAACTATCAGCTATGCGTCGGATTAGAAAATCTAGACTTACAGGAGGACGACCAAAAGGCGTCCGAGGCAACAATAAACCCTTGGAGACAGGTCGGCTGTAGGACGATGTATTTCTTTGCGACGCAATTTGAATGTTCCATCGTCATTAGGAGGCCCTGAACGTTACAATTAACTATGAGTTTTGCTTCGGATTCGACAACCTAGACTCACAGGAGAACGACCATAAGGTGCCCGAGGCAACAATAGTCCCTTCGAGACAAGTCGGCTGGAGGTCGATGTATTGAATCTCGACGCAATTTGAGTGTTCCAGTGTCATTAGGAGGCCCTGAACGCGACAATTAAATATCAGTTTTGCGTCGGATTTGAAAATGTAGACTCAGTGGACAACGACCATAAGTTGCCCGAGGCAGTAATAAACCCTTGGAGGCAGGTCGGCTGGTGGACGATGTATTGAATCGCGACGCAATTTGAATGTTCCATCGTCATTAGGAGGCCCTGAACGTTACAATTAACTATCAGTTTTGCGTCGGATTCGATACTCTAGACTCATAGGAGAACGACCATAACGTGCCCGAGGAAGCAATATCCCCTTGGAGACTCGTCGGCTGGAGGACGATGTACTGAATCTCGAATCAATTTGAGTGTTCCATCGTCATTAGGAGGCCCTGAACGTTACAATTAACTATCAGTTTTGCGTCGGATTCGACAATCTAGACTCACAGGAGAACGAATGAAAAGTGCCCGAGGCAGCAATAAACCCTTGGAGACAAGTTGGCTGGAGGACGATGTATTGAATGTCGACGCTATTTGAGTGTTCCATCGTCATTAGGAGGCACTGAACATCAGTTCTTCGTCGGATACGAAAATCTAGACTCACAGGAGGCGGACCATAAGTCGCCCGAGGCAGTAATAGACCCTTGGAAACAAGTTGGGTGAAGGACGATGTATTGAATCTCGACGAAATTTGAGTGTTCCATCGTCATTAGCTGGCCCTGAACGTTACAATTAACTATCAGTTATGCGTCGGATTCGACAATCTTGAGTCACAGGAGATGGACCATAAGGTGCCCGAGGAAACAATATCCCCTTGGAGACAAGTCGGCTGGAGGACGATGTATTGAATCTCGACGCAATCTGAGTGTTCCATCGTCATTAGGAAGACCTGAACGTTACAATTAACTATCAGTTATGTGTCGGATTCGAAAATCTAGACTTACAGGAGGACGACCAATAGGCGTCCTAGGCAACAATAATCCCTTGGAGACAGGTCGGCTAGAGGACGATGTGTTGAATCGCGACGCAATTTGAATGTTCCATCGTCATTAGGAGGCCCTGAACGTTACAATTAAGTATCACATTTGCGTCGGCTTCGATACTCTAGACTCATAGGAGAACGACCATAACGTGCCCGAAGCAGCAATATCCCCTTGGAGACACGTCGGTTGGAGGACATTGTATTGAATCTCGAAGCAATTTGAGTGTTCCATCGTCATCAGGAGGCCCTGAACGTTACAATTATCTATCAGTTTTGCGTCGGATTCCACAATCAAGACTCACAGGAGATGGCCCATAAGGTGCCCGAGGCAGCAATATCCCCTTGGAGACAAGTCGGCTGGAGGACGATGTATTGAATCTCGACGCAATCTGAGTCTTCCATCGTCATTAGGAAGACCTGAACGTTACAACTAACTATCAGTTATGCGTCGTATTAGAAAATCTAGACATACAGGAGGACGACCAAAAGGCGTGCGAGGCAACAATAAACCCTTGGAGAAAGGTCGGCTGGAGGACGATGTATTTAATCGCGACGCAATTTGAATGATCCATCGTCATTAGGAGGCCATGAACGTTACAATTAACTATCAGTTTTGCGTCGGATTCGAAAATCTAGACTCACAGGAGAACGACCATTAGGTGCCACACGCTGCAATACACCCTTGGAGACCAATCACCTGGAGGACGATGTATTGAATCGCAACGCATTTTGAGTCTTCCATCATCATTAGGAGGCACTGAACATTACAATTTACCATCAGTTTTGCGTCGGATTCGTAAATCTAGACTCACAGGAGAACGAAAATATGGTGCCACAGGCAGCAATAGACCCTTGGAGACAAGTCGGCTGGAGGACGATGTATTGAATCTCGACGCAATTTGAGTGTTCCATGTCATTAGAAGGCCGTGAACGTTATAATTAACTATCAGTTATGCGTCGGATTCGAAAATCTAGACTCACAGGAGGACGACCAAAAGGCGCCCGAGGCAACAATAGACCCATCGAGACAAGTCGGCTGGAGGACGATGTATTGAATCGCGACGCAATTTGAGTGTTCCATCAATATTAGGAGGCACTGATCATTACAATTAACTATCAGTTTTGCGTCGGATTCGAAAATCTAGACTCACAGGAGAACGAAAATAAGGTGCCACAGGCAACAATAGACCCTTGGAGACAAGTCGGCTGGAGGACGATGTATTGAATCTCAAAGCAATTAAAGTGATCCATCGTCATTAGGAGGCGGTGAACGTTACAATTAACTATGAGTTTTGCGTCGGATTCGATAATCTAGACTCACTGGAGGACGACCAAAAGGCGCCCGAGGCAACAATAGACCCTTGGAGACATGTCGGCTGGAGGGCGATGTATTGAATCGCGACGCAATTTTAATGTTCCATAGTCATTAGGAGGCCATGAACGTTGCCAATAAGTATCAGTTTTGCGTCGGATTCGATACTCTAGACTCACAGGAGAAAGACCATAGGGGGCCCGAGGCAGCAATATCCTCTTATAGACAAGTCGGCAGGAGGACGATGTATTGAATCTTGACGCAATTTGAGTGTTCCATCGTCATTAGGAGGACCCGAACGTTACAATTAACTATTAGTCTTCGTCGGATTCGAAAATCTAGAGTCACAGGAGAACGACCATAAGGTGCCCGAGGCAGCAATAGACCCTTGGAGACAAGTCGCCTGGAGGACGATGTATTGAATCTCGACGCAATTTGACTGTTCCATCGTCTATAGGAGGCCCTGAACGTTACAATTAACTATCAGTTTCGCGTCGGATTCGATAATCTAGACTCACAGGAGCACGACCATAAGGTGCCAGAGGCAGCAATAGACCCTCGGAGACAAGTCGGCTGGAGGACGATGTACTGAATCTCGAAGCAATTTGAGTGTTCCATCGTCATTAGGAGGCCCTGAACGTTACAATTAACTATGAGTTTTGCTTCGGATTCGACAATCTAGACTCACAGGAGAACGACCATAAGGTGCCCGAGGCAACAAATAGACACTTGGAGACAAGTCGGCTGGAGGATTATGTATTGAATCGCGACGGAATTTGAGTATTTCATCGTTATTAGAAGGCACTGAACGTTACAATTAACTATCATTTAGCGTCGGATTCGATAATCTAGACTCATAGGAGAACGACCATAAGGTGCCCGAGGCAGCAATAGGCCCTTGTAGACATTTTGGCTGGAGGGCGATTTATTTAACCGCGACGCAATTTGAGTGTTCCATCGTCATTAGGAGGCCCTGAACGTTACAATTAACTATGAGTTTTGCGTCGGATTCGACAATCTAGACTCACAGGAGAACGACCATAAGGTGCCCGAGGCAGCAATAGACCCTTGGAGACAGGTCACCTGGAGGACGATGTATGGAATCTCGACGCAATTTGACTGTTCCATCGTCTATAGGAGGCCCCGAACGTTACAATTAGCTATCAGTTTCGCGTCGGATTCGATAATCTAGACTCACAGGAGCACGACCATAAGGTGCCAGAGGCAGCAATAGACCCTTGGAGGCAAGTCGGCTGGAGGACGATGAATTGAATCGCGACGCAATTTGTGTGTTCCATCGTCATTAGGAGGCCCTGAACAATACAATTAACTATCAGTTTCGCGTCGGATTCGAAAATCTAGACTCTCAGGAGACGGACCATATGGTGCCCGAGGCAGCAATATCCCCTTGGAGACAAGTCGGCTGGAGGACGATGTATTGAATCTCCACGCAATTTGAGTGTTCCATCGTCATTAGGAGGCCCTGAACGTTACAATTAACTATCAGTTTTGCGTCGGATTCGAAAAACTAGACTCACAGGAGAACGACCATAAGGTGCCACAGGCAGCAATAGACCCTTGGAGACAAATCGGCTAAAGGGCGATGTATTGAATCTCGACGCAATTTGAGTGTTGCATCGTCATTAGGAGGCCGTGAACGTTACAATTAACTATCAGTTATGCGTCGGATTCGAAAATCTAGACTCACAGGAGGACGACCAAAAGGCGCCCGAGGCAACAATAGACCCTTGGAGACAAGTCGGCTGGAGGACGATGCATTGAATCTCGACGCAATTTGAATGTTCCATCGTCATTAGGAGGCCCTGAACGTTACAATTATTTAGCAGTTTCGCGTCGGATTCGAAAATCTAGACTCACAGGAGCACGACCATAAGATGCCAGAGGCAGCAATAAACCCTTGGAGACAAGTCGGTTGGAGGACGATGTATTGAATCTCGACGCAATTTGAGTGTTCCATCGTCATTAGGAGGCCCTGAACGTTACAATTAACTATCAGTTTTGCGTAGGATTCGAAAATCTAGAGTCACATGAGAACGACCATAAGGTGCCCGAGGCAGCAATATCCCCTTGGAGACAAGTCGGCTGGAGGACGATGTATTGAATCTCGACGCAATTTGAGTGTTCCATCGTCATTAGGAAGCTCCGAACGTTACAATTAACCAACAGTTTTGCGTCGGATTCCAAAATCTAGACTCACAGGAGAACGACAATAAGGTGCCCGAGGCAGCAATAGACCCTTGGAGACAAGTCGGCTGGAGTACGATGTATTGAATCCCGACGCAATTTGAGTGTTCCATCGTAATTAGGAGGCCCTGAACGTTACAATTAACTATCAGTATCGCGTCGGATTCGAAAATCTAGATTCACAGGAGAACGACAATAAGTTGCCCGAGGCAGCAATATCCCCGTGGAGACAAGTCGGCTGGAGGACGCTATATTGAATCTCGACGTAATTTGAGTGTTCCATCGTCATTAGGAGGCCCAGAACAATACAATTAACTATCAGTTATGCGTCGGATTCGTAAATCTAGACTCACAGGAGAACGACCACAAGGTGCCCGAGGAAGCAATATCCCCTTGAAGACAAGTCGGCTGGAGGACGATATATTGAATCTCGACGTAATTTGAGTGTTCCATCGTCATTAGAAGGCCCTGAACGTTACAAATAACTATCAGTTTTGCGTCGGATTCGTAAATCTAGACCCACAGGAGAACGACCAAATGGCGCCAGAGGCAAAAATAGACGCTGGGGGACGAGTCGGCTGGAGGACGATGTATTGAATCGTGACGCAATTTGAGTGTTCTTTCGTCATTAGGAGGACCTGAACGTTACAATTAACTATTAGTTATGCGTCGGATTCGAAAATCTAGACTCACAAGAGACGGACCGTATCGTGCCCGAGGCAGCAATATCCCCTTGAAGACAAGTCGGCTGGAAGACGATATATTGAATCTCGACGTAATTTGAGTGTTCCATCGTCATTAGGAGGCCCTGAACGTTACAATTACCTATCAGTTTTGCGTCGGATTCGAAAATGTATACTCAGAGGAGAACGAGCATAAGGTGCCCGAGGCAGCGATAGATCCTTGGAGACAGGTCGCCTGGAAGATTATATATTGAATCTTGACGCAATTTGATTGTTCCATCGTCATTAGTTGACCCTGAACATTACAATTAACTATCAGTTTCGCGTCGGATTCGTAAATCTAGACTCGTAGGAGCACGACCATAAGATGAAGCAGGCAGCAATAGACCCCAGGAGACAAGTCGGCTGGAGGACGATGTATTGAATCCCGACGCAATTTGAGTATTCCATCGTCATTAGGAGGCCCTGAACTATATATTTAACTCTCAGTTTTGCGTCGGATTCGAAAGTCTAGACTCACAGGAGAACGACCATAAGGTGCCCGAGGCAGCAATATCCCCTTGGATACAAGTCGGCTGGAGGTAGATATATTGAATCTCGACGTAATTTGAGTGTTCCATCGTCATTAGGAGGCCCTGAACGTTACAATTAACTATCAGTTATGCGTCGGATCCGTAAATCAAGACTCACAGGAGAACGACCACAAGGTGCCCGAGGCAGCAATAGACCCTTGGAGACAAGTCGGATAGGGTCCGATGTATTGAATCTCGACGCAATTTGAGTGTTCCATCGTCATTAGGAGGACCTGAACGTTACAATTAACTATCAGTTTTACGTCGGATTCCATAATCTAGACTCAGGAGAACGACCAAAAGCAACCGAGGGAAAAATAGACCCTTGGAGACAAGTCGGCTCGAGGACGATGTATTAAATCCCGACGCAATTTGAGTGTTCCATCGTCATTAGGAGGCCCTGAACGTTATATTTAACTCTCAGTTTTGCGTCGGATTCGAAAGTCTAGACTCACAGGAGAACGACCATAAAGTGCCCGTGGCAGCAAAATCCCCTTGGATACAAGTCGGCTGGAGGACGATATATTGAATCTCGACGTAATTTGATTGTTCCATCGTCATTAGGAGCCCCTGAACTTTACAATTAACTAATAGTTTCGCGTCGGATTCGTAAATCTAGACTCACAGGAGCACGACCATAAGATCCCAGAGGCAGCCATACACCTTTGGAGACAAGTCGGCTGGAGGACGATGTATTGATTCTCGACGCAATTTGATTGTTCCATCGTCATTAGGAGGCCCTGAACGTTACAATTAACTATCAGTTTTGCGTCGGATTCGAAAATGTAGACTCAGATGAGAACGATCATAAGGTGCCCGAGGCTTCGATAGACCCTTGGAGACAAGTCGCCTGGAGGATAATATATTGAGCCTCGACGCAATTTGATTGTTCCATCGTCATTAGTTGACCCTGAACGTTACAATTAACTATCAGTTTCGCGTCGGATTCGTAAATCTAGACTCATAGGAGCACGACCATAAGATGTAGGAGGCAGCAATGGACACCTGTAGACAAGTCGGCTGGAGGACGATGTATTGAATCTCGACGCAATTTGAGTGATCCATCGTCATTACGAAGACCTGAACGTTACAATTATCTATCAGTTATGCGACGGATTCGAAAATGTAGACTCACAGGAGGACGACCAAAAGGCGCCCGAGGCAACAATAGGCCCTTGGAGACAAGTCGGCTGCAGGACGATGTATTGAATCGCGACGCAATTTGAATGTTCCATCGTCATTAGGAGGCCCTGAGCGTTACAATTAAGTATCAGTTTTGCGTCGGATTCGATAATCTAGACTCACAGGAGAACGGCCATAATGTGCCCGAGGCAGCAATAGACCCTTGGAGACAAGTCGGCTGGAGTACGATGTATTTAATCTCGACGCAATTTGAGTGTTCCATCGTCATTAGGAGGCCCTGAAAGTTATAAATAACTATCAGTTTTTCGTCGGATTGGATAATCTAGACTCACAGGAGAACGACCATAAGGTGCCCGAGGCAGCAATAGACCCTAGGAGGCAAGTCGGCTGAAGGACCATGTATTGAATAGCGACGCAATTTGAGTTTTCCATCGTCATTAGGAGGCCCTGAACGTTACAATTAACTATCAGTTTCGCGTCGGATTCGAAAATCTAGACTCAGAGGAGAACGATCATAAGGTCCCCGAAGCAGCAATATCTCCTTAGAGACAAGTTGGCTGGATGACGATGTATTGAATCTCGACGCAATTTGAGTGTTCCATCGTCATTAGGAGGCCCTGAACGTTACAATTAACTATCAGTTTTGCGTCGGATTCGAAAATCTAGACTCAAATGAGAACGAAGACAAGGTGCCCGAGGCAGCAATATCCCCTTGGAGACAAGTCGGCTGGAGGACGATGTATTGAATATCGACGCAATTTGAGTGATCCATCGTCATTACGAAGACCTGAACGTTACAATTATCTATCAGTTTTGCGTCGGATTCGAAAATCTAGACTCACAGGCGGACGACCAAAAGGCGCCCGAGGCAACAATAGGCCCTTGGAGACAAGTCGGCTGGAGGACGATGTAGTGAATCTCGGAGCAATTTGAGTGTTCCATCGTCATTAGGAAGACCTGAACGTTACAATTAACTATTAGTTATGCGTCGGATTCGAAAATCTAGACTCACAGGCGGACGACCAAAAGGCGCCCGAGGCAACAATAGGCCCTTGGAGACAAGTCGGCTGGAGGACGATGTAGTGAATCTCGGAGCAATTTGAGTGTTCCATCGTCATTAGGAAGACCTGAACGTTACAATTAACTATTAGTTATGCGTCGGATTCGAAAATCTAGACTCACAAGAGACGGACCGTATTGTGCCCGACGCAGCAATATCCCCTTGGAGACAAGTCGGCTGGAGGACGATATATTCAATCTCGACGTAATTTGAGTGTTCCATCGTCATTAGGAGGCCCTGAGCGTTACAATTGACTATCAGTTATGCGTCGGATTCGTAAATATAGACTCACAGGAGAACGACCACAAGGAGCCCGAGGCAGCGATAGACCCTTGGAGACAAGTCGCCAGGAGGATAATATATTGAATCTCGACGCAATTTGATTGTTCCATCGTCATTAGTTGACCCTGAACGTTACAATTAACAATCAGTTTCGCTTCGGATTTGTAAATCTAGACTCATAGGAGCACGACCATAAGATGCCAGAGGCAGCAGTAGACCCTTGGAGACAAATCGGCTGGAGGACGATGTATTGAATCTCGACACAATTTGAGTGTTCCATCGTCATTAGGAGGCCCTGAACGATACAATTAACTATCAGTTTTTGCGTCGGATCCGAAATTCTAGACTCACAGGAGAACGACCATAAGGTGCCTGAGGCAGCAATATCCCCTTGGAGACAAGTCGGCTGAAGGACGATGTATTGAATCTCGACGCAATTTGAGTGTTCCATCGTCATTAGGAGGCCCTGAACGTTACAATTAACTATCAGTTATGCGTCGAATTCGAAAATCTAGACTCGCAGGAGCCGGACCATAAGGTGCCCGAGGCAGCAATATCCGCTTGGAGACAAGTCAGCTGGAGGGCGATATATTGAATGTCGACGCAATTTCGTCTTTAGGAAGACCTGAACGTTACAAGTAACTATTAGTTATGCGTCGGATTCGAAAATCTAGACTTGCAGGAGGATGAACAAAAGGCGCCCGAGGCAACAATAGACCCTTGGAGACAGGTCGCCTGGAGGATGATGTATTGAATCGCGACGCAATTAGAATGTTCCATCGTCATTAGGAGGCCCTGTACGTTACAATTAAGTATCAGTTTTGCGTCGGATTCGATATTCTAGACTCACAGCTTTTCCGCCAAATGTGATAACCGTGAAATCCAAGACCTAGCAAACTCTTTAATTGATTCCTTGTTGCATTGAAGTGTTTTCCACTCCAAAATTCTCTCAACACTTCATTTTGCTTATTGCTAGACCAATACTCATTAATAAAAGCTGTTTTAAATTCCGCTAATGTTTTACATTTCAACATAACATCAGCTGACCAACGCATGGCGTCACCTGCTAAATCTCTTCTAACAAACGAGATTTTCTCTCGTTCAGACCAAGTTGGTGGAATCACATCTTCAAAATCGTTCCAGAAATCTAGCTGATGGATATTTTTATCTGGATCGAACCACAAGAACTGCCGACACCCGATAAAAGCGGCGTTTGCAGCTACAACTTGTTGTACATTACCATTACCAGAAGTTACTGAAGCTACTTTACTCTCAATGTTAGCAATGTTAGTACTGATATTTTCTACTTTCATTTCAACATTATCTACTCTTTGCACAATATGAGTAGTGTCAGTTTTAATTGCATCTACATCTGCTTGACATATGTTTACTTTAATGTTAACATCTTTAAATCTATCTGAGCACAGTTCAGATTCCGCCTCGATCTTTTCTGTTAACTTGCGCTCCAGCTTCGCATCTTCCATTCGGAAGTCTTTGCGAACCTCAGCAACTTCGGATTTAACTGTTTTATACATTTCAGAAAACTGTTGAGCAACCTTTTTCTTAATATCATCATGGTTGTAATCAATTTTATAATTCAAACTGTCCAGATCCTCTTTCAACTTATTGCAACTAGCCTTGAAAGAATTTTCTAATTCAGCTTTATTGGATTCTAATTTATTGTCCATCGCCTCAAACCGTTTATTTAAATTGGTTTGGCTGGCCACAATTTCAGACTTTAATTCAGCATTACTGCTTTTGACCTGTTCACTTATTTCAGATTTTAATTCAGCTGTCATTTGTGCATTACTGGCAGCTATTGCTTGTAATATAACATTTAGATCAACAGCCCCAGCATCTTTGGGTTGCTCACTGGCGGGTTTTTTATCACACTCAGGTGACATAAAACTAGCTCCAATACCCGAATCATCAAAACTACATGAAACTTCTGATTGATTAGTCATATCCAACTGCTCCTTCTTAAACTCTACCATCTCTGATGACTGTTTCATTTTTAATTCATCAGAGAAACTATCATCCCATAAATTTACAATTTCTACTTTCCGCTTTACTACAGGGGTCTCTATTATTGAATCATTGCCCCTTCCCACACTACTGTCAGGAGCCAATACTTCATTTTTCACTTTAACATTACTACTTTCATGCCTATTTACTCTTGAACCGTTGTCTGGATTTACAGTTCCCTCAACAGACATAGGTTCTAATTTACGTTTAAACTCCGTTTCTTTTGGCGGTTCCATCGCCGACAGTCTTTTAGTGCAGGTTAGTAAAATTTTTAACAGCTTTTCACTTAACTTAGTTCCTTCTGCACGACGTATGGCGTTGCCGGCGCGGCGTACCAGGATTCCTGACGCGACGTGGCGCGTTGAACTGCAGACGGCTCTCCGACGGCTGTTGTGTGTTAGCGTGGCCCGCAATTGCAGGCTCTGCGCCGGCTGCTCCAGCGAACGACTGCGGTGCGGCGAGACTGGCTTCTCGCGATGCCGGCAGCACCGCTAGACTCAGTGCCAGCTCCGTCAATCCAGATGCGTTGTTAATCCAATTGCGTCGTCCACATGCACACGTAACACTTTCAATGTTTTATACTCAGTTGCGTGTCGCATTCCACTCGCGAATCCGAATAGTTAAAAATCACTTTCACTTAGTTGATTTCCCGGCCGATGCACCATATGTGGGGCGGCGAATAAGTTGTAAAAACAATTAATGTAGTATCCTTGTTTGAATGTTGTAACATTTCCCGGCCGATGCACCATATGTGGGGCGGCGAATAAGTTGTAAAAACAATTAATGTAGTATCCTTGTTTGAATGTTGTAACATTTCCCGGCCGATGCACCATATGTGGGGCGGCGAATAAGTTGTAAAAACAATTAATGTAGTATCCTTGTTTGAATGTTGTAACATTTCCCGGCCGATGCACCATATGTGGGGCGGCGGATGCAGTTTGTGATAAATAATCTAATCTGATTGCTGGATAAACGCTTGCATGTAGAATCAGTTTCTGGCTTTTAGAATGTTGTTAATGCTGTCTTTCGCCGTTCTCAACACTAGCTCTCTATTTACTTTTTTGGCACCCAGAAAGTGATTTAATAAAACCTGGAACCAGTAATTAGAGATCCTAGTGCCCACTTCAATTGAGATACCATTATAGCTGCAGCTTATAGCTCTGAGGAATTAGGAGATTGTCCGGGATTTCTAATCAAAAACGGTTTTCCAAAATAGTTGAGTATATTCTGAAATTCACTGATAAAAAACACAAGTATCCCTACAACCTAACTAACAGAGCAGTTCAGAGTCTAATGCGCTGATGCAACTATAAATGTCCGAATTAAATGTTTAAAAAAATGCTCGCTATAATTTGATGAAAATATTTCATCAAACGCCACGCAAAATATTTGGTAGAATGTCTGTCCCGCGACGGCACGTGAAAATACGACAATACGCAAACTGAAGCTAGATAATGAAAATCATTCCAGAATTAACACTTCACATAAAATGTTTTCATGGTTCCGCGTATCTCTAGTAACTTAATACGGCACCCGAGGCTGTTTGTAGCAGATACACTGATGCGACGCGACTACCGACACAGATGGCGTGTCATTCAGCGTCTGGAGAGAACTGGGGCCTTGCTTCCTCGCGTAGCGTCCTTATATATAAAGCCGCGGTGCGGACGGCGAAGGGAACGCCTGATCTTTTCGGCTCTCTCGACTAGCCGCTGGGCTAGTAACGCACCACATCAAGTTACATCATAATTTATAGCTTCTTTTGCTGATGGCCGATGAAGCTCTTAATTTAAACGTGCATTCAGCACGCAGGTAAGTATTGATAATAAAATTTTGACGTGGCTAAGTTGAATACTTTGGGCGAGAGAATTAATTAAATTACACTGCACGCAGTAGATGAGCTCTGAACTGCCCCTTTTGAGATCCGCTATCGCTATAATTTTATAGGTATTAAAAAGAAACTTTACACATCTTCATAATCATAGCGGACCTCCAACCTATTTAAATCTAAACATCCTAGCCTTATTTACTAGCCTACTTAATCTATCTTGCTTCCTTCAGTTTTGAGACGAAAACCACAAAATCATGAATTTCTACTAAAATCTTAATTTGTGAAATCCAAAGTACTGTTTTTGTTAAATCATTATGAAAGATGAATCTATATATAAATTTTGTAGTCTCTAGCTCTTTTCTGTTGCGCCAATGACTTTTTCAGAAAAACGTCCAAATTTCGAAAATGACTGAAGTTATCGAACTGATATTCAACACACATTAATTTAGTATTATTCCTGACATGCTAGAAAAGTTTTAGGTCATTTGCTTGATTTTTAAGGTATTGCGCAACATTTATGACGTCAGAGCTAGTTACAGCAGACTGGCTGGCACACAATGGAAACTGGTGTGAATTTACTACAGCGTGAGTAGGCTGCTTCCCTACATCACCCTCTACTAAAATTTTTTTTTGTTTATGAATGTTAATGAATGAAAAAAAAATTTAATTACAAAAAGGGAAGCAAGAGTACAGTTTAACTCCCTATGAAAATCATAATTGAAATATAAACCTGTAGAAACATTAAGGAAAACTAATTACCTACATTAATTATTTAAATTGTGGGCATGTTCACTGCCTTTCAAACAATGTCATTACTCAAAATTTTAAGCAAAGTCAACGAAATATTTTGGCATACATATTGCCTTAGACAAACAAACACATACAAATTGAAAAATTATGAAAATCTTAGATCCATTAAATACATTAAATACATTTTTACATACACAGATTCAAAGAAAATAACATGACACATAAACAGATGATTATCTCTTAGCAGTCTTTTCTAAACCTGAAAGAAAATTCCACAAATAAATTTTACACACGTGGTTGTAGCCGCTTTGGCTGGCGTCCTACACTTCCATTCACAAGGGTAGAGGAGGGGAAGTTGCTATGGTGTGCGTCCTTCACGTCCTCTCTAAATTACATGGGGGAAAGGGGAGGGGTCACTGTGAGTTGTGTCCAAGTCACTCCACGCTTTCACACAGCTACCAGCTGTAGAACAAACAAAAAGAGTGCCTCACACTCTGTTCACTTAATATCTAAGGGTGGGTCACAATGAAATGGGGATATATACATTTTATCCTCCAACATTTTTCTGGAACAAAGTTAACAGAACTTTTTCAATTTTACTCTCGTGGTTACTTAATTGTCATAAAATCGGTAAACAAATGGCTCAAAACGCCGTTAGTCACGTACTAGAGAAAATCTATGCTCAAGGCATACAATCATGAATCCTATTTAATTTGAATTTATTATTTCTGGGCCGGAACACTGAACCAATGCTCGGTACATTCCTGATACATTTGTATTTTAAGCACTTAACTGACTCATCTTTGATTACCTTATTCTTAGAGATAGTATGAGTATGATTAGTGGTTGTTTTCTCAGCTTCTTTGTACATGTGAGTAACTTTTGGTAATAGTACAGTTGTGAGTGTTCAAAACACACTACGTTTAGTTGACTACTAAATCCACTTATTGGTTCTCTGCTGTTGTCAGTTCCACATCTGCAATTAGGTACTTACTTACTTTGAAGTGTATTTATGCTGAGCTAAAATAATGTTTCACGTCTGTCAGTATGTTATTTATTTATTTTGCTAGTGTATGTACTTATTTAACACTCACTCTATTAATATTTGAAGCATAGGATAGCACATTTATTTCATATTCATAGTGTACTGCAGCTGATCAGTTTGCTCACGTGGCAATCCATTTCCATTCGATCGGACCCTGAAACCTCAGGTAGTCTCTCTCGGACCTACCACTAAAGTGCATCAAGTAATTATGGACCAGCGTAATGCTAAATTCCTTAAACCTATAGGACACCATGAGCTGCTCTGTCTCATTTAACATAAGTGTACCTATGGTCGCATTCACGCCTCCAACTCATAACCTCAATACGTGTAGGTGTATCCTGTCACACACTACACTAAAATAATGGCCAGCTCCAACCTTATAAATACTTCAGGGACGTGTCCTTCACGTCTCAACCACAAACACTGCTTAATTCTATTACATTGCCTTTCCTTGCTGCACCATGTGAGTTTAATCTTACAACTTATCTGCATATTTTTCCTAACACTAAGCAATCTGTTTTACTATTTCTTAGATAGCTCTAATGCATACACTAGGTTTCACTACCACTTCAGATCCTGCTTGTACATGAATTCATACATCTTTTTAAGTTACTGTTGGTGGACCATTTCCAATAAAACAACACTTTGTAGTTACTATATTACCAGGGTACTATACATAATTGTTACTCAAATACATTTGTATCTTAATTACATCATACTTCTCTATTGTTTGTCACTATTAGGTTTGTCACATTAGGTATTTTGTTTCACTAATTGGTAGATAGAATGGTTACATAACTCATGGCTTGATAGCCATGACAGAAAATTTTCATGTCTGGAAAGAAGGGGTCGAAATTTTTGTGGATAGGAAAGATGAAGAATGTGTGAGACCTGAAATGGAAAGAAGATCTCACACAGCTGGGACTGCACAGGTGCCACACTGTGTAGAGGTTATAGAACAACCTCCTCCCTACAGCATTCATTAGTTTAATGCTGTAAAGAAGAGTTAGAAATTTTAGGTGGATAGAAAAGATGAAGAGTGAGTGAGACCTGAAAAGGAAAGAAGATCTCACACAGCTGGGACTGCACAGCTGCCACACTGTATAGAGGTTACAGAACAACCTCCTCCCTACAGCATTCATTAGCTTAATGCTGTATTGATAGTCATAACGTAAAATTTTTAGTATTTGGAAAGAAAAGGTCGAAATTTTTTTGTAGATAGGAAAGAGGAAGAATGAGTGAGATCTGAAGTGGGAAAGAAGATCTCACACAGCTGGGACTGCACAGCTGCAACACTGTGTAGAGGTTACAGAACAACCTCCTCCCTAAGCATTCATTGGTTTAATGCTGTAAAGAAGAGTTAGAAATTTTAGGTGGATAGAAAAGATGAAGAATGAGTGAGACCTGAAATGGAAAGAAGATCTCACACAGCTGGGACTGCACAGCTGCCACACTGTGTAGAGGTTACAGAACAACCTCCTCCCTACAGCATTCATTCACTACCTATGACCACGACACGTCGATCTGAAAATACTTTATGATGCCTTTTTAGAACCTGTTTCAGTTCTTCCTTTTGATTGTCTGAAATCTTATAGATTTCCTGCAACTTAGCTTCTATCTTGTCTAAAATAATTGCTTCTTCTTCTTCTTCTGTGTTTAGCTTACTTGTACCAAGATTAACATCCTCGTCCCAATACCTCCTATTTTTCAGAACTCGTATAGGCAGCTCCCAAGTTTCATGATCAGTTACTACATGTTTATCACTAAAAGGTACTATAATTACTCCGGTTATTGGCAAAACCATTTTTAACTGGCTTCTTTCAAAGTCAACAACACTCTGATATTTTGACAAGAAATCTATGCCAATTAAAACCTCAATACTGAGATTGTTTACAATTAAACATGGATGATCAATTAAATTACCATTAATGTTAAAGAGCAGTAAAGCTGCTTGCTTTACCGTTTTTGACACCTTGCCAGTAGCACCAATTATTCTTAGTCCTGATACCCTCATTACTGTAAGCTTGTCTTTACCAGGTAATGCATCAAAGAAGGACTGAGATGTTGCACTCACCTCACTTCCACTGTCTAAGAGACAACGTACATTGATACCCAACATATTCACTATTATTATAGGGTGGCTTATTCTAGGTTGTACAGGTGGTTCCTCACATTCATCTAGTAGTTCCTTTTGGATTTGTCTCCAACTAAAGTGATCGACATCTGTCTTCATTACATTTAGGTCACAGTGTGTAGGGGTTTCCTGAATTACATTTTCAGCTGCCTTTTCCAGTCGGTCTATTAATTTTAAATCGAAACCCCGCACGACTTCATTACATTTAGTTTGCTGAACATGACCCAAATTACTGTAGTCTGAGCGATTCTGCGCCTCCAGACCGGGCATAACACTAGTTACAGCTAAACCACTTTTACTATTTTCGTCTGGTTCCTTCTCCAGGGACAACTGGTCACAGCTACTGGGTTCATCGACCCTCAACAGCCTACCCTCTACATTCTCACTTACCTCCTGTCCTAAATCTATTAGTACATTATCAATATCCTGCACAGGCACTTTAGATAAGAGCACATCATCCTCATTGTAAATATAAGCATGAATTTCTTCTGCTTCTTCACCTGACAATTCAGTGTTTTGTAGCTCGTCCCTATCGTTACACTGCTGCGCCTTCTCTTTCTCTTCCCACTTAGAAAGCGTCTCTAATACGGTATCTATCAAATACTGTGAGTGATCTAATATTTCTGTTGTATCCTTAGGTGCTACCGACTCTTCCTCCACATGTTCAGTCTGAGTATTCTGATCTGTCTTACCAATTCCCTTAACTACTGGCATAGGAAAAGTAACCGCCTGGTGAGCGCCAGTGTCCTCATAGACGGCAACTAGTTTTCCTGCCTCGGCATACTATTGTTTCCTTTAGTTTCATTAAGGTTAGCTGGCGTGGCCTTACTTTCCGTACTGTTGTTTACATGCATATTTCTGTTTGGAACAAAATTATTATCCCTTGGATGCCATTGTTGGTTCTGATAATTATTTCCCCAATTCCTACCTCTCTTAGGACGGCGAACACCTACTGTTCTAATGTTTACATTGCCACTTTGCTCGTTCCTAAAATTACTATTATTGTTATTGGCATTTCGGTTATTACGTGCTTGCTCCTCATTGGCAGCAACACGTTCTACACGTTCCAAATACTCAATGAAACGATCCAGATTGTCTCTAGGGGCAGATATAATTCTAGTTTGCCAATACCATGGCAGTTTGGCTTCAAGACCTAGTATAATCATTTCAGGTTTCAGCTTTTCCGCCAAATGTGACAACCGTGAAATCCATGACCTAGCAAACTCTTTAATTGATTCCTTGCCTGCATTGAAGCGTTTTCCACTCCAAAATTCTCTCAACACTTCATTTTGCTTATTGCTAGACCAATACTCATTAATAAAAGCTGTTTTAAATTCCGCTAATGTTTTACATTTCAACATAACATCAGCTGACCAACGCATGGCGTCACCTGCTAAATGTCTTCTAACAAACGAGATTTTCTCTCGTTCAGACCAAGTTGGTGGAATCACATCTTCAAAATCGTTCCAGAAATCTAGCTGATGGATATTTTTATCTGGATCGAACCGCAAGAACTGCCGACACCCGATAAAAGCGGCGTTTGCAGCTACAACTTGTTGTACATTACCATTACCAGAAGTTACTGAAGCTACTTTACTCTCAATGTTAGCAATGTTAGTACTGATATTTTCTACTTTCATTTCAACATTATCTACTCTTTGCACAATATGAGTAGTGTCAGTTTTAATTGCATCTACATCTGCTTGACATATGTTTACTTTAATGTTAACGTCTTTAAATCTATCTGAGCACAGTTCAGATTCCGCCTCGATCTTTTCTGTTAACTTGTGCTCCAGCTTCGCATCTTCCATTCGGAAGCCTTTGCGAACCTCAGCAACTTCGGATTTAACTGTTTTATACATTTCAGAAAACTGTTGAGCAACCTTTTTCTTAATATCCTCATGGTTGTAATCAATTTTATAATTCAAACTGTCCAGATCCTCTTTCAACTTATTGCAACTAGCCTTGAAAGAATTTTCTAATTCAGCTTTATTGGATTCTAATTTATTGTCCATCGCCTCAAACCGTTTATTAAAATTGGTTTGGCTGGCCACAATTTCAGACTTTAATTCAGCATTACTGCTTTTGACCTGTTCACTTATTTCAGATTTTAATTCAGCTGTCATTTGTGCATTACTGGCAGCTATTGCTTGTAATATAACATTTAGATCAACAGCCCCAGCATCTTTGGGTTGCTCACTGGCGGGTTTTTTATCACACTCAGGTGACATAAAACTAGCTCCAATACCCGAATCATCAAAACTACATGAAACTTCTGATTGATTAGTCATATCCAACTGCTCCTTCTTAAACTCTACCATCTCTGATGACTGTTTCATTTTTAATTCATCAGAGAAACTATCATCCCATAAATTTACAATTTCTACTTTCCGCTTTACTACAGGGGTCTCTATTATTGAATCATTGCCCCTTCCCACACTACTGTCAGGAGACAGTACTTCATTTTTCACTTTAACATTACTACTTTCATGCCTATTTACTCTTGAACCGTTGTCTGGATTTACAGTTCCCTCAACAGACATAGGTTCTAATTTACGTTTAAACTCCGTTTCTTTTGGCGGTTCCATCGCCGACAGTCTTTTAGTGCAGGTTAGTAAAATTTTTAACAGCTTTTCACTTAACTTAGTTCCTTCTGCACGACGTATGGCGTTGCCGGCGCGGCGTACCAGGATTCCTGACGCGACGTGGCGCGTTGAACTGCAGACGGCTCTCCGACGGCTGTTGTGTGTTAGTGTGGCCCGCAATTGCAGGCTCTGCGCCGGCTGCTCCAGCGAACGACTGCGGTGCGGCGAGACTGGCTTCTCGCGATGCCGGCAGCACCGCTAGACTCAGTGCCAGCTCCGTCAATCCAGATGCGTTGTTAATCCAATTGCGTCGTCCACATGCACACGTAACACTTTCACTGTTTTATACTCAGTTGCGTGTCGCATTCCACTCGCGAATCCGAATAGTTAAAAATCACTTTCACTTAGTTGATTTCCCGGCCGATGCACCATATGTGGGGCGGCGAATAAGTTGTAAAAACAATTAATGTAGTATCCTTGTTTGAATGTTGTAACATTTCCCGGCCGATGCACCATATGTGGGGCGGCGAATAAGTTGTAAAAACAATTAATGTAGTATCCTTGTTTGAATGTTGTAACATTTCCCGGCCGATGCACCATATGTGGGGCGGCGAATAAGTTGTAAAAACAATTAATGTAGTATCCTTGTTTGAATGTTGTAACATTTCCCGGCCGATGCACCATATGTGGGGCGGCGAATAAGTTGTAAAAACAATTAATGTAGTATCCTTGTTTGAATGTTGTAACATTTCCCGGCCGATGCACCATATGTGGGGCGGCGAATAAGTTGTAAAAACAATTAATGTAGTATCCTTGTTTGAATGTTGTAACATTTCCCGGCCGATGCACCATATGTGGGGCGGCGAATAAGTTGTAAAAACAATTAATGTAGTATCCTTGTTTGAATGTTGTAACATTTCCCGGCCGATGCACCATATGTGGGGCGGCGAATAAGTTGTAAAAACAATTAATGTAGTATCCTTGTTTGAATGTTGTAACATTTCCCGGCCGATGCACCATATGTGGGGCGGCGAATAAGTTGTAAAAACAATTAATGTAGTATCCTTGTTTGAATGTTGTAACATTTCCCGGCCGATGCACCATATGTGGGGCGGCGGATGCAGTTTGTGATAAATAATCTAATCTGATTGCTGGATAAACGCTTGCATGTAGAATCAGTTTCTGGCTTTTAGAATGTTGTTAATGCTGTCTTTCGCCGTTCTCAACACTAGCTCTCTATTTACTTTTTTGGCACCCAGAAAGTGATTTAATAAAACCTGGAACCAGTAATTAGAGATCCTAGTGCCCACTTCAATTGAGATACCATTATAGCTGCAGCTTATAGCTCTGAGGAATTAGGAGATTGTCCGGGATTTCTAATCAAAAACGGTTTTCCAAAATAGTTGAGTATATTCTGAAATTCACTGATAAAAAACACAAGTATCCCTACAACCTAACTAACAGAGCCGTTCAAAGTCTAATGCGCTGATGCAACTATAAATGTCCGAATTAAATGTTTAAAAAAATGCTCGCCATAATTTGATAAAAATATTTCATCAAAGGCCACGCTAAATATTTGGTAGAATGTCTGTCCCGCGACGGCACGTGAAAATACGACAATACGCAAACTGAAGCTAGATAATGAAAATCATTCCAGAATTAACACTTCACATAAAATGTTTTCATGGTTCCGCGTATCTCTAGTAACTTAATACGGCACCCGGGGCTGTTTGTAGCAGATACACTGATGCGACGCGACTACCGACACAGATGGCGTGTCATTCAGCGTCTGGAGAGAACTGGGGCCTTGCTTCCTCGCGTAGCGTCCTTATATATAAAGCCGCGGTGCGGACGGCGAAGGGAACGCCTGATCTTTTCGGCTCTCTCGACTAGCCGCTGGGCTAGTAACGCACCACATCAAGTTACATCATAATTTATAGCTTCTTTTGCTAACGGCCGATGAAGCTCTTAATTTAAACGTGCATTCAGCACGCAGGTAAGTATTGATAATAAAATTTTGACGTGGCTAAGTTAAATACTTTGGGCGAGAGAATTAATTAAATTACGCTGCACGCAGTAGATGATCTCTGAACTGCCCCTTTTGAGATCCGCTATCGCTATAATTTTATAGGTATTAAAAAGAAACTTTACACATCTTCATAATCATAGCGGACCTCCAACCTATTTAAATCTAAACATCCTAGCCTTATTTACTAGCCTACTTAATCTATCTTGCTTCCTTCAGTTTTGAGACGAAAACCACAAAATCATGAATTTCTACTAAAATCTTAATTTGTGAAATCCAAAGTACTGTTTTTATTAAATCACTATGAAAGATGAATCTGTATATAAATTTTGTAGTCTCTAGCTCTTTTCTGTTGCGCCAATGGCTTTTTCAGAAAAACGTCCAAATTTCGAAAATGACTGAAATTATCGAACTGATATTTAACACACATTAATTTAGTATTATTCCTGACATGCTAGAAAAGTTTTAGGTCATTTGATTGATTTTTAAGGTATTGCGCAACATTTATGACGTCAGAGCTAGTTACAGCAGACTGGCTGGCACACAATGGAAACTGATGTGAATTTACTACAGCGTGAGTAGGCTGCTTCCCTACAAGAGGAGAACGACCATAAGGTGCCCGAGGCAGCAATAGGCCCTTGGAGACAAGTCGCCTGGAGGACGCTGTATTGAATCTCGACGCAATTTGAGTGTTCCATCGTCATTAGGAGGCCCTGAACGTTACAATTAACTATCAGTTTTGCGTCGGATTCGAAAATGTAGACTCAGAGGAGAACGACCATATGGTACCCGAGGCAGCAATAGACCCTTGGAGACAAGTCGCCTGGAGGACGATGAATTGAATCTCGACGCAATTTGATTGTTCCATCGTCATTAAGAGGCCGTGAACGTTACAATTAACTTACAGTTATGCGTCGGATTCGAAAATCAAGACTCACAGGAGCACGACCATAAGGTGCCAGAGGCAGCAATAGACCCTTTGAGACAAGTCGGCTGGAGGACGATGTATTGAATCTCGAACCAATTTCAGTGTTCCATCGTCATTAGGGGGTCGTGAACGTTACAATTAACTATGAGTTTAGCGTCGGATTCGATAATCTAGACTCCCAGGGAACGACCAAAAGGCGCCCGGGGCAACAATAGACCCTTGGAATCAGGTCGGCTGGAGGGCGATGAATTGAATCGCGACGCAATTTGAGTGTTCCATCGTCATTACGAGGCCCTGAACGTTACAATTAACTATCAGTTATGCGTCGGATTCGAAAATTTAGACTCACAGGAGGACGACCAAAAGGCGCCCGAGGCAACAATAGACCCTTGGAGACAAGTCGGCTGGAGGATAATCTATAGAATCTCGACGCTATTTCAGTGTTCCAACGTAATTAAGAGGCCCTGAACGTTACAATTAACTATCAGTTTTGCGTCGGAATCGAAAATGTAGACTCTGAGGAGAACGACCACAAGGTGCCCGAGACAGCAGTAGACCCTTGGAGACAAGTCGGCTGGAGGCCGATGTATTGAATCTCGACGCAATTTGAGTGTTCCACCGTCATTAGGAGGCCCTGAACGTTACAATTAACTATTATTTTCGCGTCGGATTCGAAAATCTAGACTCACAGGAGCACGACAACAACGTGCCAGAGGCAGCAATAGACCCTTGGAGACAAGTCGGCTGGAGGCCGATGTATTGAATCTCGACGCAATCTGAGTGTTCCATCGTCATTAGGAGGCCCTGAACGTTACAATTAATTATCAGTTTTGCGTCAGATTCCATAATCTAAACTCTGGAGGACGACCAAAAGGCGCCCGAGGGAACAATAGACCCTTGGAGACAAGTCGGCTCGAGGACGATGTATTAAATCGCGACGCAATTTGAGTGTTCCATCGTTATTAGGCGGCCCTGAACGTTACAATTAAATATCAGTTTTGCGTCGGATACGAAAATGTAGACTCAGACGAGAACGATCATAAGGTGCCCGAAGAAGCAATTGACCCTGGGAGACAAGACGCCTGGAGGACTATATATTGAACCTCAACGCAATTTTATTGCTCCATCGATATTAGGAGACCCTGAACTTTACAATTAACTATCAGTTTCGCGTCGTATTCGTAAATCTAGACTCACAGGAGCACGACCATAAGATGCCAGAGGCAGGAATAGACCCTTGGAGACAAGTCGGCTGGAGGATGGTGTATTGAATCTCGACACAATTTGAGTGTTCCATCGTCATTAGGAGGCCCTGAACGTTACAATTAACTATCAGTTTTGCGTCGGATTCAAAAGTCTAGACTCACAGGAGAACGACCATAAGGTGCCCGAGGCAGCAATATCGCCTTGGAGACAAGTCGGCTGAAGGACGATGTATTGAATCGCGACGCAATTTGAGTGTTCCATCGTCATTAGGAGGCCCTGAACGTTACAATTAACTATCAGTTATGCGTCGGATTCGAAAATGTAGACTCACAGGAGCCGGACCATAAGGTGCCCGAGGCAGCGATATCCCCTTGGAGACCAGTCGGCTGGAGGGCGATATATTGAATCTCGACGCAATTTCGTCATTAGGAAGACCTGAACATTACAATTAACTATTAGTTATGCGTCGGATTCGAAAATCTAGACTTGCAGGAGGACGACCAAAAGGCGCCCGAGGCAACAATAGACACTTGGAGACAGGTCGCCTGGAGGACGATGTATTGAATCGCGACGCAATTTGAATGTTCCATCGTCATTAGGAGGCCCTGTACGTTACAATTAAGTATCAGCTTTGCGTCGGATTCGATATTCTAGACTCACAGGAGAACGACCATAAGGTGCCCGAGGCAGCAATATCCCCTTGGAGACAAGTCGGCTGGAGGACGATGTATTGAATCTTGAAGCAATTTGAGTGTTCAATCGTCATTAGGAGGCCCTGAACGTTACAATTAACTATTATTTTCGCGTCGGATTCAAAAATCTAGACTCACAGGAGCACGACAACAACGTGCCAGAGGCAGCAATAGACCCTTGGAGACAAGTCGGCTGGAGGCCGATGTATTGAATCTCGACGCAATCTGAGTGTTCCATCGTCATTACGAGGCCCTGAACGTTACAATTAATTATCAGTTTTGCGTCAGATTCCATAATCTAAACTCTGGAGGACGACCAAAAGGCGCCCGAGGGAACAATAGACCCTTGGAGACAAGTCGGCTCGAGGACGATGTATTAAATCGCGACGCAATTTGAGTGTTCCATCGTTATTAGGCGGCCCTGAACGTTACAATTAAATATCAGTTTTGCGTCGGATACGAAAATGTAGACTCAGAGGAGAACGATCATAAGGTGCCCGAAGAAGCAATAGACCCTGGGCGACAAGACGCCTGGAGGACTATATATTGAACCTCGACGCAATTTTATTGCTCCATCGTTATTAGGAGCCCCTGAACTTTACAATTAACTATCAGTACCGCGTCGTATTCGTAAATCTAGACTCACAGGAGCACGACCATAAGATGCCAGAGGCAGGAATAGACCCTTGGAGACAAGTCGGCTGGAGGATGCTGTATTGAATCTCGACACAATTTGAGTGTTCCATCGTCATTAGGAGGCCCTGAACGTTACAATTAACTATCAGTTTTGCGTCGGATTCAAAAGTCTAGACTCACAGGAGAACGACCATAAGGTGCCCGAGGCAGCAATATCCCCTTGGAGACAAGTCGGCTGAAGGACGACGTATTGAATCTCGACGCAATTTCAGTGTTCCATCGTCATTCGGAGGCCCTGAACGTTACAATTAACTATCAGTTATGCGTCGGATTCGAAAATGTAGACTCACAGGAGCCGGACCATAAAGTGCCCGAGGCAGCGATATCCCCTTGGAGACCAGTCGGCTGGAGGGCGATATATTGAATCTCGACGCAATTTCGTCATTAGGAAGACCTGAACATTACAATTAACTATTAGTTATGCGTCGGATTCGAAAATCTAGACTTGCAGGAGGACGACCAAAAGGCGCCCGAGGCAACAATAGACACTTGGAGACAGGTCGCCTGGAGGACGATGTATTGAATCGCGACGCAATTTGAATGTTCCATCGTCATTAGGAGGCCCTGTACGTTACAATTAAGTATCAGCTTTGCGTCGGATTCGATATTCTAGACTCACAGGAGAACGACCATAAGGTGCCCGAGGCAGCAATATCCCCTTGGAGACAAGTCGGCTGGAGGACGATGTATTGAAACTTGAAGCAATTTGAGTGTTCCATCGTCATTAGGAGGCCCTGAACGTTCAAATTAACTATTAGTTTTGCGTCGGATTCGTCAATCTAGACTCACAGGAGAACGACCATGAGGTGCCCGAGGCACCAATAGACCCTTGGAGACAAGTCGGCTGAAGGACTTTGTATTGAATCGCGGAGCAATTTGAATGTTCCATCGTCGTTAGGAGGCCCTGAGCGTTACAAATAAGTATCAGTTTTGCGTCGGATTCGATAATCTAGACTCACAGAAGAACGACCATAAGGTGCCCGAGGCAGCAATATCCCCTTGGAGACAAATCGGCTGGAGGACGTTGTATTGAATAGCGTCGCAATTTGAGTATTCAATCGTCATTAGGAGGCCCTGAACGTTACAGTTAACTATCAGTATCGCGTCGGATTTGAAAATCTAGACTCACAAGAGACGGACACTATGGTGCCCCAGGCAGCAATATCCCCTTGGAGACTAGTCGGCTGGAGGACGATATATTGAATCTCGACGTAATTTGAGTCTTCCATCGTCATTAGGAGGCCCTGAACGTTACAATTAACTATTAGTTATGCGTCCGATTCTTAAATCTAGACTCACAGGAGAACGACCACCAGGTACCCGAGGCAGCAATAGACCCTTGGAGACAAGTCGGCTGGAGGCCGATGTATTGAATCTCGACGCAACTTGAGTGTTCCATCGTCATTAGAAGGCCCTGAACGTTACAATTAACTATCAGTTATGTGTCGGATTCGAAAATCTAGACTCACAGGGGGACGACCAAAAGGCGCCCGAGGCAACAATAGACCCTTGGAGACAAGATGGCTGGAGGACGATGTATTGAATCTCGACGCAATTTGAGTGTTCCATCGTCATTAGGAGGCCCTGAACGTTACAATTAACTATCAGTTTTGCGTAGGATTCGTAAATCTAGACTCACAGGAGCACGACCATAAGATGCCAGAGGCTGCAATAGACCGTTGGAGACAAGTCGGCTGGAGGATGATGTATTGAATCTCGACACAATTTGAGTGTTCCATCGTCATTAGGAGGCCCTGAACGTTACAACTAACTATCAGTTTTGCGTCGGATTCGAAAATCTAGACTCACAGGAGAACGACCATAAGGTGTCCGAGAAAGGAATATCCCCTTGGAGACAAGTCGGCTGAAGGACGATGTATTGAATCTCGACGCAATTTGAGTGTTCCATCGTCATTAGGAGGCCCTGAACGTTACAATTAACTATCAGTTATGCGTCGGATTCAAAAATGTAGCCTCACAGGAGCCGGACCTTGAGATGCTCGAGGCAGCAATATCCCCTTGGAGACCAGTCGGCTGGAGGGCGATATATTGAATCTCGACGAAATTTCGTCATTAGGAAGACCTGAATATTACAATTAACTATTAGTTATGCGTCGGATTCGAAAATCTAGACTTGCAGGAGGACGACCAAACGGCGCCCGAGGCAACAATAGACACTTGGAGACAGGTCGCCTGGAGGACGATGTAGTGAATCGCGACGCAATTTGAATGTTCCATCGTCATTAGGAGTCCCTGTACGCTACAATTAAGTATCAGTTTTGCGTCGGATTCGATATTCTAGACTCACAGGAGAACGACAATAAGGTGCCCGAGGCACCAATAGACCCTTGGAGACAAGTCGGCTGAAGGGCGATGTATTGAATCTCGTCGCAATTTGAGTTTCCATCGTCATTAGGAAGACCTGAACGTTACAAATAACTATCAGTTTTGCGTCGGATTCGAAAAAGTAGACTCAGAGGAGAACGACCATATGGTGCCCGAGGCAACAATAGACCCTTGGAGACGAGTCGGCTGGCTTACGATGTATTGAATCTCGACGCAATTTGAGTGTTCAATCGTCATTAGGAGGCCCTGAACGTTACAATTAACTATCAGTTTCGCGTCGGATTCGAAAATCAAGACACACAGGAGCACGACCATAAGGTGCCAGAGGCAGCATTAGACCCTTGGAGACAAGTCGGCTGGAGGACGATGTGTTGAATCTCGACCCAATTTGAGTGTTCCATCGTCATTAGGTGGCCGTGAACGTTACAATTAACTATGAGTTTTGCGTCGGATTCGATAATGTAGACTCACAGGAGAACGACCAAAAGGCACCCGGGGCAACAATAGACCTTTGGAGACAAGTCGGCTGGAGGACGATGTATTGAATCTCGACGCAATTTGAGTGTTCCATCGTAATTAGGAGGCCCTGAACGCTACAATTAACTATCAGTTTTGCGTCGGATTCGAAAATGTAGACTCAGAGGAGAACGACCATAAGGTGCCCGAGGCAGCAATAGGCCCTTGGAGACAAGTCGGCTGGAGGCCGATGTATTTAATCTCGACGCAATTTGAGTGTTCCACCGTTATTAGGAGGCCCTGAACGTTACAATTAACTATCAGTTTTGCGTCGGATTCCATCATCTAGACTCAGGAGAACGACCAAAAGGCGCCCGAGGCAACAATACTCCCTTGGATACAAGTCGGCATGAGGACGATGTATTGAATCGTGATGCAATTTGAGTGTTTCATCGTTATTAGGAGGCCCTGAACGTTACAATTAACTATCAGTTTTGCGTCGGATTCGAAAATCTAGACTCACAGGAGTACGACCATAAAGTGCCCGATGCAGCAATATCCCCTAGGAGACAAGTCGGCTGGAGGACGATGTATTGAATCTCGACGCAGTTTGAGTGTTCCATCGTCATTAGGAAGACCTGTACGTTACAATTAACTATCAGTTATGCGTCGGATTCGAAAATCTTGACTTGCATGAGGACGACCAAAAGGCGCCCGAGGCAATAATAGACCCTTGGAGACAGGTCGGCTGAAGGACGATGTATTGAATCTCTGCGCAATTTGAGTGTTCCATCGTCATTAGGAAGACCTGAACGTGACAATTAACTGTTTGTTATGCGTCGGATTCGAAAAGCAAGACTCAAAGGAGGACGACCAAAAGGCGCCCGAGGCAACAATAGACCCTTGGAGACAAGTCGGCTGGAGGACGATGTATTGAATCGCGACGCAATTTGAATGTTCCATCGTCATTAGGAGGCCCTGAGCGTTACAAATAAGTATCAGATTTGCGTCGGATTCGATAATCTAGACTCACAGAAGAACGACAATAATGTGCCCGAGGCAGCAATATCCCCTTGGAGGCAAGTCGGCTGGAAGACGATATATTGACTTTCGACGTAGTTTGAGTGTTCCATCGTCATTAGGAGGCCCTGAAAGTTTCAATTAACTATCAGTTATGCGTCGGATTCGTAAATCTAGACTCACAGGAGAACGACCACAAGGTGCCCGAAGCAGCAATAGACCCTCGGAAACAAGTCGGCTAGACGACGATGTATTGAATAGCGACGCAATTTGAGTGTTCCATCGTCCTTAGGGGGCTCCGAACGTTACAATTAACTATCAGTATCGCGTCGGATTTGAAAATCTAGACTCACAAGAGACGGACACTACGGTGAACGAGGCAGCAGTATCCCCTTGAAGACAAGTCGGCTGGAGGACGATGTATTGAATCTCGCCGCAATTTGAGTGTTCCATCGTCATTTGGAGGCCCTGAACGTTATAATTAACTCTCAGTTTTGCGTCGGATTCGAAAATCTAGACTCAAAAGAGAACGATCATAAGGTGCCCGAGTCAGCAATAGACCCTGGGGACAAGTCGGCTGGAGGGCGATGTATTGAATCTCGACGCGATTTGAGTGTTCCATCATCATTAGGAGGGCCTGAACGTTACAATTAACTATCAGTTTTGCGTCTGATTCGAAAATCGAAACTCACAGGGGGACGAACAAAATGCGCCAGAGGCAACAATAGACCCTTGGAGACAAGACGGCTGGATTACGATGTATTGAATCTCGACGCAATTTGAGTGTTCCATCGTCATTAGGAGGCAATGAACGTTACAATTAACTATCAGTTTTGCGTCGGATTCGAAAATGTTGACTCAGAGGAGAACGACCATAAGGTGCCCGAGGCAGCAATAGACCCTTGGAGACAAGTCGCCTGGAGGACGATGTATTGAATCTCGACGCAATTTGAGTGTTCCATCGTCATTAGGAGGCCCTGAACGTTACAAATAACTATCAGTTTTGCGTCGGATTCGAAAAAGTAGACTCAGAGGAGAACGACCATATGGTGCCCGAGGCAACAATAGACCCTTGGAGACGAGTCGGCTGGCTTACGATGTATTGAATCTCGACGCAATTTGAGTGTTCAATCGTCATTAGGAGGCCCTGAACGTTACAATTAACTATCAGTTTCGCGTCGGATTCGAAAATCAAGACACACAGGAGCACGACCATAAGGTGCCAGAGGCAGCATTAGACCCTTGGAGACAAGTCGGCTGGAGGACGATGTGTTGAATCTCGACCGAATTTGAGTGTTCCATCGTCATTAGGTGGCCGAGAACGTTACAATTAACTATGAGTTTTGCGTCGGATTCGATAATGTAGACTCACAGGAGAACGACCAAAAGGCACCCGGGGCAACAATAGACCTTTGGAGACAAGTCGGCTGGAGGACGATGTATTGAATCTCGACGCAATTTGAGTGTTCCATCGTAATTAGGAGGCCCTGAACGCTACAATTAACTATCAGTTTTGCGTCGGATTCGAAAATGTAGACTCAGAGGAGAACGACCATAAGGTGCCCGAGGCAGCAATAGACCCTTGGAGACAATTCGGCTGGAGGACGATGTATTCAATCTCGACGCAATTTGAGTGATCCATCGTCATTAGGAAGCTCTGAACGTTACAATTAACTAACAGTTTTGGGTCGGATTCGATAATCAAGACTCACAGGAGAACGACCATAAGGTGCCCGAGGCAGCAATAGACCTTTGGAGACAAGTCGGCTAGAGGACGATGTATTGAATCCCGACGCAATTTGAGTGTTCCATCGTCATTAGGAGGCCCTGAACGTTATAATTAATTCTCAGTTTTGCGTCGGATTCGAATATCTAGACTCACAGGAGAACGACAATAAGATGCCCGAGCCAACAATTTCCCCTTGGAGACAAGTCGCCCGGAGGACGATGTATTGAATCTCGACGTAATTTGAGTGTTCCATTGTCATTAGGAGGCCCTGAACGTTACAATTAACTATCAGTTATGCGTCGGCTTCGTAAATCTAGACTCACAGGAAAACGACCACAAGGTGCCCAAGACAGCAATAGACCCATGGAGGCAAGTCGGCTGGTGGCCGATGAATTGAATCTCGACGCAATTTGAGTGTTCCACCGTCATTAGGAGGCCCTGAACGTTACAATTAGCTATCAGTTTTGCGTCGGATTCCATAATCTAGACTCTGGAGAACGACCAAAAGGCGCCCGTGGCAACAATAATCAGTTGGAGACTAGTCGGCTCAAGGACCATGTATTGAATCTCGACGCAATTTGAGTGTTCCATCGACATTAGGAGGCCGTAAAAGTTACAATTAACTATCAGTTTTGCGTCGGATTCGATAATCTAGACTCGCAGGGGAACGACCATAAGGTGCACGAGGCAGCTATAGACCCTTGGAGACAAGTCGGCTGAAAGACGATGTATTCAATTGCGACGCAATTTGAGAGTTCCATCGCCATTGGGAGGCCATGAACTTTACGATTAACTATCAGATTCGCGTCTGATTTGAAAATCTAGACTCACAGGAGCCGGAATATATGGTGCCCGAAGGAGCAATAACCCCTTAGAGACAAGTCCCCTGGAGGACGATGTATTGAATCTCGACGCAATTTGAGTGTTCCATCGTCTTTAGGAGGCCCTGAAGGCTACAATTAACTATCAGTTTTGCGTCGGATTCGAAAATCTAGACTCACAGGAGAACGACCATAAGGTGCCCGAGGCAGCAAAATCCCCTTGGAGACAAGTCGGCTGGAGGACGATGAATTGAATCTCGACGCAATTTGAGTGTTCCATCGACATTAGGAGGCCATGAACGTTACAATTAACCATCTGTTTTGCGTCGGATTCGAAAATCTAGACTCACAGGAGACGGTCCAAAAGATGCCCGAGGCAGCCATATCCCCTTGGAGACAATTCGCCTGGAAGACGAATTATTGAATCTGGAAGCAATATGAGTGTTCCATCGTCATTAGGAGGCCCTGAACGTTACAATTAACTATCAGTTTTGCGTCGGATTCGACAATCTAGACTCACAGGAGAACGACAATAAGGTGCCCGAGGCAGCAATAGACCCTTGGAGACAAGTCGGCTGGAAGACGATGTATTGAATCTCGAAGCAATTTGAGTGTTCCATCGTCATTAGGAGGCCCTGAACTTGACAATTAACTATCAGTTTTGCGTCGGATTCGACAATCTAGACTCACAGGAGAACGAACATAGGGTGCCCGAGGCAACAATAGACCCTTGGAGACAAGTCGGCTGGAGGACTATGTATTGAATCGCGACGGAAATTGAGTGTTGCATCGTCATTAGAAGGGACTGAACGTTACAATTAACTATCATTTTGCGTCAGATTCGATGATTTAGACCCACTGGTGAACGACCATACGGTGCCCGAGGCAGGAATAGACCCTCGGAGTCAAGTCGGCTGGAGGACGATGTATTGAATCTCGCCGCAATTTGAGTGTTCCATCGTCGTTAGGAGGCCCTGAACGTTACAATTAACTATCAGTTATGAGTCGGATTCGTAAATCTATACTCACAGTAGAACGACCACAAGGTGCCCGAGGCAGCAATAGACCCTTGGAGACAAGTCGGCTGGAGGCCGATGTATTGAATCGCGATGCAATTTGAGTGATCCATCGTTATTAGGAGGCCCTGAACGTTAGAATTAACTATCAGTTTTGCGTCGGATTCGAAAACCTAGACTCGCAGGGGACGGACCATAAGGTGCCTGAGGCAGCAACATCCCCTTGGAGACAAGTCGGCTGGAGGACGATGTATTGAATCTCAACGCAGTTTGAGTGTTCCATCGTCATTAGGAAGACCTGAACGTTACAATTAACTATCAGTTATGCGTCGGATTCGAAAATCTAGACTCACAGGAGAACGACCACAGGTTGCCCGAGACAGCAATAGACCCTTGGAGACAAGTCGGCTGGAGGCCGATGTATTGAATCTCGACGCAATTTGAGTGTTCCACCGTCATTAGGAGGCCCTGAACGTTACAAATAACTATCAGTTTTGCGTCGGATTCCATAATCTAGACACAGGAGAACGACCAATAGCCTCCCGAGGCAACAATAGTCCCTTGGAGACAATTCGGCTAGAGGACGATGTATTGAATCGCGACGCATTTTGAGTGTTCCATCGTTATTAGGAGGCCCTGAATGTTACAATTAAATATCAGTTTCGCGTCGGATTCGAAAATGTAGACTCAGAGGAGAACGATCATAAGGTGCCCGAGGCAGCAATAGACCCTCGGAGTCAAGTCGGCTGGAGGACGATGTATGTAATCTCGCCGCAATTTGAGTGTTCCATCGTCGTTAGGAGGCCCTGAACGTTACAATTAACTATCAGTTATGAGTCGGATTCGTAAATCTATACTCGCAGGAGAACGACCACAAGGTGCCCGAGGCAGCAATAGACCCTTGGAGACAAGAACCCTGGAGGACTATGTATTGAATCTCGACGCAATTTGATTGTTCCATCGTCATCAGGAGCCCCTGAACTTTACAATTAACTAACAATTAACTGTCAGTTTCGCGTCATATTCGTAAATCTAGATTCACAGGAGCTCGACCATAAGATGCCAGAGGCAGCAATAGACCCTCGGAGACAAGCCGGTTGGAGGACGATGTATTGAATCTCGACGCAATTTGACTGTTCCATCGTCATTAGGAGGCCGTAAAAGTTACAAATAACTATCAGTTTTGCGACGGATTCGATAATCTAGACTCACAGGAGAACGACCATAAGGTGCCCGAGGCAGCAATAGACCCTTGGAGACAAGTCGGCTGAAGGACGATGTGTTGTATTGCGACGCAATTTGAGAGTTCCATCGTCATTGGGAGGCCATGAACTTTACAAATAACTATCAGTTTCGCGTCGGATTTGAAAATCTAGACTCACAGGAGCCAGAATATATGGTGCACGAGGGAGCAATAACCCCGTAGAGACAAGTCCCCTGGAGGACGATGTATTGCATCTCGACACAATTTGAGTGTTCCATCGTCTTTAGGAGGCCCTGAACGTTACAATTAACTATCAGTTTTGCGTCGGATTCGAAAATCTAGACTCACAGGAGAACGAACATAAGTTCCCGAGCCAGCAAAATCCCCTTGGAGACAAGTCGGCTGGAGGTCAAATTATCTAAACTCGAAGCAATTTGAGTGTTCCATCGTCATTAGGAGGCCCTGAACGTTACAATTAACTATCAGTTTTGCGTCGGATTCGACAATCTAGACTCACAGGAGAACGACAATCAGGTGCCCGAGGCAGCAATAGACCCTTGGAGACAAGTCGGCTGGAAGACGATGTATTGAATCTCGAAACAATTTTAGTGTTCCATCGTCATTAGGAGGCCCTGAACTTGGCAATTAACTATCAGTTTTGCGTTGGATTCGACAATCTAGACTCACAGGAGAACGAACATAAGGTGCCCGAGGCAACAATAGACCCTTGGAGACAAGTCGGCTGGAGGACTATGTATTGAATCGCGACGGAAATTGAGTGTTGCATCGTCATTAGAAGGCACTGAACGTTACAATTAACTATCATTTTGCGTCGGATTCGATGATTTAGACCGACAGGAGAACGACCATAAGGTGCCCGAGGCAGCAATAGACCCTCGGAGTCAAGTCGGCTGGAGGACGATGTATTGAATCTCGCCGCAATTTGAGTGTTCCATCGTCGTTAGGAGGCCCTGAACGTTACAGTTAACTATCAGTTATGAGTCGGATTCGTAAATCTATACTCACAGGAGAACGACCACAAGGTGCCCGAGGCAGCAATAGACCCTTGGAGACAAGTCGTCTGGAGGCCGATGTATTGAATCTCGAAGCAATTTGAGTGTTCCACCGTTATTAGGTGGCCCTGAACGTTACAATTAACTATCAGTTTTGAATCGGAATCCATAATCTAGACTCAGGAGAACGACCAAAAGGCGCCCGAGGCAAGAATAGTCCCTTGGATACAAGTCGGCTTGAGGACGATGTATTGAATCGCGATGCAATTTGAGTGTTCCATCGTCATTTGGTGGCCCTGAACGTTACAGTTAACTATCAGTTTTGCGTCGGAGTCGACAATCTAGACTCACAGGAGAACGACAATAAGGTGCCCGAGGCAGCAATAGACCCTTGGAGACAAGTCGGCTGGAGGACGATGTATTGAATCTCAACGCAGTTTGAGTGTTCCATCGTCAATAGGAAGACCTGAACGTTACAATTAACTATCAGTTATGCGTCGTATTCGAAAATCTAGACTTGCATGAGGACGACCAAAAGGCGCCCGAGGTAACTATACACCCTTGGAGACAGGTCGGCTGGAGGACGATGTATTGAATCGCGACGCAATTTGAATGTTCCATCTTCATTAGGAGGCCCTGAACGTAACAGTTAACTATCAGTTATGAGTCGGATTCGTAAATCTATACTCACAGGAGAACGACCACAAGGTGCCCGAGGCAGCAATAGACCCTTGGAGACAAGTCGGCTGGAAGCCGATGTATTGAATCTCGAAGCAATTTGAGTGTTCCACCGTTATTAGGTGGCCCTGAACGTTACAATTAACTATCAGTTTTGAGTCGGAATCCATAATCTAGACTCAGGAGAACGACCAAAAGGCGCCCGAGGCAAGAATAGTCCCTTGGATACAAGTCGGCTTGAGGACGATGTATTGAATCGCGACTCTATTTGAGTGTTCCATCGTCATTAGGAGGCCCTGAACGTTACAATTAACTATCAGTATCGCGTCGGATTTGAAAATCTAGACTCACAAGAGACGGACACTATGGTGCCCGAGGCAGCAATATCCCCTTGAAGACAAGTCGGCTGGAGGACGATGTATTGAATCTCGGCGCAATTTGAGTGTTCCATCGTCCTTAGAATGCCCTGAACGTTACAATGAAATATCAGTTTTGCTTCGGGTTCGAAAATGTAGACTCAGAGGAGAACGACCATTCGGTGCCCGAGGCAGCAATAGACCCTTGGAGACAAGTCGGCTGGAGGACGAGGTATAGAATCTCGACGCAATTTGAGTGCTCCATCGTCATTAGGAAGCTCTGAACGTTACAATTAACTAACACTTTTGCATCGGATTCGATAATCAAGACTCACAGGAGAACGACCATAAGGTGCCCGAGGCAGCAATAGACCCTTGGAGACAAGTCGGCTGCAGGAAGATATATTGAATCGCGACGCAATTTGAGTGTTCCATCGTTATTAGGAGGCCCTGAACGTTACAATTAAATATCAGTTTCGCGTCGGATTCGAAAATGTAGAATCAGTGGAGAACGATCATGAGGTGCGCGAGGCAGCAATAGACCCTTGGAGACAAGAACCCTGGAGGACTATGTATTGAATCTCGACGCAATTTGATTGTTCCATCGTCATCAGGAGCCACTGAACTTTACAATTAACTGACAATTAACTATCAGTTTCGCGTCGTATTCGTAACTCTAGATTAACAGGAGCACGACCATAAGATGCCAGAGGCAGCAATAGACCTTTGGAGACAAGCCGCTTGGAGGACGATGTATTGAATCTCGACGCAATTTGACTGTTCCATCGTCATTAGGAGGCCGTAAAAGGTACAATTAACTATCAGTTTTGCGTCGGATTCGATAATCTAGACTCACAGGAGAACGACCATTAGGTGCCCGAGGCAGCATTAGACTTTTGGAGACAAGTCGGCTGAAGGCCGATGTGTTGAATTGCGACGCAATTTGAGAGTTCCATCGTCATTGGGAGGCCCTGAACGTTACAATTAACTATCAGTTTTGCGTCGGATTCGAAAATCTAGACTCACAGGAGAACGACCATAAGCTGCCCGAGGCAGCAAAATTCCCTTGGAGACAAGTCGGCTGGAGGACGATGTTTTGAATTGCGACGCAATTTGAGTGTTCCATCGACATTAGGAGGCCATGAACGTTACAATTAACCGTCTGTTTTGCGTCGGATTCGAAATTCTAGACTCACAGGAGACGGACCATAAGGTGCCCGAGGCAGCAATTTCCCCTTGGAGACAAGTCGGCTGGAGGACGATGTATTGAATCTCGACGCAATCTGAGTGCTCCATCGTCGTTAGGAAGACCTGAACGTTACAATTAACTGTCAGTTATGCGTCGGATTCGAAAATCTAGACTTGCAGGAGGACGACCAAAAGGCGCCCGACGCAATAACAGACCCTTGGTGACAGGTCGCCTGGATGTCGATGTATTGAATCGCGACGTTATTTGAATGTTCCATCGTCATTAGGAGGCCCTAAACGTTACAATTAAGTATCAGTTTTGCGTCGGATTTGGTACTCTAGACTCACAGGAGAACGACACCTTGGAGACAAGTCGCCTGGAGAACGAATTATTGAATCTCGTAGCAATTTGAGTGTTCCATCGTCATTAGGAGGCCCTGAACGTTACATTTAACCATCAGTTTTGCGTCGGATTCGACAATCTAGACTCACAGGAGAACGACAATAAGGTGCCCGAGGCAATAATAGACCCTTGCAGACAAGTAGGCTGGAGGACTATGTATTGAATCGCGACGGAATTTGAGTGTTGCATCGTCATTAGAAGGCTCTGAAGGTTACAATTAACTATCATTTTGCGTCGGATTTGATGATTTAGACTCACAGGAGAACGACCATAAGGTGACCGAGGTAGCAATAGACCCTCGGAGTCATGTCGGCTGGAGGACGATGTATTGAATAGCGACGCAATATGAGTGTTCCATCGTCATTGGGAGGCCATGAACTTTACAAATAACTATCAGTTTCGCGTCGGATTTGAAAATCTAGACTCACAGGAGCCAGAATATATGGTGCACGAGGGAGCAATATCCCCTTAGAGACAATCCCCTGGAGGACGATGTATTGCATCTCGACGCAATTTGAGTGTTCCATCGTCTTTAGGAGGCCCTGAACGTTACAATTAACTATCAGTTTTGCGTCGGATTCGACAATCTAGACTCACAGGAGAACGTCAATAAGGTGCCCGAGGCAGCAATAGACCCTTGGAGACAAGTCGGCCTGAAGACGATGTATTGAATCTCGAAGCAATTTGAGTGTTCCATCGTCATTAGGAGGCCCTGAACGTGACAATTAACTATCAGTTTTGCGTCGGATTCTACAATCTAGACTTACAGGAGAACGAACATAAGGTGCCCGAGGCAACAATAGACCCTTGAAGACAAGTCGGCTGGAGGACTATGTATTGATTCGCGACGGAATTTGAGTGTTGCATCGTCAATAGAAGGCACTGAACGTTACAATTAACTATCATTTTGCGTCGGATTCGATGATTTAGACCCACAGGAGGACGACCATAAGGTGCCCGAGGCAGCAATAGACCCTCGGAGTCAAGTCGGCTGGAGGACGATGTATTGAATCTCCCGCAATTTGAGTGTTCCATCGTCGTTAGGAGGCCCTGAACGTTACAATTAACTATCAGTTATGAGTTGGATTCGTAAATCTATACTCACAGGAGAACGACCACAAGGTGCCCGAGGCAGCAATAGACCCTTGGAGACAAGTCGGCTGGAGGCCGATGTATTGAATCTCGAAGCAATTTGAGTGTTCCACCGTTATTAGGAGGCCCTGAACGTTACAATTAACTATCAGTTTTCAGTCGGAATCCATAAGCTAGACTCAGGAGAACGACCAAAAAGCGCCCGTGGCAAGAATAGTGGCTTGGATACAAGTCGGCTTGAGGACGATGTATTGAATCGCGACGCAATTTGAATGTTCCATCGTCATTAGGAGGCCCTGAACGTTAGAATTAACTATCAGTATCGCGTCGGATTTGAAAATCTAGACTCACAAGAGACGGACACTATGGTGCCCGAAGCAGCAATATCCCCTTGAAGACAAGTCGGCTGGAGGACGATGTATTGAATCTCGGCGCAATTTGAGTGTTCCATCGTTATTAGGAGGCCCTGAACGTGACAATTAACTATCAGTTATGCGTCGGATTCGAAATTTTAGACTCACAGGAGGACGACCAAAAGGCGCCCGAGGCAACAATACACCCTTGGAGACAAGTTGGCTGGAGGACGATGTATTGAATCTCGACGCAATTTGAGTGTTCCATCGTAATTAGGAGGCCCTGAACGTTACAATTAACTATCAGTTTTGCGTCGGATTCGAAAATGTAGACTCAGAGGAGAACGACCATTCGTTGCCCGAGGCAGCAATAGACCCTTGGACCCAAGTCGGCTGGAGGACGATGTATAGAATATCGATGCAATTTGAGTGTTCCATCGTCATTAGGAAGCTCTGAACGTTACAATTAACTAACAGTTTTGCATCGGATTCGTAAATCGAGACTCACAGGAGAACGACCAGAAGGTGCCAGAGACAGCAATAGACCCTTGGAGACAAGTCGGCTGGAGGCCGATGTATTGAATCTCGACGCAATTTGAGTGTTCCACCGTCATTAGGAGGCCCTGAACGTTACAATTAAATATCAGTTTCGCGTCGGATTCGAAAATGTATACTCAGAGGAGAACGATCATGAGGTGCGCGAGGCAGCAATAGACCCTTGGAGACAAGAACCCTGGAGGACTATGTATTGAATCCCGACGCAATTTTAATGTTCCATCGTCATTAGAAGGCCGTGAACGTTACAATTAACTATGAGTTTTGCGTCGGATTCGATAATCTACACTCACATGAGAACGACCAAAAGGCGCCCGGGGCAACAATAGACCCTTGGAAACAAGTCGGCTGGAGGACGATGAGTTGAATCGCGACGCAATTTGAGTGTTCCATCGTCATTACGAGGACATGAACGTTACAATTAACTATCAGTTATGCGTCGGATTCGAAAACCTAGACTCGCAGGAGAACGACCATAAGGTGCCCGAGGCAGCAATATCCCCTTGGAGACAAGTCGGCTGGAGGACGATGTATTGAATCTCGACGCAATTTGAGTGTTCCATCGTCATTAGGAGGCCCTCAACGTGACAATTAAGTATCAGTTTTGCGTCGGATTCGAAAATCTACACTCACAGGAGAATGACCATTAGGTGCCACAGGCAGCAATGGACCCTTGGAGACAAATCGGCTGGAGGATGATGTATTGAATCGCGACGCAATTTGAGTGTTCCATCGTCATTAGGAGGCACTGAACATTACAATAAACTATCAGTTATGCGTCGGATTCGAAAATTTAGACTCACAGGAGGACGAGCAAAAGGCGCCCGAGGCAACAGTAGGCCCTTGGAGACAAGTAGGCTGGAGGACGATGTATTGAATATCGACGCAATTTGAGTGTTCCATCGTCATTAGGAGGCCCTGAACGTTACAATTAACTATCAGTTTCGCGTCGGATTCGAAAATCTAGTCTCACAGGAGACGGACCATATGGTGCCCGAGGCAGCAATATCCCCTTGGAGACAAGTCGGCTGGAGGACGATGTATTGAATCTCGACGCAATTTGAGTGTTCCATCGTCATTAGGAGGCCCTGAATAATATAATTAACTCTCAGTTTTGCGTCGGATTCGAAAATCTAGACTCACAGGAGAACGACCATTAGGTGCCACTGGCAGCAATAGACCCTTGGAGACAAATCGGCTGGAGGACGATGTGTTGAATCGCGACGCAATTTGAGTGTTCCATCTTCATTAGGAGGCACTGAACATTACTATTAACCATCAGTTTTGCGTCGGATTCGAAAATCTAGATTCACAGGAGACGGACCAAAAGGTGCCAGAGGCAGCAATAGACCCTTGGAGACAAGTAGGTTGGAGGACGATGTATTGAATCTCGACGCAATTTGAGTGTTCCATGGTCATTAGGAGGCTCTGAACGTTGCAATTAACTATCAGTTATGCGTCGGATTCGAAAATCTAGACTCACAGGAGGACGACCAAAAGGCGCCCGAGGCAACAATAGACCCTTGGAGACAAGTCGGCTGGAGTACGATGTATTGAATCTCGACGCAATTTGAGTGTTCCATCGTCATTAGGAGGCCCTGAACGTTACAATTAACTATCAGTTTTGCGTCGGATTCGAAAATGTAGTCTCAGAGTGTAACCTCCCCCTCAGTAATCGACCTTAATGACAGTGAAAAATTAAACCGCATGTACCTAATGGAAATTTGGGAAAAGCAATCGTCACCGAAGTTAACCTGTCGGTAAAGAGGGAGGAATGGGTTACATCTAACTGAAAGGAAAAATGCAAATGAAACTGGTGGAAATTAATTTAAAAAGGGGTAAAGTTGATGAAGAAAGTAAATGTGCGGCTGTTACGTTAACAATTAACAAGCGGTAATTAGATATTTGAGATTTGGGGAAAATTACGGTCGCCAGTCCTAAGGACAATTACTATAGTAACTGAAAAAGAAAGGTAATTACACATATAATTAGCAATAGATGCGTGGCAACTGAAGGTTGACACGTGTAGTGTGAAAACTGAAAGTTTGTCAGAAGTAATAAATTTCGCTACACTCTGACTTAATTTAGCAAAAGAATTAATAAAACTGGAAAATCGAAAGTTATTTTAGTGACTGAAGTTAATAGTGAGCTTTCTTTCTGAAGCACATCGACATTCAGTAAAATAAGGTTAGTCTTGGACTACCTCAACATTCATTTCAAAAGCTACTTGAATCTACGCAATTTCGAAATAAGAGAATTAACTTTGAACTTGAATTAAAATGATTCTGAACAATTAACAATAGTAAAATTTAGTACGTACCAAGCTGAGCTGCAGTCACAGGTAGCTTAAATACGGTAACAAAACTCGCACTCTTAATTTGTGCTTGTGCAATCTAAATATTGTAGCCAGCTGAACTTTGAAATTAAAGCAGTGAAACCGAATGATGCTGGCGTTTGAATTTCAACGACCCTCGGGCTCATTTCGGAAAAGGAAGGGACCCTGCTTGGCAATGCAATTGGGACAATGAGCAACAAAGGTTCATGCTAAGTTGCTGTAATTTTGCGAGGCAAATGGAACAATTTGAAAAGCTGAGGTCTGCCATACAGTTCTGAAACTTTACGTGCTTTTAGTCTTCCTTGTTGGTTGATTGAAGGTTTGAAGCCGTCGATCGAGGAGGTGGCGACAGTCACTCATTGTCGGCCGTCGCTGTTGCAGAAGCTGGATGTTGGCGCGCCTTCTTCTCGACACGGTCACCAGGCGAAACGGGCTCTTGATGTGCGCCAGCTAATGCTTCCCGTCCGCGACACCATGTCAGAAACTGTCATCGCGAGTCGAGCGCAATTACATGCTGCCAAACCCCGAAAGCGCGGCAACTCGCGGGAGCGTCACACAACACACCTGCTCCACTCGCTACTCCAGCCAGACTCCAACAGCTCTGCCCGCGCTCCACGCGGCAGAGTTAACACTACCAAAGATCCTACACACTTTGAGTCTTCACACGACCTATCGATGTAATCGTTCGATAGCAGTTTTCCCTAGGCAAGACCCAGCGTAAAAATACAAATAATATTTACGAAACAAACCAATTATACATCGACATAAATGCATAAATGTATATATACAAATAGTAAAACAATTACAATATGTAAAGACACAGAAATGTCATATATTCAGGTAACAAAAATAAGGAAAACAAATTATAGTACAATAGATGGGAATAGTAGGATAAGCATTTCCGGCGTTACACGTGCCCCACATTGTCTGAGGATGTTCGTGTAACTTAAACAGACTCAGAAAATGTCCAAAAAAAAGAAACAGCGGAAATGCATATGCTCAAAACATCAACAAAATTTAGCATTCGCCTAATTAACCATAAACCAATTTTTAGACGATAATAATTGAGTGGAGACACTCCTAATCTTATTCCACTCTGTCATCTTGATCAAAATAAAACAGGTTGACAACATATTAAAATTCATAGAAAACATAGAAAGTGGTTTAGCTATTCTAAAAATCTAAATTCCTAGCAGTATCAAGAAATGGAATACTATTTACAAAATTAATTAGATCACATGGTCATAGAAAACAGGTATATCAAAATACGCAAATTAATAATTTATTACATAGAATACGTATTTTATATAAACCTTTCATAATTAATATTCTCGTCATGAGTGTGCACTTAACGCTAAACAAGAAAATAATATACAGCAGATCGACAAAAACATAAATATTGACAACAGAATTCTTTCATATCAGCTGTCCGGGAAGAAAAACAACTCCGCCTTCCGTACTCGCAAGTACAAAGAATGCCGACAGCGGCACAAGAGCCGACAGCGGCACAAGAGCCGACAGCGGTTCCGCCCCGCCAGTATTGTTGCGCCCGCCTGTGCGGCACGCTTGATCTCTCTCGCCCTTGTAACGGCATTTCCAGAACGTCCGTTTCACTGAATTCTTTCGGTAAAACTCACTCCCGAGTAATCTCAAGGAGTCCATAAACACTATCACAGTGGATAACTCAACACTGTCCATCATCACACGGATGTACTAGCCTGAAACTTAAAACAGCGTCTAAGTACATCGGCAATGACTAGTAAATCACATATTTATGGAATCTTACAGCTATTTACAAAATCATATTTACATTCCTTAATCTACTGTGACTCAGCTGAAAACTTAAACTAGCAGCTTGGATTTTTCAGTTGATTAGATCATGATTAAATTGATTAAAATTAAATTGATTAATCAAAATTAATTACTTATTAATTACAACTTCTTTAATGACCTTGGTCAGTCAAAAGCATCGCCACATGGCACATCCTTAAATCTTACACTCTATATCTACATACTGTACAAATTACCCTATCTGTGGTACTAATCAATCCTTGGTTGGTACAATTTCAGGTCTACAATGTTTCGTATACCTAATAGCTTTCCAGAGCTTGGATACTCTAAGCAATAAGCATTTGTGTGAGGTATACCAATGACTTTATATGGCCCATTATAAACAAACTTAAATTTAGAGATTTCATTGTCTATCTCGCTCGATTTCTCATGAGCTTTTACAAGTACTAAGTCTCCGATCGCAAACTTAGCAAAAAGCGCTTTAGCGTCATGACGACGTATGCGAGCATCGGCTTTAAGCTTCATTACTTCTCGCAAACGATCTTTTTTCACACAAATACTAATGTCAATCTGTGGAGGGAATTTGATTATCTCTTCCACTAAACTTTTACTTCCGTCACCCAACAGGATTTCCTCTGGAGAAAATCCCGTAGATTCATGTCTCAAGGTGTTCATAATTCTCTCAAATACTGCTACATATTTGCCCCATGCCCTATGGTTGTGATGGCAATAGGTACGGGAAAGTCGGCCTCGTCTTTGTTCGTGTGTTACGTTTGACACACCGTCTACAATACTTTCCAATTCACTTTCTATACTATTGTCAATGCCGAGATTCCTCACATTACAGTAGTTCAAATTCATACCTACGTCAACACCATTGGGCCAGTTAACAATGCGTATAGGCTGGTATTACCTATGCACACCGTCTCCTGCCTCGTCAAAACTAACTACTATTGTTTTATCTTGGGACGTACATGTCAAAGTTTTGCTTTCGCAATTAATCACTGCACGGTACTTTAATAGCCAATCTAACCCGATAATTACTTCCGTAGTTAAGTCTGGCACGACGACAAACTCTTGCTCAAATTGTGCCCCACATATCTCGAAGTGGACAAAAATCTGTTTTGTGACCGGTTTACTGGCCTTCCCAGTAGCACCGATAATTTTCACACCTGTTACTGGCATAACTACGATGCCAGGTCTGTCTTTCAGTAACTCAAATATTTTCCCAGATACAGCACTCAGTTCTGCACCGGTGTCAATAAACACGTTTAGTTGTAGGTCGTGCATATTAACAGACACTACTATCTGTCTACACTTGTCCTCGACTGTTTCTTCATTTTCCCACAGTAAATCCTCGTCTATATCCAGGTCATTCCAGAAAAAACCATCCGGCTTTGATCCTAAATCCGGTTTATCTGGCGGCTTTTTCAGCCTCTGTTCAAATACAGTTTTAATTTCCACACGTTTGTCCTGAGGCTTAGTCTCTAGCTTCGCCTCCAATACCGAAACCTTTTCCTGTAAATTTGTCAACTAGTGAGTGTTGCTTTGCTATCAATTCACTAATTGTCACCTTTGTTGATTCCTCTTTGGTCAGATTGATCTCATCTGCCAATCTACCTGGAGGAATGTGCCCAGTAGCATATGAAATTACTTCCTCTGGATCTGCGCAACCCACACTGCTATCGTCTGACTGTATAATGTCAGCTCTAACCTCATGCACGCTGTAATCTATGTGCTTTTCTACCAATCGTGTCCGGCTATCACTAAAATTTTCGTAATCTTTCTCCTTAATACTCTCGCAACGTTTAAAGATAATTCAGAGGCTTCCTTTACCAGGATACAGGTTGGCTGGCAGCTTTTCTAGGAGCTCTTTGCGGTGTGGGGGAGTAGCCATGTATGTGAAAAACGGTATCCCATTTGAGTCAATTGATGTTTCAAAGTACTGCACTGAAAAGGTGTTTGAATGTTGTGCAGGTGTGGTTAAATTTAGTGGAGCTAAACTTCTTACTGTTGTTATTTATAGATCCCCAGACTCCGATTTCACAACATTTTTGCTAAAGCTAGAGGAGGTTCTTGGTTCACTTTATAGGAAATACAAAAAGTTAGTTATATGTGGTGACTTCAATATTAATTGTATAAGTGATTGTGCAAGGAAAAGGATGCTGGTAGACCTCCTTAATTCATATAATCTTATGCAAACCGTATTCTTTCCAACGAGAGTGCAAGGGAACAGTAGAACAACCATAGACAATATTTTTGTTCATTCGTCATTATTAGAAGGGCATTCTGTTAGCAAAAAGGTGAATGGCCTTTCAGATCATGATGCACAAATTTTAAGTCTAAAAGATTTTTGTGCTTCAACACATGTTAAATATAGTTACCAACTTTTTAGGAAAGCTGATCCAGTTGCTGTACAGACTTTTGTAAACCTTATCAAGGAACAAGATTGGCAAGATGTTTATAGTGCTGATACAGTAGACGATAAATATAATGCTTTCCTCAAGACTTTTCTCGTGCTCTTTGAAAGTTGCTTTCCGTTAGAACGTTTAAAACAGGGTACTAGCACAAACAGGCAGCCTGGGTGGCTGACTAAAGGGATAAGAATATCTTGTAGAACAAAGTGCCAATTATATCAAAACGTTAGACACAGTCAAAATCTAAATGCAGTAGCCCATTACAAACAGTATTGTAAGGTGCTTAAAAAAGTTATTAGGAAGGCAAAAAGTATGTGGTATGCAGATAGAATAGCTAAGTCTCAGGATAAAATTAAAACCATATGGTCAGTCGTAAAGGAAGTGGCTGGTCTGCAGAGACAGGTCGAGGATATAGAATCAGTGCGTAGTGGGGATGTCCGTGTTGCTGATAAGTCGCATATATGTACAGTACTTAATAATCACTTTCTGAATATAGCAGGTGAACTAAATAGAAACCTAGTCCCAACAGGGAATCATATAGCGCTCTTAGAAAAAAGTGTTCCGAGACTGTTACCTGAAATGCTCCTCCATGATACTGACAAGAGGGAGATTGAGTTAATAATTAAATCACTAAAGACCAAGAACTCTCATGGATATGACGGGGTATCTAGCAGAATACTGAAGTATTGTTCCACGTATATTAGCTCAGTACTTAGCCATATCTGTAACTTTTCCTTTAGCAGTGGTCGGTTTCCTGACCGATTAAAGTACTCGGTAGTGAAGCCACTTTATAAAAAGGGAGACAGGGATAATGTTGACAATTATAGACCTATTTCTATGCCATCGGTGTTTGCTAAAGTTATCGAGAGGCTTGTATATACAAGGTTACTGCAGCATTTAAATTCACATAATTTGCTGTCAAATGTACAGTTTGGTTTTAGAAATGGCTTAACAACTGAAAATGCTATATTCTCTTTTCTCTGTGAGGTTTTGGACGGATTAAATAAAAGGTTGAGAACGTTAGGTGTTTTCTTTGATTTAACGAAGGCTTTTGACTGTGTTGACCACAAAATATTACTGCAGAAGTTGGAACATTATGGAGTAAGGGGAGTAGCTTACAATTGGTTCGCCTCCTACTTTAAGAACAGAAAGCAGAAGGTAATCCTCCGCAATATTGAGAGTGGTAATGATGTTCAGTCCCAATGGGGCACTGTTAAATGGGGCGTTCCCCAAGGGTCGGTGCTGGGGCCACTGCTGTTCCTTATTTATGTAAATGATATGCCTTCTAGTATTACAGGTGATTCAAAAATATTTCTGTTTGCTGATGACACCACCTTGGTAGTGAAGGATCTTGTGTGTAATATTGAAACATTATCAAATAATGTAGTTCATGAAGTAAGTTTGTGGCTTGTGGAAAATAATTTGATGCTAAATCACAGTAAGACTCAGTTTTTACAGTTTCTAACCCACAATTCAACAAGAACTGACATTTTAATCAGACAGAATGGGCATGTTATAAGCGAGACGGAACAGTTCAAGTTCCTAGGCGTACGGATAGATAGTAAGCTGTTGTGGAAAGCCCATGTTCAGGATCTTGTTCAGAAACTAAATGCCGCTTTATTTACCATTAGAACAGTATCTGAAATAAGTGACATTTCAACACGAAAAGTAGTATACTTCGCATATTTTCATACGCTTATGTCATACGGTATTATTTTTTGGGGTAATTCTTCTGATTCAAAAAGGGTATTTTTGGCTCAAAAACGGGCTGTTCGAGCTATGTATGGTGTAAGTTCGAAAACCTCTTGTCGACCCCTATTCAATAGTCTGGGAATTTTGACATTGCCCTCACAGTATGTATTTTCTTTAATGTCGTTTGTTGTTAGCAATATTAGCTTATTCCCAAGAGTTAGCAGCTTTCACTCAGTTAATACTAGGCAGAAATCAAATCTGCATGTGGAATGCACTTCCTTGACTCTTGTGCAGAAAGGAGTGCAGTATTCTGCTGCATCCATTTTCAATAAGCTACCACAAGAACTCAAAAATCTTAGCAGTAGCCCAAACACTTTTAAGTCTAAACTGAAGAGTTTCCTCATGGCTCACTCCTTCTATTCTGTCGAGGAGCTCCTGGAAGAGATAAAAAATTAAGCAAATTCCAGTGTTACATTCTTGATTTTCTTTATTTAAACTAACGACTTGTTTCATTTTATGTGTTTCTACAATCGTGTTATAATTTCATGTATTGACTCGTTCCATGACCATGGAGACTTCTCCTAAATGTGGTCCCACGGAACAATAAATAAATAAATAAATAAATAAATAAATAAAACTGGAGGTTTGCGTCGGATGGGTCGGTTACTTCTATCACTATAACTTTCGGTAAAGTCTGCCTGTTAGGGCCAGAACTTTCCGTTACTACTTCAACATCTAACTCCTGCGGGACGAAACACGACGAATCTTGCTCGTGCTCCCCATTAACATCAACTATTTCTGGTAAAGTCTGCCGGTTAGGGCCAGAACTTTCCATCACTTCAGAAATACTATCTTCCTGTGGGACGAGACGCGGCAAATTCTGCCCGCGCTCTCCATAAATGCTTCTCCCGTACAGGCCCCTATAATCTCTTAGTTCGTCGTATAAGCGACCGAGCTGCCTTAACCAGACCTCATCCCTCTCTGCATCCCCTCGCTCAATGGCGGACGTGTTATCCGACATCTGATCTTCTCTCAACAATTGCGAATCATTCTTAAACTCAATCTCCAGTTCCGCTGTGGGTATTACAGCTGCCCCTTTATAATCGATTTCCAGAACACTACTTAAATTGTTCTCACTGACAGTGAATGTATTTTCTACTGCCGTGTATACAGTTGATCTACTACTTGTGGGCGCACTCCTTTCTCCTAACACTGGCACACTCTCCCGCCGTTGATTGTTCCACACGGAATTTTCATAACGACGACACCTGGGTTTTCTCCTGTTATTGGGCCGCCAAAATTTCTCCACGCCTGGTCGGCCCCTCACCGGCGCGGCTAATGGTTTCCCTGTCTCGTCCCAGCAGATACGGTCCCCGGATGCTGCTGAGGCGGCTGATCACACCCTCTGGCGTTATTACTATTCTGTGAAGCCCGTATCACGTTAGTATGATACTGGTTTCCGTCATTCCTGTTATTATTTGCATTGTACCGATTGTTATTACGGTCCGAACCATTATTGTTATTGCTGCCATGGTTGCGGTATGCATTAATTCCATGGTTATTGTTGTTGTGGTTGCTGTGGTACCCGTTGTTGTTACCACGGCCTCTACCCCTGTCGCGATTATTGCGCCAATAGTCCTTGTCCTCAATTCTTCCCAGGAAATCATTGATTGTCCTGTGATTGCTTCCTACATAGCGTTTAGCATCATCTGGAAGCTTCTTGTAGAGTTCCCAGACTATTTCGGATTCCGTGCGGCGATCACGCAAATATTCCAACTTGCGGATCCAGCCCTCACAAAACTCCTTCATCGAGCCGCGCGAATTCGCATCGAAAGGCCTCGATACGACAAATTCGCGCCAGACACTTTGCTGTTTTTGCTCTGACCAGTATTCAGCCAGAAAAAAATTTTTAAATTCGTCAAAAGTCAGGTCCATAATGTTGAGGTTTAAGCCCCAACGCTTGGCATCACCAGCCAACACATCAATAATCGCATTAATTTTTCTCTCATTAGTCCATGATCTGGGTAAAACTCTTTCACAATTCTTAATGAAATCCGTCGCGTGTATACCGCCTTTTTTCAAGGGGTCGAACCGCTCCTCTTTCGTCAACAATTCCGAACTATGTGCATAGATTGGCATATAGCTCTGTTTTTCGTCAAGTTTCTTTTCTAATTCCGACACTCTCGTAATTACTTGGCAAGTGGTTGTCGCAAGCGTTTCTACTTCCCTTTTTTTTTCTTCGCAGGTATTAGCCTGCTTCGTCACTTTAGTATCTACTTCGGATACTAAAGCCTTTAAAGTTTCCACCTTCTTTTGATCCTCTTTTTTCACTAGTTGAATTTGTTCCGTCACCTAATTCTCGATGATCGGAGCAACTGATTCTCCTACACTTTTCTCGATTCTGTTAATTTCGGAATAAAAACGAGTATTTATGCTGGCAATTTCCGCCTGAACGCCTATCATTTCCTGTTTAAGATCACCGATTTCACTATTAATCACAACAATATCTTCTTTGATTTTATCAACTTTTGTGTTAACTACTCCAACATTGTTGTTAACAACATTAATAGCTTTGTTGTGACTGTCTAGCTTTCGTTCAATTTTTTCAGACTGAGCTTCTTGCTTGGTCGATTGACTCTTGATTTCGTTAATCAAAACATTCAATAAATCAGTTAAATTCCCGGAAACTACCGGTTTTACTTCCGCAGCGGCTTCCTCTTTAATTTTCCCCCCGTATTCGTCATCAAGGGATTCAGATTTGATTTTCACTTCCGATTCCGAAACACTTTCTAAAGTTTGGAATCTCATTTCTGCTCTTTGTTGCGTTTCGGCGGTCGCGTCTTTCATGCTAGCCGCCTGCCCCTGAGCAATGGGTAACGCGGTGCGCGTTTCCCACTGTTCGACCGATTGTTCCGTATCCAAGACTACCAAATTTTGGCAATTGTTGCCTTCACTCATTTTAATAATTTTCAATATAAATGCCAAATCTCAAATATAATTAGGATTACTCCGACTACTTATCCTCGCTGACGTAACGGCCTGTACGTAACTAGTACTTCGTTACGAGATTTGCAACATACAAAATTCGTGTCCAGAACAACCTCAAATCCGAAGATTGTCCTGTCACCAGGTCGCAACGTGTAACCTCCCCCTCACTTATCGACCTTAATGACAGTGAAAAATTAAACCGCGTGTACCTAATGGAAATTTGGCATGAGCAATCGTCACCGAAGTTAATCTGTCGGTAAAGAGGGAGGAAAGGGTTACATCTAAATGAAAGGAAAAATACAAATGAAACTAGTGGAAATTAATTTTTAAAGGGGTAAAGTTGATGAAGATAGTAAATGTGCGGCCGTTACGTTAACAATTAACTAGCGGTAATTAGATATTTGAGATTTGGGGGAAATTACGGTCGCCAGTCCTAAGGACAATTACTATAGTAACTGAAAAAGAAAGGTAATTACACATATAATTAGCAATAGATGCGTGGCAACTGAAGGTTGACACGTGTAGTGTGAAAACTCTTAATTTGTGCTTGTGCAATCTAAATATTGTAGCCAGCTGAACTTTGAAATTAAAGCAGTGAAATCGAATGATGCTGGCGTTTGAATTTCAACGACCCTCGGGCTCATTTCGGAAAAGGAAGGGACCCTGCTTGGCAATGCAATTGGGACAATGAGCAACAAAGGTTCATGCTAAGTTGCTGTAATTTTGCGAGGCAAATGGAACAATTTGAAAAGCTGAGGTCTGCCATACAGTTCTGAAACTTTACGTGCTTTTAGTCTTCCTTGTTGGTTGATTGAAGGTTTGAAGCCGTCGATCGAGGAGGTGGCGACAGTCACTCATTGTCGGCCGTCGCTGTTGCAGAAGCTGGATGTTGGCGCGCCTTCTTCTCGACACGGTCACCAGGCGAAACGGGCTCTTGATGTGCGCCAGCTAATGCTTCCCGTCCGCGACACCATGTCAGAAACTATCATCGCGAATCGAGCGCAATTACATGCTGCCAAACCCCGAAAGCGCGGCAACTCGCGGGAGCGTCACACAACACACCTGCTCCACTCGCTACTCCAGCCAGACTCCAACAGCTCTGCCCGCGCTCCACGCGGCAGAGTTAACACTACCAAAGATCCTACACACTTTGAGTCTTCACACGACCTATCGATGTAACCGTTCGATAGAAGTTTTCCCTAGGCAAGACCCAGCGTAAAAATACAAGCAATATTTACGAAACAAACCAATTATACATCGACATAAATGCATAAATATATATATACAAATAGTAAAACAATTACAATGTGTAAAGACACAGAAATGTCCTATATTCAGGTAACAAAAATAAGGAAAACAAATTATAGTACAATAGATGGGAATAGGAGGATAAGCATTTCCGGCGTTACAATAGGACAACGAGCATAAGGTACCCTCGGCAGCATTAGACCCTTGGAGACAAGTCGCCTGGAGGACGATGTATTGAATCTCGACGCAATTTGAGTGTTCCATCGTCATTAAGAGGCCCTGAACGTTACAATTAACTGTCAGTTTCGCGTCGGATTCGAAAATCTAGACTCACAGGAGCACGACCAACAGGTGCCAAAGGCAGCAATAGATCCTTGGAGACAAGTAGGCTAGAGGACGATGTATTGAATCTCGAACCAATTTGACTGTTCCATCGTCATTAGGAGGCCCTGAACGTTACAATTAACTATCAGTTATGCGTCGGATTTGTAAATCAAGACTCACAGGATAACGACCACAAGGTGCCCGAGGCAGCAATAGACACTTGGAGACAAGTTGGTTGGAGGACGATGTATTGAATCTCAATGCAATTTGAGTGTTCCATCGTCATTAGGAGGCACTGAACGTTACAATTAACTTACAGTTTTGCGTCGGTATCGAAAATCTAGACTCACAGGAGACGGACCATATGGTTCCCGAGGTAGCAATATCCCCTTGGAGACAAGTCGGCTGGAGGACAATGTATTGAATCTCGACGCAAATTAAGTGCTCCATCGTCATTAGGAGGCCCTGAACGTTACAATTAACTAAGAGTTTTGCGTCAGATTCGAAAATCTAGACTCACAGGAGAACGACCATTAGGTGCCACAGGCAGCAATAGACCCTTGGAGACAAATCGGCTGGAGGACGATGTACTGAATCGCGACGTAATTTGAGTGTTCCATCGTCATCAGGAGGCACTGAACATTACAATTAACCATCAGTTCTGCGTCGGATTCGAAATTCTAGACTCACAGGAGAACGACCGTAAGGTGCCCGAGGCAGCAATATCCCCTTTGGAGACAAGTCGGCTGGAGGACGATGTATTGAATCTCGACGTAATTTTAATGTTCCATCGTCATCAGGAGGCACTGAACATTACAATTAACCATCAGTTCTGCGTCGGATTCGAAATTCTAGACTCACAGGAGAACGACCGTAAGGTGCCCGAGGCAGCAATATCCCCTTGGAGACAAGTCGGCTGGAGGACGATGTATTGAATCTCGACGCAATTTGAGTGTTCCATCGTCATTAGGAGCCCCTAAACGTTATAATTAACTCTCAGCTTAGCGTCGGATTCGAAAATCTAGACTCGCAGAAGAACGACCATAAGGTGCCCGAGGCAGCAATATCCCCTTGGAGACAAGTCGGCTGGAGGACGATGTATTGAATCTCGAAGCAATTTGAATGTTCCATCGTCATTGGGAGGCCGTGAACGTTACAATTAACTATGAGGTTTGCGTCGGATTCGACAATCTAGACTCACTGGAGTACGACCAAAAGGCGCCCGGGGCAGCAATAGACCCTTGGAGACAAGTCGGCTGGAGGACGATGTATTGAATCGCGACGCAATTTGAGTGTTCCATCGTCATTAGGAGGCACTGAACATTTCAATTAACTATCAGTTTTGCGTCGGATTCGTAAATCTAGACTCACAGGAGACGGACCATAAGGTGCCATAGTCAGCAATAGACCCTTGGAGACAATTCGGCTGGAGGACGATGTATTGAATCTCGACGCAATTTGAGTGTTCCAACGTCATTAGGAGGCCGTGTACGTTACAATAAACTATCAGTTATGCGTCGGATTCGAAAATTTAGACTCACAGGAGGACGACCAAAAGGCGCCCGAGGCAACAATAGACCTTTTGAGGCAAGTCGGCTGGAGGACGATGTATTAAATCTCGACGCAATTCGAGTGTTCCATCCTCATTAGGAGGCCCTGAACGTTACAATTAACTGTCAGTTTCGCATCGGATTCGAATATCTAGACTCACAGGAGAATGACCATTAGGTGCCAGAGGCAGCCATAGACCCTTGGAGACAAGTCAGCTGGACGACGATCTATGGAATCTCGACGCAATTTGATTGTTCCATCGTCATTAGGAGGCCAAGAACATTACAATTAACTATCAGTTATGCGTCGAAATTCTAGACTCACAGGAGGACGACCAAAAGGCGCCCGAGGCAACAATAGATCCTTGGAGACGAGTCGGGTGGAGGACGATGTATTGAATCTCGACGCATTTTGAGTGTTCCATCGTCATTAGGAGGCCCTGAACGTTACAATTAGCTATCAGTTATGCGTCGGATTCGAAAATGTAGTCTCAGAGGACAACGAGCATAAGGTGCCCTAGGCAGCATTAGACCCTTGGAGACAAGTCGCCTGGAGGACGATGTATTGAATCTCGACGCAATTTGAGTGTTCCATCGTCATTAGGAGGCCCTGAACGTTACAATTAACTGTCAGTTTCGCATCGGATTCGAATATCTAGACTCACAGGAGCACGACCAACAGGTGCCAAAGGCAGCAATAGATCCTTGGAGACAAGTCGGCTGGAGGACGATGTATTGAATCTCGAACCAATTTGAGTGTTCCATCGTCATTTGGAGACCCTGAACGTTACAATTAACTATCAGTTATGCGTCGGATTTGTAAATCAAGACTCACAGGATAACGACCACAAGGTGCCCGAGGCAGCATCAGACACTTGGAGACAAGTTGGCTGGAGGACGATGTACTGAATCTCGTTGCAATTTGAGTGTTCCATCGTCGTTAGGAGGCACTGAACGTTACAATTAATTTCAGTTTTGTGTCGGTTTCGAAAATGTAGACTCAGAGGAGAACGACCATAAGGTGCCCGAGGCAGCAGTAGACTCTTGGAGACAAATCGCCTGGAGGACGATATATTGAACTCGACGCAATTTGAGTGTTCCATCGTCATTAGGAGGCCCTGAATGTTATAATTAACTCACAGTTTTGCGTCGGATTCGAAAATCTAGACTCACAGGAGAACGACCAAAAGGCGCCCGAGGCAACAATAGACCCTTGGAGAGAAGTCGGCTGGAATACGATGTATTGAATCGCGACGCAATTTGAGTGTTCCATCGTCATTAGGAGGCATTGAACATTACTATTAACCATCGGTTTTGCGTCGGATTCGAAAATCTAGACTCACAGGAGACGGACTACAGGGTGCCAGAGGCAGCAATAGACCCTTGGAGACAAGTAGGCTGGAGGACGATGTATTGAATCTCGACGCAATTTGAGTGTTCCATCCTCATTAGGAGGCCCTGAACGTTACAATTAACTATTAGTTTTGCGTCGGATTCGAAAATGTAGACTCAGAGGAGAACGACCATAAGGTGCCCGAGGCAGCAGTAGACTCTTGGAGACAAATCGCCTGGAGGACGATATATTGAACTCGACGCAATTTGAGTGTTCCATCTTCATTAGGAGGCCCTGAATGTAACAATTAACTATCAGTTTTGCGTCGGACTCGAAATTCTAGACTCACAGAAGCACGACCATAAGGTGCCAGAGGCTGCAATAGACCCTTGGAGACAAGTCGGCTGGAGGACGATGTATTGAATCTCGAAGCAATTTGAGTGTTCCATCGTCATTAGGTGGCCCTTAACATTACAATTAACTCTCAGTTTCGCGTCGGATTCGAAAATCCAGACTCACAGGAGACGGACCATAAGGTGCCCGAGGCAGAAATATGCCCTTGGAATCAGGTCAGCTGGGGGACGATGTATTGAATCTCGAAGCAATTTGAGTGTTCCATCGTCATTAGGAGGCCCTGAACGTTACAATTAACTATCAGTTTTGCGTCGGATTCGAAAATCTACAGTCACAGGAGAACGACCATAAGGTGCCCGAGGCAGCAATAGACCCTTGGAGACACGTCGTCTGATGGACGATGTATTGAATCTCGACGCAATTTGAGTGTTTCATCGTTGTTAGGATGCCTTGAACGTTACAATTAACTATCAGTTATGCGTCGGATTCGAAAATCTAGACTCGCAGGAGGACGACCAAAAGGCGCCCGAGGCAACGATAGACCCTTGGAGACAAGTCGGCTGGAGGATGATGTATTGAATCTCGACGCAATTTGAGTGTTCCATCCTCATTAGGAGGCCCTGAACGTTACAATTAACTATTAGTTTTTCGTCGGATTCGAAAATGTAGACTCAGAGGAGAACGACCATAAGGTGCCCGAGGCAGCAGTAGACTCTTGGAGACAAATCGCCTGGAGGACGATATATTGAACTCGACGCAATTTGAGTGTTCCATCGTCATTAGGAGGCCCTGAATGTAACAATTAACTATCAGTTTTGCGTCGGATTCGAAATTCTAGACTCACAGAAGCACGACCATAAGGTGCGAGAGGCTGCATTAGACCCTTGGAGACAAGTCGGCTGGAGGACGATGTATTGAATCTCGAAGAATTTGAGTTTTCCATCGTCATTAGGTGGCCCTTAACGTTACAATTAACTCTCAGTTTCGCGTCGGATTCGAAAATCTAGACTCACAGGAGACGGACCATAAGGTGCCCGAGGCAGAAATATGCCCTTGGAGTCAGGTCAGCAGGGGGACGATGTATTGAATCTCGAAGCAATTTGAGTGTTCCATCGTCATTAGGAGGCCCTGAACGTTACAATTAACTATCAGTTTTGCGTCGGATTCAAAAATCTACAGTCACAGTGTAACGAGAATTATACGTATAATAATTTTTTTCTTTATGAATTTAGATAAATTAATAATAGCAATGTGTTGAATTTCTTTTTCGATTCTTTCCGTGTCATGTTAAAGAAACTGTGAGTAACTTTTGAAACGAATATTATTTATGTCAGATTTCAAATAATGTGGTAATCAAAGGAAAGTGTATTTAGTGTTAAAACTATTGTAAGATGTGAAAATTGTAATTTATACACTTGGTCCATACGTAGGTAATGCGTTAGGATATGTGTAGTAGAAAACCTGTGGTGAATACCCTACCTGTAGGGGAGCGGGAAAAGGTGGAGGCAGGCGAGGCGGGAAAACGCACACTAGCGCGGTTCTGCACAACGGGCTCAGTAACACAGTCGGAGGCGAGCAACAGTCGGAAGTACACGTACTGTACCGAGGAGGCTACCCAGGAAAAGTGGATTCCATTGAGCCTCGGATGAACCGATTCCGACGACTACTTGGCATGGCTATATTCTGAGGCACAAAATTGGAAAAATTACGACGCTAAGAAGATGGAAAGTGCCGATGTTGTGTGAGCCTTAGCCGTGCTTGTATGTGTGCCGTGCTGCCCGCTATCTCGCTGCCCGCCATCCGCCGCACCGACTTGCACAGGTCAAACATTTATTTCATCTTTAGAAGTGTATCTGTGTGGACCAGTGTCGAAACTGTTTCTAATGGTTCAATAATAACGTGACTTTTACCAGAATTGCTTTAGCCATGACTTATCCTGATCACTGACCTAGACAGGATCCTTACCTCGTATTGTGCAATCCGAGTATCCTAAATAGAAAGTTTAATGTTTGTGTTGATGAAAATTATCAGCAGAGTAATCTATGCCATAAAGGAATCTATAGTTCTGTATGTTGTTGCAAATATTGGTAAAGACCAAAAGAGTTTTTTTTTTTTGAATTGAGTTAGCGATGTTATTTAATTAATTTGAAACAGAAATAATGACAGTTAAATTATTCATAAGTAAGACAAAAGAGTAGTTATCCAGAGATTGATAAATTTTGTGTGTTAATTTGCCTTCAGTACTTAACAGTTTCAGTATAACCACTATAACAGTTTCAGGGCCCCCCCCTTTTTTTCTCTTATCAATTCGTTAAAACCTTGATGTGTACTGCTCAGATTTGACCAGTAAAGCTAAATTCTATATTATACCTAAGTGTATTAGCGTTTTTCCATCTTTAATAGTAACATTGTATATGTGCTTTCAAAACTGCTAATTATAGGGTAATCTATGCCCGATGTCAGTCTGCTCAACATACAAAAATGTAGTTAGTAGTAATCATTACTGTGTGGTGTTGTGTAAATGTAGTTCGTCCAAATTAGTACAAAAAGAGCAAACTTTAGTTCAGTGGAATTTTCGGATTCCAAACTTTGCCATATACCGTATCGTTACTACGTGTTACTATGCTTGTACATGCACCCGCTTGTACAAGGAAAAAACTCACTAATTGCCTAAGTAGGCTGGCGACCGAATTGTTATTTATAGGTAGCATCTACTGTGTGTACTTCTTGTCCACGCGAAAGAATAATTATACTGTACATTTGCTTGATGCGTCACTGTAGTTATTGACTGAAGATAAGTCCGATTTTGCTTCGATTAGGTACACGCGGTCAACTAATGTACTAAAAATCCTTGTTTATAAGGTGAAGCCCGTGAACTTATTACAGTACAGGCTTTATATAGCTAACCTACGTCCGATAAGGGCGGAAGTGTTACAAGTGGCTTCCCGGTGACAGGACATCCATCTGTTGTCGGTTACAAATTAATGTAAATACCGAACAGTGGATGTTCAGTGGCACGAATTGCAATAAAGTTTAGCAAAATAAACTGCAGTGTGAGTCAAGTATAATAGTGTGGTATAGTTGGCATTCAATATGGACAGGAACGTAGGCAGGGTAGATGCGCCAAGTGAAATGGAGAATGCGGCTGGCAGTAGCCGGAGTTTACGCGGCCAGATAACAGATGGCGTTAGCGAAAGACAGTTGGCGTACATACAATACCACGAACATGTCAATGAACAGATTGAAAGGTTGAGATCGCCTCGAACACAACAAGGGACAAAACAGGAAGCAGAGGGTGACTTTGTAGATGATAGTGGGTATGTGAACGAATCCACTGACATATTTGATTCACCACAGATAAAGAAAGAACCGAAAGAAACTTCTGAAGTAGAATCGGAACAAATCGATCCTGTAGAACAAAACAGTGTAAAAATTTTAAGTATGAACGATTTATTTGAACAATTAACCAAACAAATTGCAGGACAGAATGAGCAACTTCAAAAACAAGTCGGCAATCAGGTTAATCAGCTTAAAACACATGTTGATCAGCAGCTCAAAACGCAGAATGAACAGCTCAAAACACACGTTAACGAGCAACTCAAAACACAGGTGGATCAAATTAAAGCACAGGTGGAAGGACAGGGAATTAAAATTAGTAAACAGATAGAACAGGTAGAACAAAAAGTGGGTAATTTAAGTTCTGTGGTAAATACTCTGAAATTTGAAATTGATACCATTAACAAAAATATGGATACTATGCAGGAGGAAATTAGAAACATTAATAGTAGATTTGATGTTGAAATTCTCAACATCCAAGAGAAAGTAGAACCTTTGGTTGAAACTAAGGTAGACGAAAAAGTTTTCGGTCTTAAAACTGAGATCGTAAACGAATGTCAACACGGGATATCGCAATTGAAAAAGGTAGTTTCAGACACTGAAAGTGATTTAAGTAAAAAAGTAACCGGATGTGTTCACAATTGTGAACAAAATACTACGAAAATTCAGGGCAAAATTTTCGATCTGGAGAGCAAAATTAAAGATAGGCCTGGTGTTGTCTGTAATGGCACACCAATTACGAAGCTGTTAGAAGGCGAGGAACGCTTCGATCCGGCCAAGAAACATAACGGGTGGCATCCGTTAGATTTTATCAAAAATTGCGAGAGAGTATTTCCTGAGCACTTGTCTGATCAGGAAAAGATAAACGTAGTAATTAGCGCCTTAGCAGGTGACGCTAAGCGCTGGGGAATAAATTTAAATACCGAACGAATGACTTTCGAAGAATTCAGGCAAAGATTTACGGAAGAATATTGGTCTGAACAAAAGCAGGACCATTTATGGCGCGAGTTTATCATGGCCAAACAGCATGCTAACCGGGGCAGAAATTCTTTGAAAGATTTCTGTGAGTATTGGTACCGGAAATTGACACACCTAAGAGGTAGAAGATCAGATTCGGAAATTATCTGGGAGCTATATAAAAAGCTTCCGGAGGATTCAAAAAGGTATGTAGGAAGCAATCATCGCAGCTTCCAAGCATTTCTCGAAAGAGTCGAAGACGAAGATCATTGGCGCGAAAGTCGTGCCAATTATCAAAGTTTTGGTAACCGTAATAACCGACACAATGACGAACGAAATGACGGCGATGGATTTCGCGTCAATGTAATACAGAGAGGAAGAGGCAGAGGAAGAGGTAGAGGAAATAATCCAGGTCGCGGTAGAGGGTATACCGCGCAAAATAATAACGACGCGGGAAACTAATTTCCGCGAACGTTGCGGGCCAAACGGAAGCGGACAATATATACCGGCCCCGATTCAAGAAAAGATACCGGACCGACCGTAATGTAATAAGACAGGCTAGGGACGAGCGTGGAACGCCGCGACGTGTTGTGGCGAAACAAGCGTCAGGTGCGAGCCAGAATGAATCATCGCTGCCGCACAGAGCGCTACATGTTAACAGGCGAGTGGAGCATCAGAGGGCAACGGCCCAGCCTAGCCGAACATCTGTTCGGAAAGAAGCCGCTAGCAATACGGCAGCAGTAGATACGAACATAGCCGTCAGAGCTAAAGAAAATTTTACGAGTGATAATTCCGTGGCAAAGGAAACAATAATTGAAACTGTAAATACACAGAGAGGTGCGGTTAGCAGTGTTTGCAATGAGATAAAAGGCGAGGATGAACTAGCAGAAGTAACTGATTGGCGTGTGCAGATCGATGATCTGTACAAGGGCCTAAAGAAATGTGAGTGGGAGGATTTTAAGAAGGAGTATGAGGCGAAGAAATTAGTTGGTGGAAAGAGAGATAGTAGGGACGTCCATAAAGTGACGTGGCCCAAATTTGAAGAGGGGAGAATAAATAGCGCCGCGCAAAGTACGCGTGCTGCCAATAGGATGAAGGTTAATGATAGGAAGGATTTGGAGGATGAAATCCTCCGCATTGATGAAGAAATAACTTCTGCTAACAGTCCGCCAATAGTACAAGCTGCTACCGAGAGGCACCGTGGAGAAGGGGTAGATGATTACCTGAAAGTAATTAAAGTCCACGAGGATTACACCAAATATGAAGTCACAGTGGATGTGAATAAAGCTGAGGATGAGGCCGTTTTGCCAAAAGAGGAGATTGAATTAAAATCTAAGCCTGACGACAATACAGAGGAAGAACTTAGTGCCTGTCTCAGAAAAGCTTTTATGTTAGAACCTGAAAGCGATCCGGAATGGTCGGATTCCGACGATAGTTCAGATGATGATAGATACGTAAATACAGACGAAAATGAATGTACTAACTCTCCCTATTGTGCAAAAGTAGCGTACTTAAGTGAATCTGAGGTTGAGGAAGAGTGTAGTGATGACTCTAGTGAAGATGAATTTTCAGGTGTAAAGGAAAATGAATATACTTTTACTGAAAGAGGGTATGAGAAATTCAGTGAAAATAAAGGGGATGCAATGAAGTACGATATTGTACCTAACGATGACGACGTATCAAAACAAAATCCAGACGTTGAAACAGAACAAAGGAAGAAAGAACCACCTGACGACTCTGTGTTTATTTTGCGAAGAGTTCAAGTAAGCAAAGACTTTGAACTCCAGAAGCCTAAGAAGCCACCAGACTTAAGTGACTGTTTTATGAACCAGAAAAGACTGCCTTGTTAATAAAGAGATTAGGGGGCAGGATGTTGTAATTTTATATATTATTAATATTATGCATGACTTTATTATTACTGTAACTCAGTTGTATCTGAAAGTGAATTATTGTTTGTTGAATTAGAGCCTGGGGCAGATTTATATTGGATTTTGAGAATGTCATGAACACATTACATCATGTAACTACAGGATTTCCACCGGAAGAAATTTTGTTAGGCAGAAGTAGTAAAAGTTTAATTGAAGAAAAACTAGAGTTTCCACCTTGTACAAGTTTGGGATTGGATCAAAAGAAAGAATTGGTGATAAAAAGGGCAAAGCAAAAGGCTGAATCTAGATCTAAAAGACACAATAAAAATTTAAAAGTTTCAAAATTTAAAATTGGAGATTATGTTCTTTTAAAAACCCACGAAAAGTCTAGTGAACTAAACCATGAAATTTCAAAATTTAAGTATATTTATAATGGACCATATGTAATACAGAATATTCCACACGACAATGCTTACTACCTGATCTACCCAAAATCCAAAAGACCTTTAGGCGTAAGAAATATTGTGGACCTAAAATTGTATGTACCTAGGAACGAGTAAATGTGCTGTATCTTATGCTGAACCCAAATTATTCTAAATGTATCTAATCTTTGTAAATGTCTGTATACCCTTGAAAGTGTGCTAATGTAGTTATGTGAGTTTCAGATTACCAATTGTATTGTAACTGTAAAAATGTATGGAGAAAAGGACTGAAAAGAAAGGATAAATGCTATCAGTCAGATAAAAGATGGGACTGTCAAAATGAAAATGGGCAGTGTATGAACCATAATATGAAGGACTGCCAAATACCAATGAGGGCAGATAAATAATCGATGGAAAATTGTAAATGTGATCCAGGAGATGTCACCATATGAAGTGAAAAGGACTGCCCAAATCCGCATAATAGGCAGCAAATATGTGTAGTTAATTTTCTGAATATATGTGTGTGTATTTTGTTTAGTAAGTAAGAAAATGGACTGCTATTCAAAGCAAGCAGCGACAAATTATCTTATAGTGTATACAAAATATGAAATTGTTTTTGTAGTTAAATGTTTGTATTCCAGAATTTTAAATTAATTCTTTGAGAAATTTAGAAAAAATAAGTAAATTGCTATTTTAGTGAGGTTGTGATGGGAAGTTGGACTGTGCAAAAGGCACTTGAGTAAATGACAAGTCAGTATTCTTGAAGTGTTAAAAAAGTGTAAACCTATATACAGTGAGCAAAAGGAAATATGTAGTGTAAATCTATTTGGACAATTAAGTAAAGATTCGGAACCACTGTATAATTGTAAGATTTAGTGTTCCCATAAAATTTGGACTTAAGAAAATTTTCTGGAAACAGGGGCATGTGTAACGAGAATTATACGTATAATAATTTTTTTCTTTATGAATTTAGATAAATTAATAATAGCAATGTGTTGAATTTCTTTTTCGATTCTTTCCGTGTCATGTTAAAGAAACTGTGAGTAACTTTTGAAACGAATATTATTTATGTTAGATTTCAAATAATGTGGTAATCAAAGGAAAGTGTATTTAGTGTTAAAACTATTGTAAGATGTGAAAATTGTAATTTATACACTTGGTCCATACGTAGGTAATGCGTTAGGATATGTGTAGTAGAAAACCTGTGGTGAATACCCTACCTGTAGGGGAGCGGGAAAAGGTGGAGGCAGGCGAGGCGGGAAAACGCACACTAGCGCGGTTCTGCACAACGGGCTCAGTAACACAGTCGGAGGCGAGCAACAGTCGGAAGTACACGTACTGTACCGAGGAGGCTACCCAGGAAAAGTGGATTCCATTGAGCCTCGGATGAACCGATTCCGACGACTACTTGGCATGGCTATATTCTGAGGCACAAAATTGGAAAAATTACGACGCTAAGAAGATGGAAAGTGCCGATGTTGTGTGAGCCTTAGCCGTGCTTGTATGTGTGCCGTGCTGCCCGCTATCTCGCTGCCCGCCATCCGCCGCACCGACTTGCACAGGTCAAACATTTATTTCATCTTTAGAAGTGTATCTGTGTGGACCAGTGTCGAAACTGTTTCTAATGGTTCAATAATAACGTGACTTTTACCAGAATTGCTTTAGCCATGACTTATCCTGATCACTGACCTAGACAGGATCCTTACCTCGTATTGTGCAATCCGAGTATCCTAAATAGAAAGTTTAATGTTTGTGTTGATGAAAATTATCAGCAGAGTAATCTATGCCATAAAGGAATCTATAGTTCTGTATGTTGTTGCAAATATTGGTAAAGACCAAAAGAGTTTTTTTTTTTTGAATTGAGTTAGCGATGTTATTTAATTAATTTGAAACAGAAATAATGACAGTTAAATTATTCATAAGTAAGACAAAAGAGTAGTTATCCAGAGATTGATAAATTTTGTGTGTTAATTTGCCTTCAGTACTTAACAGTTTCAGTATAACCACTATAACAGTTTCAGGGCCCCCCCCTTTTTTTCTCTTATCAATTCGTTAAAACCTTGATGTGTACTGCTCAGATTTGACCAGTAAAGCTAAATTCTATATTATACCTAAGTGTATTAGCGTTTTTCCATCTTTAATAGTAACATTGTATATGTGCTTTCAAAACTGCTAATTATAGGGTAATCTATGCCCGATGTCAGTCTGCTCAACATACAAAAATGTAGTTAGTAGTAATCATTACTGTGTGGTGTTGTGTAAATGTAGTTCGTCCAAATTAGTACAAAAAGAGCAAACTTTAGTTCAGTGGAATTTTCGGATTCCAAACTTTGCCATATACCGTATCGTTACTACGTGTTACTATGCTTGTACATGCACCCGCTTGTACAAGGAAAAAACTCACTAATTGCCTAAGTAGGCTGGCGACCGAATTGTTATTTATAGGTAGCATCTACTGTGTGTACTTCTTGTCCACGCGAAAGAATAATTATACTGTACATTTGCTTGATGCGTCACTGTAGTTATTGACTGAAGATAAGTCCGATTTTGCTTCGATTAGGTACACGCGGTCAACTAATGTACTAAAAATCCTTGTTTATAAGGTGAAGCCCGTGAACTTATTACAGTACAGGCTTTATATAGCTAACCTACGTCCGATAAGGGCGGAAGTGTTACAACAGGAGAACGACCATAAGGTGCCCGAGGCAGCAATAGACCCTTGGAGACACGTCGTCTGATGGACGATGTATTGAATCTCGACGCAATTTGAGTGTTTCATCGTTGTTAGGATGCCTTAAACGTTACAATTAACTATCAGTTTTGCGTCGGATTCGACAATCTAGACTCACAGGAAAACGACAATAAGGTGCCCGAGGCAGCAATAGACCCCTGGAGACAAGTCGACTGTAGGACGATGTATTGAATCGCGACGGAATTTGAGAGATCCATCGTCATAAGGAGGCCCTGAACGTTACAATTAACTATCATTTTGCGTCGGATTCGATAATCTACACTCAGAGGAGAACGACCATAAGGTGCCCGAGGCAGCAATAGACCCTTGGAGACAAGTCGGCTGGAGGACGATATATTGAATCTCAACGTAATTTGAGTGTTCCATCGTCATTAGGAGGCCCTGAACGTTGCAATTAACTATCAGTTATGCGTCGGATTCGTAAATCTAGACTCACAGAAGAACGACCAGAAGGCGCCTGGGGCAACAATAGACCCTTGGAAACAAGTCGGCTGAAGGACGATGTATTGAATCGCGACGCAATTTGAGTGTTCCATCGTCATTAGGAGGACCTGAACGTTACAATTAACTATCAGTTATGCGTCGGATTCGTAAATCTAGACTCACAGGAGAACGACCACAAGGTCCCCGAGACAGCAATTGACCCTTGGAGTTAAGTCGGCTGGAGGCCGATGTATTGAATCTAGACGCAATTTGAGTGTTCCATCGTCATTAGAAGGCCCTGAACGTTACAATTAACTATCAGTTTTGCGTCGGATTGGAAAATCTAGATTCACAGGAGAACGACCATTAGGTGCCACAGACAGCAATAGACCCTTGGAGACAAATCGGCTGGAGGACGATGTATTGAGTCGCGACGCAATTTGAGTGTTCCATCGTCATTAGGAGGCACTGAACATTACAATTAAAAATCAGTTTTGCGTCGGATTCGAAAATCTAGACTCACAGGAGAACGACCATTAGGTGCCACAGGCAGCAATAGACCCCTGGAGACATATCGGCTGGAGGACGATGTATTGATCGCGACGCAATTTGAGTGTTCCATCGTCATTAGGAGGACCTGAATGTTATAATTAACTCACAGTTTTTCGTCGGATTCGAAAATCTAGACTCACAGGAGGACGACCAAAAGGCGCCCGAGGCAACAATTGACCCTTGGAGACAAGTCGGCTGGAGGATGATGTATTGAATCTCGACGCAATTTGAGTGTTCCATCGTCATTAGGAGGCCCTGATGGTTACAATTAACTATCAGTTTCGCGTCGGATTCGAAAATGTAAACTCACAGGAGACGGACTATAGGGTGCCAGAGGCAGCAATAGACCCTTGGAGACAAGTCGGCTGGAGGGCGATATATTGAACTCGACGCAATTTGAGTGTTCCATCGTCATTAGGAGGCCCTGAACGTTACTATTAACTATCAGTTTTGCGTCGCATTTGAGAATTTAGACTCACAGGAGACGGACCATAAGGTGCCAGAGGCAGCAATAGACCCTTGGAGACAAGTAGGCTGCAGGACGATATATTGAATCTCGACGCAATTTGAGTGTTCCATCGTCATTTGGAGGCCGTGAACGGTACAATTAACTATCAGTTATGCGTCGGATTCCAAAATCTAGACTACAGGAGGACGACCAAAAGGCGCCCGAGGTAACAATAGACCCTTGGAGACAAGTCGGCTGGAGGACGATGTATTGAATCTCGACGCAATTTGAGTGTTCCATCGTCATTAGGAGGCCCTGAATGTTATAATTAACTCACAGTTTTGCGTCGGATTTGAAAATCTAGACTCACAGGAGAACGACCAAAAGGCGCCCGAGGCAGTAATAGACCCTTGGAGAGAAGTCGGCTGGAATACGATGTATTGAATCGCGACGCAATTTGAGTGTTCCATCGTCATTAGGAGGCACTGAACATTACTTTTAACCATCGGTTTTGCGTCGGATTCGAAAATCTAGACTCACAAGAGACGGACTATAGGGTGCCAGAGGCAGCAATAGACCCTTGGAGACAAGTAGGCTGGAGGACGATGTATTGAATCTCGACGCAATTTGAGTGTTCCATCGTCTATAGGAGGCCCTGATCGTTACAATTAACTATAAGTTATGCGTCGGATTCGAAAATCTAGACTCGCAGGAGGACGACCAAAAGGCGCCCGAGGCAACAATAGACCCTTGGAGACAAGTCGGCTGGAGGATGATGTATTGAATCTCGACGCAATTTGAGTGTTCCATCCTCATTAGGAGGCCCTGAACGTTACAATTAACTATTAGTTTTGCGTCGGATTCGATAATGTAGACTCAGAGGAGAACGACCATAAGGTGCCCGAGGCAGCATTAGACTCTTGGAGACAAATCGCCTGGAGGACGATATATTGAACTCGACGCAATTTGAGTGTTCCATCGTCCTTAGGATTCCTTAATGTAACAATTAACTATCAGTTTCGCGTCGGATTCGAAATTCTAGACTCACAGAAGCACGACCATAAGGTGCCAGAGGCTGCAATTGACCCTTGGAGACAAGTCGGTTGGAGGACGATGTATTGAATCTCGAAGCAATTTGAGTGTTCCATCGTCATTAGGTGGCCCTTAAAGTCACAATTAACTCTCAGTTTCGTGTCGGATTCGAAAATCAAGACTCACAGGAGACGGACCATAAGATGCCCGAGGCAGAAATATGCCCTTGGAGTCAGGTCGGCTGGGGGACGATGTATTGAATCTCGAAGCAATTTGCGTGTTCCATCGTCATTAGGAGGCCCTGAACGTTACAATTAACTATCAGTTTTGCGTCGGATTCGACAATCTAGACTCACAGGAGAACGACAATAAGGTGCCCGAGGCAGCAATAGACCCTTGGAGACAAGTCGACTGGAGGACGATGTATTGAATCACGACGGAATTTGAGAGACCCCTCGTCATAAGGAGGCCCTGAACGTTACAATTAACTATCATTTTTGCTTCGGATTTGAAAATCTAGACTCACAGGAGACGGACTATACGGTGCCCGAGGCAGCAACATCCCCTTGGAGACAAGTCTGCTGGAGGACGATGTATTGAATCTCGACGCAAATTGAGTGTTCCATCGTCATTAGGAGGCCCTCAACGTTACAATTAACTATCAGTTTTGCGTCGGATTGAAAAATCTAGACTCACAGGAGAACGACCATTAGGTGCCACAGGCAGCAATAGACCCTTGGAGACAAGTCGGCTGAAGGACGATGAATTGAATGTCGACGCAATTTGAGTGTTCCATCGTCAATTGGAGGCCCTGAACGTTACAATTAATTATCAGTTTTGCGTCGGATTCGAAAATGTAGACTCAGAGGAGAACGACCATAAGGTGCCCGAGGCAGCAATAGGCCCTTGGAGGCAAGTCTCCTGGAGGACGATGTATTGAATCTCAACGCTATTTGAGTGTTCCATCGTCATTAGGAGGCCCTGAACGATACCATTAACTATCAGTTTCGCGTCGGATTCGAAAATCTAGACTCACAGGAGACGGACCATAAGGTGCTAGAGGCTGCAATAGACCCTTGGAGACAACTCGCCTGGAGGACGAAGTATTGAAGCCCGACGCAATTTGAGTGTTCCATCGTCATTAGGAGGCCCTGAACGTTACAATTAACTATCAGTTTTGCGTCGGATTCGAAAATGTAGACTCAGAGGAGAACAACCGTAAGGTGCCCGAGGCAGCAGTAGACTCTTGGAGACAAATCGCCTGGAGGACGATATTTTGAACTCGACGCAATTTGAGTGCTTCATCGTCATTAGGAGGCCCTGAACGTTACTATTAACTATCAGTTTTGCGTCGCATTTGAAAATTTAGACTCACAGGAGACGGACCGTAAGGTGCCCGAGGCAGCAGTAGACTCTTGGAGACAAATCGCCTGGAGGACGATATTTTGAACTCGACGCAATTTGAGTGTTTCATCGTCATTAGGAGGCCCTGAACGTTACTATTAACTATCAGTTTTGCGTCGGATTTGAAAATCTAGACTCACAGGAGAACGACCAAAAGGCGCCCGAGGCAACAATAGAGCCTTGGAGAGAAGTCGGCTGGAATACGATGTATTGAATCGCGACGCAATTTGAGTGATCCATCGTCATTAGGAGGCACTGAACATTACTATTAAAAATCGGTTTTGCGTCGGATTCGAAAATCTAGACTCACAGGAGACGGACTATAGGGTGCCAGAGGCAGCAATAGACCCTTGGAGACAAGTAGGCTGGAGGACGATGTATTGAATCTCGACGCAATTTGAGTGTTCCATCGTCGTTAGGAGGCCCTGAACGTTACAATTAACTATCAGTTATGCGTCGGATTCGAAAATCTAGACTCGCAGGAGGACGACCAAAAGGCGCCCGAGGCAACAATAGACCCTTGGAGACAAGTCGGCTGGAGGATGATGTATTAAATCTCGACGCAATTTGAGTGTTCCATCCTCATTAGGAGGCCGTGAACGTTGCAATTAACTATTAGTTTTGCGTCGGATTCGAAAATGTAGACTCAGAGGTGAACGACCATAAGGTGCCCGAGGCAGCAGTAGACTCTTGGAGACAAATCGCCTGGAGGACGATATATTGAACTCGACGCAATTTGAGTGTTCCATCGTCATTAGGAGGCCCTGAATGTAACAATTAACTATCAGTTTCGCGTCGGATTCGAAATTCTAGATTCACAGAAGCACGACCATAAGGTGCCAGAGGCTGCAATAGACCATTGGAGACAAGTCGGCTGGAGGACGATGTATTGAATCTCGACGCAATTTGAGTTTTCCATCGTCATTAGGAGGCCCTGAACGTTACAATTAACTATCAGTTATGCGTCGGATTCGAAAATCTAGGCTCACAGGAGGACGACCAAAAGGCGCCCGAGGCAACAATAGACCATTGGAGACAAGTAGGCTGGAGGACGATGTATTGAATCTCGAAGCAATTTGAGTGTTCCATCGTCATTAGGTGGCCCTTAACGTCACAATTAACTCTCAGTTTCGCGTCGGATTCGAAAATCTAGACTCACAGGAGACGGACCATAAGGTGCCCGAGGCAGAAATATGCCCTTGGAGTCAGGTCGGCTGGGGGACGATGTATTGAATATCGAAGCAATTTGCGTGTTCTATCGTCATTAGGAGGCCCTGAACGTTACAATTAAGTATCAGTTTGGCGTCGGATTCGAAAATCTACAGTCATAGGAGAACGACCATAAGGTGCCCGAGGCAGCAATAGACCCTTGGAGGCACGTCGTCTGATGGACGATGTATTGAATCTCGACGCAATTTGAGTGTTTCATCGTGATTAGGATGCCCTGAACGTTACAATTAACTATCAGTTTTGCGTCGGATTCGACAATCTAGACTCACAGGAGAACGACAATAAGGTGCCCGAGGCAGCAATAGACCCTTGGAGACAAGTCGACTGGAGGACGATGTATTGAATCGCGACGGAATTTGAGAGATCCATCATCATAAGGAGGCCCTGAACGTTACAATTAACTATCATTTTTGCTTCGGATTTGAAAATCTAGACTCACAGGAGACGGACTATACGGTGCCCGAGGCAGCAACATCCCCTTGGAGACAAGTCTGCTCTAGGACGATGAATTGAATCTCGACGCAAATTGAGTGTTCCATCGTCATTAGGAGGCCCTGAACGTTACCATTAACTATCAGTTTCGCGTCGGATTCGAAAATCTAGACTCACAGGAGAAGGACCAAAAGGTGCCATAGGCAGCAATAGACCCTTGGAGACAAGTCGCCTGGAGGACGAAGTATTGAATCTCGACGCAATTTGAGTGTTCCATCGTCATTAGGAGGCCCTGAACGTTACAATTAACTATCAGTTTCGCGTCGGATTCGAGAATCTAGATTCACAGGAGACGGACTATAAGGTGCTAGAGGCAGCAATAGACCCTTGGAGACAAGTAGGCTGGAGGACGATGTATTGAATCTCGACGCAATTTGAGTTTTCCATCGTCATTAGGAGGCCCTGAACGTTACAATTAACTATCAGTTATGCGTCGGATTCGAAAATCTAGGCTCACAGGAGGACGACCAAAAGGCGCCCGAGGCAACAATAGACCCTTGGAGACAAGTAGGCTGGAGGACGATGTATTGAATCTCGACGCAATTTGAGTGTTCCATCGTCATTAGGAGGCCCTGAACGTTACAATTAACTATCAGCTATGCGTCGGATTCGAAAATCTAGACTCGCAGGAGGACGACCAAAAGGCGCCCGAGGCAACAATAGACCCTTGGAGACAAGTCGGCTGGAGGATGATGTATTGAATCTCGACGCAATTTGAGTGTTCCATCCTCATTAGGAGGCCCTGAACGTTACAATTAACTATCAGTTATGCGTCGGATTCGAAAATCTAGACTCGCAGGAGGACGACCAAAAGGCGCCCGAGGCAACAATAGACCCTTGGAGACAAGTCGCCTGGAGGATGATGTATTGAATCTCGACGCAATTTGAGTGTTCCATCCTCATTAGGAGGCCGTGAACGTTACAATTAACTATTAGTTTTGCGTCGGATTCGAAAATGTAGACTCAGAGGTGAACGACCATAAGGTGCCCGAGGCAGCAGTAGACTCTTGGAGACAAATCGCCTGGAGGACGATATATTGAACTCGACGCAATTTGAGTGTTCCATCGTCATTAGGAGGCCCTGAATGTAACAATTAACTATCAGTTTCATGTCGGATTCGAAATTCTAGACCCACAGAAGCACGACCATAAGGTGCCAGAGGCTGCAATAGACCATTGGAGACAAGTCGGCTGGAGGACGATGTATTGAATCTCGAAGCAATTTGAGTGTTCCATCGTCATTAGGTGGCCCTTAACGTCACAATTAACTCTCAGTTTCGCGTCGGATTCGAAAATCTAGACTCACAGGAGACGGACCATAAGGTGCCCGAGGCAGAAATATGCCCTTGGAGTCAGGTCGGCTGGGGGACGATGTATTGAATATCGAAGCAATTTGCGTGTTCTATCGTCATTAGGAGGCCCTGAACGTTACAATTAAGTATCAGTTTGGCGTCGGATTCGAAAATCTACAGTCATAGGAGAACGACCATAAGGTGCCCGAGGCAGCAATAGACCCTTGGAGGCACGTCGTCTGATGGACGATGTATTGAATCTCGACGCAATTTGAGTGTTTCATCGCGATTAGGATGCCCTGAACGTTACAATTAACTATCAGTTTTGCGTCGGATTCGACAATCTAGACTCACAGGAGAACGACAATAAGGTGCCCGAGGCAGCAATAGACCCTTGGAGACAAGTCGACTGGAGGACGATGTATTGAATCGCGACGGAATTTGAGAGATACATCATCATAAGGAGGCCCTGAACGTTACAATTAACTATCATTTTTGCTTCGGATTTGAAAATCTAGACTCACAGGAGACGGACTATACGGTGCCCGAGGCAGCAACATCCCCTTGGAGACAAGTCTGCTCTAGGACGATGTATTGAATCTCGACGCAAATTGAGTATTCCATCGTCATTAGGAGGCCCTCAACGTTACAATTAACTATCAGTTTTGCGTCGGATTGGAAAATCTAGACTCACAGGAGAACGACCATTAGGTGCCACAGGCAGCAATAGACCCTTGGAGACAAATCGGCTGGAGGACGATGTATTGAGTCGCGACGCAATTTGAGTGTTCCATCGTCATTAGGAGGCCCTGAACGTTACAATTAATTATCAGTTATGCGTCGGATTCGAAAATGTAGACTCAGAGGAGAACGACCATAAGGTGCCCGAGGCAGCAATAGACCCTTGGAGGCAAGTCGCTGGAAGACGATGAATTGAATCTCGACGCAATTTGAGTGTTCCATAGTCATTAGGAGGCCCTGAACGTTACCATTAACTATCAGTTTCGCGTCGGATTCGAAAATCTAGACTCACAGGAGAAGGACCATAAGGTGCCATAGGCAGCAATAGACCCTTGGAGACAAGTCGCCTGGAGGACGAAGTATTGAATCTCGACGCAATTTGAGTGTTCCATCGTCATTAGGAGGCCCTGAACGTTACAATTAACTATCAGTTTCGCGTCGGATTCGAGAATCTAGATTCACAGGAGACGGACTATAAGGTGCTAGAGGCAGCAATAGACCCTTGGAGACAAGTAGGCTGGAGGACGATGTATTGAATCTCGACGCAATTTGAGTGTTCCATCGTCATTAGGAGGCCCTGAACGTTACAATTAACTATCAGTTATGCGTCGGATTCGAAAATCTAGACTCACAGGAGGACGAGCAAAATGCGCCCGAGGCAACAATAGGCCCTTGGAGACAAGTCGGCTGGAGGGTGATGTATTGAATCTCGACGCAATTTGAGTGTTCCATCGTCATTAGGAGGCCCTGAACGTTACAATTAACTATCAGTTTTGCGTCGGATTCGAAAATCTAGACTCACAGGAGGACGAGCAAAATGCGCCCGAGGCAACAATAGGCCCTTGGAGACAAGTAGGCTGGAGGACGATGTATTGAATCTCGACGCAATTTGAGTTTTCCATCGTCATTAGGAGGCCCTGAACGTTACAATTAACTATCAGTTATGCGTCGGATTCGAAAATCTAGGCTCACAGGAGGACGACCAAAAGGCGCCCGAGGCAACAATAGACCCTTGGAGACAAGTCGGCTGGAGGACGATGTATTGAATCTCGACGCAATTTGAGTGTTCCATCGTCATTAGGAGGCCCTGAACGTTACAATTAACTATCAGTTATGCGTCGGATTCGAAAATCTAGACTCGCAGGAGGACGACCAAAAGGCGCCCGAGGCAACAATAGACCCTTGGAGACAAGTCGGCTGGAGGATGATGTATTGCATCTCGACGCAATTTGAGTGTTCCATCCTCATTAGGAGGCCCTGAACGTTACAATTAACTATTAGTTTTGCGTCGGATTCGAAAATGTAGACTCAGAGGTGAACGACCATAGGGTGCCCGAGGCAGCAGTAGACTCTTGGAGACAAATCGCCTGGAGGACGATATATTGAACTCGACGCAATTTGAGTGTTCCATCGTCATTAGGAGGCCCTGAATGTAACAATTAACTATCAGTTTCGCGTCGGATTCGAGAGTCTAGATTCACAGGAGACGGACCATAAGGTGCCCGAGGCAGAAATATGCCCTTGGAGTCAGGTCGGCTGGGGGACGATGTATTGAATCTCGACGCAATTTGAGTGTTTCATCGTGATTAGGATGCCCTGAACGTTACAATTAACTATCAGTTATGCGTCGGATTCGAAAATCTAGACTCACAGGAGGACGAGCAAAATGCGCCCGAGGCAACAATAGGCCCTTGGAGACAAGTCGGCTGGAGGGTGATGTATTAAATCTCGACGCAATTTGAGTGTTCCATCGTCATTAGGAGGCCCTGAATGTTATAATTAACTCACAGTTTTTCGTCGGATTCGAAAATCTAGACTCACAGGAGGACGACCAAAAGGTGTCCGAGGCAACAATAGACCCTTGGAGACAAGTCGGCTGGAGGGTGATGTATTAAATCTCGACGCAATTTGAGTGTTCCATCCTCATTAGGAGGCCCTGAACGTTACAATTAAGTATCAGTTTGGCGTCGGATTCGAAAATCTACAGTCATAGGAGAACGACCATAAGGTGCCCGAGGCAGCAATAGACCCTTGGAGGCACGTCGTCTGATGGACGATGTATTGAATCTCGACGCAATTTGAGTGTTTCATCGTGATTAGGATGCCCTGAACGTTACAATTAACTATGTTTTGCGTCGGATTCGACAATCTAGACTCACAGGAGAACGACAATAAGGTGCCCGAGGCAGCAATAGACCCTTGGAGACAAGTCGACTGGAGGACGATGTATTGAATCGCGACGGAATTTGAGAGATCCATCATCATAAGGAGGCCCTGAACGTTACAATTAACTATCATTTTTGCTTCGGATTTGAAAATCTAGACTCACAGGAGACGGACTATACGGTGCCCGAGGCAGCAACATCCCCTTGGAGACAAGTCTGCTCTAGGACGATGTATTGAATCTCGACGCAAATTGAGTATTCCATCGTCATTAGGAGGCCCTCAACGTTACAATTAACTATCAGTTTTGCGTCGGATTGGAAAATCTAGACTCACAGGAGAACGACCATTAGGTGCCACAGGCAGCAATTGACCCTTGGAGACAAATCGGCTGGAGGACGATGTATTGAGTCGCGACGCAATTTGAGTGTTCCATCGTCATTAGGAGGCCCTGAACGTTACAATTAATTATCAGTTATGCGTCGGATTCGAAAATGTAGACTCAGAGGAGAACGACCATAAGGTGCCCGAGGCAGCAATAGACCCTTGGAGGCAAGTCGGCTGGAGGACGATGAATTGAATCTCGACGCAATTTGAGTGTTCCATCGTCATTAGGAGGCCCTGAACGTTACCATTAACTATCAGTTTCGCGTCGGATTCGAAAATCTAGACTCACAGGAGAAGGACCATAAGGTGCCATAGGGAGCAATAGACCCTTGGAGACAAGTCGCCTGGAGGACGAAGTATTGAATCTCGACGCAATTTGAGTATTCCATCGTCATTAGGAGGCCCTGAACGTTACAATTAACTATCAGTTTCGCGTCGGATTCGAGAATCTAGATTCACAGGAGACGGACTATAAGGTGCTAGAGGCAGCAATAGACCCTTGGAGACAAGTAGGCTGGAGGACGATGTATTGAATCTCGACGCAATTTGAGTGTTCCATCGTCGTTAGGAGGCCCTGAACGTTACAATTAACTATCAGTTATGCGTCGGATTCGAAAATCTAGACTCGCAGGAGGACGACCAAAAGGCGCCCGAGGCAACAATAGACCCTTGGAGACAAGTCGGCTGGAGGATGATGTATTGAATCTCGACGCAATTTGAGTGTTCCATCCTCATTAGGAGGCCGTGAACGTTACAATTAACTATTAGTTTTGCGTCGGATTCGAAAATGTAGACTCAGAGGTGAACGACCATAAGGTGCCCGAGGCAGCAGTAGACACTTGGAGACAAATCGCCTGGAGGACGATATATTGAACTCGACGCAATTTGAGTGTTCCATCGTCATTAGGAGGCCCTGAATGTAACAATTAACTATCAGTTTCGCGTCGGATTCGAAATTCTAGACTCACAGAAGCACGACCATAAGGTGCCAGAGGCTGCAATAGACCATTGGAGACAAGTCGGCTGGAGGACGATGTATTGAATCTCGACGCAATTTGAGTGTTCCATCGTCATTAGGTGGCCCTAAACGTCACAATTAACTCTCAGTTTCGCGTCGGATTCGAAAATCTAGATTCACAGGAGACGGACCATAAGGTGCCCGAGGCAGAAATATGCCCTTGGAGTCAGGTCGGCTGGGGGACGATGTATTGAATATCGAAGCAATTTGCGTGTTCTATCGTCATTAGGAGGCCCTGAACGTTACAATTAAGTATCAGTTTCGCGTCGGATTCGAGAATCTAGATTCACAGGAGACGGACTATAAGGTGCTAGAGGCAGCAATAGACCCTTGGAGACAAGAAGGCTGGAGGACGATGTATTGAATCTCGACGCAATTTGAGTGTTCCATCGTCGTTAGGAGGCCCTGAACGTTACAATTAACTATCAGTTATGCGTCGGATTCGAAAATCTAGACTCGCAGGAGGACGACCAAAAGGCGCCCGAGGCAACAATAGACCCTTGGAGACAAGTCGGCTGGAGGATGATGTATTGAATCTCGACGCAATTTGAGTGTTCCATCCTCATTAGGAGGCCGTGAACGTTACAATTAACTATTAGTTTTGCGTCGGATTCGAAAATGTAGACTCAGAGGTGAACGACCATAAGGTGCCCGAGGCAGCAGTAGACACTTGGAGACAAATCGCCTGGAGGACGATATATTGAACTCGACGCAATTTGAGTGTTCCATCGTCATTAGGAGGCCCTGAATGTAACAATTAACTATCAGTTTCGCGTCGGATTCGAAATTCTAGACTCACAGAAGCACGACCATAAGGTGCCAGAGGCTGCAATAGACCATTGGAGACAAGTCGGCTGGAGGACGATGTATTGAATCTCGACGCAATTTGAGTGTTCCATCGTCATTAGGTGGCCCTTAACGTCACAATTAACTCTCAGTTTCGCGTCGGATTCGAAAATCTAGATTCACAGGAGACGGACCATAAGGTGCCCGAGGCAGAAATATGCCCTTGGAGTCAGGTCGGCTGGGGGACGATGTATTGAATATCGAAGCAATTTGCGTGTTCTATCGTCATTAGGAGGCCCTGAACGTTACAATTAAGTATCAGTTTGGCGTCGGATTCGAAAATCTACAGTCATAGGAGAACGACCATAAGGTGCCCGAGGCAGCAATAGACCCTTGGAGGCACGTCGTCTGATGGACGATGTATTGAATCTCGACACAATTTGAGTGTTTCATCGTGATTAGGATGCCCTGAACGTTACAATTAACTATCAGTTTTGCGTCGGATTCGACAATCTAGACTCACAGGAGAACGACAATGAGGTGCCCGAGGCAGCAATAGACCCTTGGAGACAAGTCGACTGGAGGACGATGTATTGAATCGCGACGGAATTTGAGAGATCCATCGTCATAAGGAGGCCCTGAACGTTACAATTAACTATCATTTTTGCTACGGATTTGAAAATCTAGACTCACAGGAGACGGACTATACGGTGCCCGAGGCAGCAACATCCCCTTGGAGACAAGTCTGCTCTAGGACGATGTATTGAATCTCGACGCAAATTGAGTATTCCATCGTCATTAGGAGGCCCTCAACGTTACAATTAACTATCAGTTTTGCGTCGGATTGGAAAATCTAGACTCACAGGAGAACGACCATTAGGTGCCACAGGCAGCAATAGACCCTTGGAGACAAATCGGCTGGAGGACGATGTATTGAGTCGCGACGCAATTTGAGTGTTCCATCGTCATTAGGAGGCCCTGAACGTTACAATTAATTATCAGTTATGCGTCGGATTCGAAAATGTAGACTCAGAGGAGAACGACCATAAGGTGCCCGAGGCAGCAATAGACCCTTGGAGGCAAGTCGGCTGGAGGACGATGAATTGAATCTCGACGCAATTTGAGTGTTCCATCGTCATTAGGAGGCCCTGAACGTTACCATTAACTATCAGTTTCGCGTCGGATTCGAAAATCTAGACTCACAGGAGACGGACCATAAGGTGCCATAGGCAGCAATAGACCCTTGGAGACAAGTCGCCTGGAGGACGAAGTATTGATTCTCGACGCAATTTGAGTGTTCCGTCGTCATTAGGAGGCCCTGAACGTTACAATTAACTCTCAGTTTCGCGTCGGATTCGAAAATCTAGACTCACAGGAGACGGACCATAAGGTGCCCGAGGCAGAAATATGCCCTTGGAGTTAGGTCGGCCGGGGGACGATGTATTGAATCTCGAAGCAATTTGCGTGTTCTATCGTCATTAGGAGGCCCTGAACGTTACAATTAAGTATCAGTTTTGCGTCGGATTCGAAAATCTACAGTCACAGGAGAACGACCATAAGGTGCCCGAGGCAGCAATAGACCCTTGGAGGCACGTCGTCTGATGGACGATGTATTGAATCTCGACGCAATTTGAGTGTTTCATCGTGATTAGGATGCCCTGAACGCTACAATTAACTATCAGTTTTGCGTCGGATTCGACAATCTAGACTCACAGGAGAACGACAATAAGGTGCCCGAGGCAGCAATAGACCCTTGGAGACAAGTCGACTGGAGGACGATGTACTGAATCTCGACGGAATTTGAGAGATCCATCGGCATAAGGAGGCCCTGAACGTTACAATTAACTATCATTTTTGCTTCGGATTTGAAAATCTAGACTCACAGGAGACGGACTATACGGTGCCCGAGGCAGCAACATCCTCTTGGAGACATGTCTGCTGGAGGACGATGTATTGAACCTCGACGCAAATTGAGTATTCCATCGTCATTAGGAGGCCCACAACGTTACAATTAACTATCAGTTTTGCGTCGGATTGGAAAATCTAGACTCACAGGAGAAAGACCATTAGGTGCCACAGGCAGCAATAGACCCTTGGAGACAAATCATCTGGAGGACGATGTATTGAGTCGCGACGCAATTTGAGTGTTCCATCGTCATTAGGAGGCCCTGAACGTTACAATTAATTATCAGTTATGCGTCGGATTCGAAAATGTAGACTCAGAGGAGAACGACCATAAGGTGCCCGAGGCAGCAATAGACCCTTGGGGCAAGTCGGCTGGAGGACGATGAATTCAATCTCGACGCAATTTGAGTGTTCCATCGTCATTAGGAGGCCCTGAACGTTACCATTAACTATCAGTTTCGCGTCGGATTCGAAAATCTAGACTCACAGGAGATGGACCATAAGGTGCCATAAGCAGCAATAGACCCTTGAAGACAAGTCGCCTGGAGGACGAAGTATTGAATCTCGACGCAATTTGAGTGTTCCATCGTCATTAGGAGGTCCTGAACGTTACAATTAACTATCAGTTTCGCGTCGGATTCGAGAATCTAGATTCACAGGAGACGGACTATAAGGTGCCAGAGGCAGCAATAGACCCTTGGAGACAAGTAGGCTGGAGGACGATGTATTGAATCTCGACGCAATTTGAGTGTTCCATCGTCATTAGGAGGCCCTGAACGTTACAATTAACTATCAGTTATGCGTCGGATTCGAAAATCTAGACTCACAGGAGGACGACCAAAAGGCGCCCGAGGCAACAATAGACCCTTGGAGACAAGTCGGCTGGAGGACGATGTATTGAATCTCGACGCAATTTGAGTGTTCCATCGTCATTAGGAGGCCCTGAATGTAACAATTAACTATCAGTTTCGCGTCGGATTCGAAATTCTAGACTCACAGAAGCACGACCATAAGGTGCCAGAGGCAGCAATTGACCCTTGGAGACAAGTCGGCTGGAGGACGATATATTGAATCTCGAAGCAATTTGAGTGTTCCATCGTCATTAGGAGGCCGTGAACGTTACAATTAACTATGAGTTTTGCGTCGGATTCGATAATCTAGACTCACAGGAGAACGACCTAAAGGCGCCCGGGGAAACAATAGACCCTTGGAAACAATTCGGCTGGAGGACGATGAATTGAATCGCGACGCAATTTGAGTGTTCCATCGTCATTGGGAGGCCCTGAACGTTACAATTAACTATCAGTTTTGCGTCAGATTCGAAAATCTAGAGTCATGGGAGAACGACCATAAGGTGCCCGAGGCAGAAATATGCCCTTGGAGACAGGTCGGCTGGGGGACGATGTATTGGATCTCGAAGCAATTTGAGTGTTCCATCTTCATTAGGAGGCCCTGAACGTTACAATTAACTATCATTTTGCGTCGGATTCGATAATCTAGACTCAGAGGAGAACGACCATAAGGTGCCCGAGGCAGCAATAGACCCTTGGAGACAAGTCGGCTGGAGGACGATATATTGAATCTCGACGTAATTTGAGTGTTCCATCGTCATTAGGAGGCCCTGAACGTTGCAATTAACTATCAGTTATGCGTCGGATTCGTAAATGTAGACTCACAGGAGTACGACCAGAAGGCGCCTGGGGCAACAATAGACGCTTGGAAACAAGTCGGCTGGAGGACGATGTATTGAATCGCGACGCAATTTGAGTGTTCCATCGTCATTAGGAGGCCCTGAAAGTTACAATTAACTATCAGTTATGCGTCGGATTCGTAAATCTATACTCACAGGAGAACGACCACAAGGTCCGCGAGGCAGCAATAGACCCTTGGAGTTAAGTTGGCTGAGGCCGATGTACTAAATCTCGACGCAATTTGAGTGCTCCATCGTCATTAGGAGGCACTGAACGTTACAATTAACATTCAGTTTTGCGTCGGTTGCGAAAATCTATACTCACAGGAGAACGACCAATAGGTGCAACAAGCAGCAATAGACCCTTGGAGACAAATTGGCTGGAGAACGATGTATTGAATCGCGACTCAATTTGAGTGTTCCAGCGACATTAGGAGGCACTGAACATTACAATTAACTATCAGTTTTGCGTTGGATTCGAAAATGTAGACTGAAACGACCATAAGGTGCCCGAGGCAGCAACAGTCCCTTGGTGACAAGTCGCCTGGAGGACGATGTATTGATTCTCGACGCATCGTCATTAGGAGGCCTCGAATGTTACAACTAACTATCAGTTTCGCGTCGGATTCGAAAATCTAGACTCACAGGAGACGGACCATAAGGTGCCATAGGCAGCAATAGACCCTTGGAGACAAGTCGCCTGGAGGACGAAGTATTGATTCTCGACGCAATTTGAGTGTTCCGTCGTCATTAGGAGGCCCTGAACGTTACAATTAACTCTCAGTTTCGCGTCGGATTCGAAAATCTAGACTCACAGGAGACGGACCATAAGGTGCCCGAGGCAGAAATATGCCCTTGGAGTTAGGTCGGCCGGGGGACGATGTATTGAATCTCGAAGCAATTTGCGTGTTCTATCGTCATTAGGAGGCCCTGAACGTTACAATTAAGTATCAGTTTTGCGTCGGATTCGAAAATCTACAGTCACAGGAGAACGACCATAAGGTGCCCGAGGCAGCAATAGACCCTTGGAGGCACGTCGTCTGATGGACGATGTATTGAATCTCGACGCAATTTGAGTGTTTCATCGTGATTAGGATGCCCTGAACGCTACAATTAACTATCAGTTTTGCGTCGGATTCGACAATCTAGACTCACAGGAGAACGACAATAAGGTGCCCGAGGCAGCAATAGACCCTTGGAGACAAGTCGACTGGAGGACGATGTACTGAATCTCGACGGAATTTGAGAGATCCATCGGCATAAGGAGGCCCTGAACGTTACAATTAACTATCATTTTTGCTTCGGATTTGAAAATCTAGACTCACAGGAGACGGACTATACGGTGCCCGAGGCAGCAACATCCTCTTGGAGACATGTCTGCTGGAGGACGATGTATTGAACCTCGACGCAAATTGAGTATTCCATCGTCATTAGGAGGCCCACAACGTTACAATTAACTATCAGTTTTGCGTCGGATTGGAAAATCTAGACTCACAGGAGAAAGACCATTAGGTGCCACAGGCAGCAATAGACCCTTGGAGACAAATCATCTGGAGGACGATGTATTGAGTCGCGACGCAATTTGAGTGTTCCATCGTCATTAGGAGGCCCTGAACGTTACAATTAATTATCAGTTATGCGTCGGATTCGAAAATGTAGACTCAGAGGAGAACGACCATAAGGTGCCCGAGGCAGCAATAGACCCTTGGGGCAAGTCGGCTGGAGGACGATGAATTCAATCTCGACGCAATTTGAGTGTTCCATCGTCATTAGGAGGCCCTGAACGTTACCATTAACTATCAGTTTCGCGTCGGATTCGAAAATCTAGACTCACAGGAGATGGACCATAAGGTGCCATAAGCAGCAATAGACCCTTGAAGACAAGTCGCCTGGAGGACGAAGTATTGAATCTCGACGCAATTTGAGTGTTCCATCGTCATTAGGAGGTCCTGAACGTTACAATTAACTATCAGTTTCGCGTCGGATTCGAGAATCTAGATTCACAGGAGACGGACTATAAGGTGCCAGAGGCAGCAATAGACCCTTGGAGACAAGTAGGCTGGAGGACGATGTATTGAATCTCGACGCAATTTGAGTGTTCCATCGTCATTAGGAGGCCCTGAACGTTACAATTAACTATCAGTTATGCGTCGGATTCGAAAATCTAGACTCACAGGAGGACGACCAAAAGGCGCCCGAGGCAACAATAGACCCTTGGAGACAAGTCGGCTGGAGGACGATGTATTGAATCTCGACGCAATTTGAGTGTTCCATCGTCATTAGGAGGCCCTGAATGTAACAATTAACTATCAGTTTCGCGTCGGATTCGAAATTCTAGACTCACAGAAGCACGACCATAAGGTGCCAGAGGCAGCAATTGACCCTTGGAGACAAGTCGGCTGGAGGACGATATATTGAATCTCGAAGCAATTTGAGTGTTCCATCGTCATTAGGAGGCCGTGAACGTTACAATTAACTATGAGTTTTGCGTCGGATTCGATAATCTAGACTCACAGGAGAACGACCTAAAGGCGCCCGGGGAAACAATAGACCCTTGGAAACAATTCGGCTGGAGGACGATGAATTGAATCGCGACGCAATTTGAGTGTTCCATCGTCATTGGGAGGCCCTGAACGTTACAATTAACTATCAGTTTTGCGTCAGATTCGAAAATCTAGAGTCATGGGAGAACGACCATAAGGTGCCCGAGGCAGAAATATGCCCTTGGAGACAGGTCGGCTGGGGGACGATGTATTGGATCTCGAAGCAATTTGAGTGTTCCATCTTCATTAGGAGGCCCTGAACGTTACAATTAACTATCATTTTGCGTCGGATTCGATAATCTAGACTCAGAGGAGAACGACCATAAGGTGCCCGAGGCAGCAATAGACCCTTGGAGACAAGTCGGCTGGAGGACGATATATTGAATCTCGACGTAATTTGAGTGTTCCATCGTCATTAGGAGGCCCTGAACGTTGCAATTAACTATCAGTTATGCGTCGGATTCGTAAATGTAGACTCACAGGAGTACGACCAGAAGGCGCCTGGGGCAACAATAGACGCTTGGAAACAAGTCGGCTGGAGGACGATGTATTGAATCGCGACGCAATTTGAGTGTTCCATCGTCATTAGGAGGCCCTGAAAGTTACAATTAACTATCAGTTATGCGTCGGATTCGTAAATCTATACTCACAGGAGAACGACCACAAGGTCCGCGAGGCAGCAATAGACCCTTGGAGTTAAGTTGGCTGAGGCCGATGTACTAAATCTCGACGCAATTTGAGTGCTCCATCGTCATTAGGAGGCACTGAACGTTACAATTAACATTCAGTTTTGCGTCGGTTGCGAAAATCTATACTCACAGGAGAACGACCAATAGGTGCAACAAGCAGCAATAGACCCTTGGAGACAAATTGGCTGGAGAACGATGTATTGAATCGCGACTCAATTTGAGTGTTCCAGCGACATTAGGAGGCACTGAACATTACAATTAACTATCAGTTTTGCGTTGGATTCGAAAATGTAGACTGAAACGACCATAAGGTGCCCGAGGCAGCAACAGTCCCTTGGTGACAAGTCGCCTGGAGGACGATGTATTGATTCTCGACGCATCGTCATTAGGAGGCCTCGAATGTTACAACTAACTATCAGTTTCGCGTCGGATTCGAAAATCTAGACTCACAGGAGACGGACCATAAGGTGCCAGAGGCAGCAAGAGATCCTTGGAGACAAGTCGGCTGGAGGACGATGTATTAAATCTCGACGCAATTTGAGTGTTCCATAGTCATTAGGAAGCCCTGAATGTAACAATTAACTATCAGTTTCGCGTCGGATTCGAAATTCTAGACTCTCAGAAGCACGACCTTAAGGTGCCAGAGGCAGCAATAGACCCTTGGAGACAAGTAGGCTGCAGGACGATATATTGAATCTCGACGCAATGTGAGTGTTCCGTCGTCATTTGGAGGCCGTGAACGGTACAATTAACTATCAGTTATGCGTCGGATTCCAAAATCTAGACTACAGGAGGACCACCAAAAGGCGCCCGAGGCAACAATAGACCCTTGGAGACAAGTCGGCTGGAGGACGATGTATTGAATCTCGACGCAATTTGAGTGTTCCATCGTCATTAGGAGGCCCTGAATGTTATAATTAACTCACAGTTTTGCGTCGGATTTGAAAATTAGACTTACAGGAGAACGACCAAAAGGCGCCCGAGGCAACAATAGAGCCTTGGAGAGAAGTCGGCTGGAATACGATGTATTGAATCGCGACGCAATTTGAGTGTTCCATCGTCATTAAGAGGCACTGAACATTACTATTAACCATCGATTTTGCGTCGGATTCGAAAATCTAGACTCACAGGAGACGGACTATAGGGTGCCAGAGGCAGCAATAGACCCTTGGAGACAAGTAGGCCGGAGGACGATGTATTGAATCTCAACGCAATTTGAGTGTTCCATCGTCATTAGGAGGCCATGAACGTTACAATTAAGTATCAGTTATGCGTCGGATTCAAAAATCTAGACTTGCAGGAGGACGACTAAAAGGCGCCCGAGGCAACAATAGACCCTTGGAGACTAGTCGGCTGGAGAATGATGTATTGAATCTCGATGCAATTTGAGTGTTCCATCCTCATTAGGAGGCCCAGAACGTTACAATTAACTATTAGTTTTGCGTCGGATTCGAAAATGTAGACTCAGAGGTGAACGACCATAAGGTGCCCGAGGCAGCAGTAGACTCTTGGAGACAAATCGCCTGGAGGACGATATATTGAACTCGACGCAATTTGAGTGTTCCATCGTCATTAGGAGGCCCTGAATGTAACAATTAACTATCAGTTTCGCGTCGGATTCGAAATTCTAGACTCACAGAAGCACGACCATAAGGTGCCAGAGGCTGCAATAGACCATTGGAGACAAGTCGGCTGGAGGACGATGTATTGAATCTCGAAGCAATTTGAGTGTTCCATCGTCATTAGGTGGCCCTTAACGTCACAATTATCTCTCAGTTTCGCGTCGGATTCGAAAATCTAGACTCACAGGAGACGGACAATAAGGTGCCCGAGGCAGAAATATGCTCTTGGAGTCAGGTCGGCTGGGGGACGATGTATTGAATCTCGAAGCAATTTGCGTGTTCTATCGTCATTAGGAGGCCCTGAACGTTACAATTAAGTATCAGTTTTGCGTCGGATTCAAAAATCTACAGTCACAGGAGAACGACCATAAGGTGCCCGAGGCAGCAATAGTCCCTTGGAGGCACGTCGTCTGATGGACGATGTATAGAATCTCGACGCAATTTGAGTGTTTCATCGTGATTAGGATGCCCTGAACGTTACAATTAACTATCAGTTTTGCTTCGGATTCGACAATCTAGACTCACAGGAGAACGACAATAAGGTGCCCGAGGCAGCAATAGACCCTTGGAGACAAGTCGACTGGAGGACGATGTATTGAATCGCGACGGAATTTGAGAGATCCATCGTCATAAGGAGGCCCTGAACGTTACAATTAACTATCATTTTTGCTTCGGATTTGAAAATCTAGACTCACAGGAGACGGACTATACGGTGCCCGAGGCAGCAACATCCCCTTGGAGAAGAGTCTGCTGGAAGACGATGAATTGAATCTCGACGCAAATTGAGTATTCCATCGTCATTAGGTGGCCCTCAACGTTACAATTAACTATCAGTTTTGCGTCGGATTGGAAAATCTAGACTCACAGGAGAACGACCATTAGGTGCCACAGGCAGCAATAGACCCTTGGAGACAAATCGGCTGGAGGACGATGTATTGAGTCGCGACGCAATTTGAGTGTTCCATCGTCATTAGGAGGCCCTGAACGTTACAATTAATTATCTGTTATGCGTCGGATTCGAAAATGTAGACTCAGAGGAGAACGACCATAAGGTGCCCGAGGCAGAAATATGCCCTTGGAGACAGGTCGGCTGGGGGACGATGTATTGGATCTCGAAGCAATTTGAGTGTTCCATCGTCATTAGGAGGCCCTGAACGTTACAATTAACTATCATTTTGCGTCGGATTCGATAATCTAGACTCAGAGGAGAACGACCATAAGGTGCCCGAGGCAGCAATAGACCCTTGGAGACAAGTCGGCTGGAGGACGATATATTGAATCTCGACGTAATTTGAGTGTTCCATCGTCATTAGGAGGCCCTGAACGTTGCAATTAACTATCAGTTATGCGTCGGATTCGTAAATGTAGACTCACAGGAGTACGACCAGAAGGCGCCTGGGGCAACAATAGACGCTTGGAAACAATTCGGCTGGAGGACGATGTATTGAATCGCGACGCAATTTGAGTGTTCCATCGTCATTAGGAGGCCCTGAAAGTTACAATTAACTATCAGTTATGCGTCGGATTCGTAAATCTAGTCTCACAGGAGAACGACCACAAGGTCCCCGAGGCAGCAATAGACTCTTGGAGAAGAGTCTGCTGGAGGACGATGAATTGAATCTCGACGCAAATTGAGTATTCCATCGTCATTAGGTGGCCCTCAACGTTACAATTAACTATCAGTTTTGCGTCGGATTGGAAAATTTAGACTCACAGGAGAACGACCATTAGGTGCCACAGGCAGCAATAGACCCTTGGAGACAAATCGGCTGGAGGACGATGTATTGAGTCGCGACGCAATTTGAGTGTTCCATCGTCAATAGGAGGCCCTGAACGTTACAATTAATTATCTGTTATGCGTCGGATTCGAAAATGTAGACTCAGAGGAGAACGACCATAAGGTGCCCGAGGCAGCAATAGACCCTTGGAGGCAAGTCGGCTGGAGGACGATGAATTGAATCTCGACGCAATTTGAGTGTTCCATCGTCATTAGGAGGCCCTGAACGTTACCATTAACTATCAGTTTCGCGTCGGATTCGAAAATCTAGACTCACAGGAGACGGACCATAAGGTGCCATAGGCAGCAATAGACCCTTGGAGACAAGTAGGCTGGAGGACGATGTATTGAATCTCGACGCAATTTGAGTGTTCCATCGTCATTAGGAGGCCCTGAACGTTACAATTAACTATCAGTTATGCGTCGGATTCGAAAATCTAGACTCACAGGAGGACGACCAAAAAGCGCCCGCGGCAACAATAGACCCTTGGAGACAAGTCGGCTGGAGGACGATGTATTGAATCTCGAAGCAATTTGAGAGTTCCATCGTCATTAGGAGGCCGTGAACGATACAATTAACTATGAGTTTTGCGTCGGATTCGATAATCTAGACTCACAGGAGAACGACCAAAAGGCGCCCGGGGTAACAATAGACCCTTGGAAACAATTCGGCTGGAGGACGATGAATTGAATCGCGACGCAATTTGAGTGTTCCATCGTCATTGGGAGGCCCTGAACGTTACAATTAACTATCAGTTTTGCGTCAGATTCGAAAATCTAGAGTCATGGGAGAACGACCATAAGGTGCACGAGGCAGAAATATGCCCTTGGAGACAGGTCGGCTGGGGGACGATGTATTGGATCTCGAAGCAATTTGAGTGTTCCATCGTCATTAGGAGGCCCTGAACGTTACAATTAACTATCAGTTATGCATCGGATTCGTAAATCTATACTCACAGGAGAACGACCACAAGGTCCGCGAGGCAGCAATAGACCCTTGGAGTTAAGTTGGCTGGAGGCCGATGTATTGAATCTCGACGCAATTTGAGTGTTCCATCGTCATTAGGAGGCCCTGAACGTTACAATTAACATCCAGTTTTGCGTCGGTTGCGAAAATCTATACTCACAGGAGAACGACCAATTGGTGCCACAAGCAGCAATAGACCCTTGGAGACAAATTGGCTGGAGAACGATGTATTGAATCGCGACTCAATTTGAGTGTTCCATCGTCATTAGGAGGCACTGAACATTACAATTAACTATCAGTTTTGCGTCGGATTCGAAAATGTAGACTGAAACGACCATAAGGTGCCCGAGGCAGCAACAGACCCTTGGTGACAAGTCGCCTGGAGGACGATGTATTGATTCTCGACGCATCGTCATTAGGAGGCCTCGAATGTTACAACTAACTATCAGTTTCGCGTCGGATTCGAAAATCTAGACGTACAGGAGACGGACCATAAGGTGCCAGAGGCAGCAAGAGACCCTTGGAGACAAGTAGGCTGCAGGACGATGTATTGAATCTCGACGCAATTTGAGTGTTCCATCGTCATTAGGAGGCCGTGAACGTTACAATCAACTATGAGTTTTGCGTCGGATTCGATAATCTAGACTCACAGGTGTACAACCAAAAGGCGCCCGGGGCAACAATAGACCCTTGGTAACAAGTCGGCTGGAGGACGATGTATTGCATCTCGACGCAATTTGAGTGTTCCATCGTCATTAGGAGGCACTGAACGTTGCAATTAACTATCAGTTTTGCGTCGGATTCGAAAATGTAGACTCAGAGAGGAACGACCATAAGGTGCCAGAGGCAGCAATTGACCCTTGGAGACAAGTTGCCTGGATGACGATGTATTGAATCTCGACGCAATTTGAGTGTTCCATCGTCATTGGGAGGCCCTGAACGTTACAATTAACTATCAGTTTTGCATCAGATTCGAAAATCTAGAGTCACCATAAGATGCCCGAAGCAGCAATAGACCCTTGGAGACAGGTCGGCTGATGGACGATGTATTGAATCTCGACGCAATTTGAGTGTTCCATCGTAATTAGGAGGCCCTTAACGTTACAATTAACTATCAGCTTTGCGTCGGATTCGACAATCAAGACTCACAGGAGAACGACAATAAGGTGCCCGAGGCAGCAATATCCCCTTGGAGACAAGTCGGCTGGAGGACGATGTATTGAATCTCGACGCAGTTTGAGTTTTCCATCGTCATTAGGAGGCCCGGAACGTTACAATTAACTTTTAGTTTTGCGTCGGATTCGAAAATCAAGACTCACAGGAGACGGATTATAAGGTGCCAGAGGCAGCAATAGACCCCTGGAGACAAGTCGGCTGGTCGACGATGTATTGAATCTCGACGCAATTTGAGTGATCCATCGTTATTAGGAGGCCGTGAACGTTAAAATTAACTATCAGTTATGCGTCAGATTCGAAAATCTACACTCACAGGAGGACGACCAAAAGGCGCCCGAGGCAACAATAGACCCTTGGAGACAAGTCGGCTGGAGGACGATGTATTGAATCTAGACCCAATTTAGGTGTTCCATCGTCATTAGGAGGCCCTGAACGTAACTATTAACTATCAGTTTTGCGTCGCATTCGAAAATCTACACTCACAGGAGTCGGACCATAAGGTGCCAGAGGCAGCAATAGACCCTGGGAGACAAGTAGGCTGCAGGACGATGTATTGAATCTCGACGCAATTTGAGTGTTCCATCGTCATTGGGAGGCCTTGAACGTTACAATTAACTACCAGTTTTGCGTCAGATTCGAAAATCTAGAGTCACCATAAGGTGCCCGAAGCAGCAATAGACCCTTGGAGACACGTCGGCTGGAGGACGATGTATTGATTCTCGACGCAATTTGAGTGTTCCATCGTCATTAGGAAGCCCTGAACGTTACAATTAACTTTTAGTTTTGCGTCGGATTCGAAAATCAAGACTCACAGGAGACGGACCATATGGTGCCCGAGGCGGCAATAACCCCTTCTAGACAAATCGGCTGGAGGACGATGTATTGAATCTCGACGCAATTTAGGTGTTCCATCGTCATTAGGAGGCCCTGAACGTAACTATTAACTATCAGTTTTGCGTCGGATTCGAAAATGTAGACTGAAACGACCATAAGGTGCCCGAGGCAGCAGCAGACCCTTGGAGACAAGTCGCCTGGAGGACGATGTATTGATTCTCGACGCATCGTCATTAGGAGGCCTTGAACGCTACAACTAACTATCAGTTTCGCGTCGGATTCGAAAATCTAGACACAAAGGAGCACGACCATAAGGTGCGAGAGGCAGCAATAGACCCTTGGAGACAAGACGCCTGGAGGACGATGTATTGAATCTCGAAGCAATTTGAGTGTCCCATCGTCATTAGGAAGCCGTGAACGTTACAATTAACTATGAGTTTTGCGTCGGATTCGATAATCTAGACTCACAGGAGAACGACCAAAAGGCGCCCGGGGTAACAATGGACCCTTGGAAACATTTCGGCAGGAGGACGATGAATTGAATCGCGACGCAATTTGAGAGTTCCATCGTCATTGGGAGGCCCTGAACGTTACAATTAACTATCAGTTATGCGTCGGATTCGAAAATCTACACTCACACGAGAACGATCAAAAGGCGCCCGAGGCAACAATAGACCCTTGGAGACAAGTCGGCTGATGGACGATGTATTGAATCTCGACGCAATTTGTGTGTTCCATCGTAATTAGGAGGTCCTTAACGTTACAATTAACTATCAGTTTTGCGTCGGATTCGACAATCAAGACTCACAGGAGAACGACAATAAGGTGCCCGAGGCAGCAATATCCCCTTGGAGACAAGTCGGCTGGACGACGATGTATTGAATCTCGACGCAATGTGAGAGTTCCATCGTCATTAGGAGGCCGTGAACGTTAAAATTAACCATCAGTTATGCGTCGGATTCGAAAATCTACACTCACAGGAGGACGACCAAAAGGCGCCCGAGGCAACAATAGACCCTTGGAGACAAGTCGGCTGGAGGACGATGTATTGAATCTCGACGCAATTTATGTGTTCCATCGTCATTAGGAGGCCCTGAACGTAACTATTAACTATCAGTTTTGCGTCGGATTCGAAAATGTAGACTGAAACGACCATAAGGTGCCCGAGGCAGCAACAGACCCTTGGAGACAAGTCACCTGGAGGACGATGTATTGATTCTCGACGCATCGTCATTATGAGGCCATGAACGTTACAACTAACTATCAGTTTCGCGTGGATTCGAAAATCTAGACACAAAGGAGCACGACCATAAGGTGCCAGAGGCAGCAATAGACCCTTGGACACAAGTAGCCTGGAGGACGATGTATTTAATCAAGAGGCAATTTCAGTGTTCCATCGTCATTGAGAGGCCGTGAACGTTACAATCAACTATGAGTTTTGCGTCGGATTCGATAATCTAGGCTCACAGGAGTACGACAAAAAGGCGCCCGGGGCAACAATAGGCCCTTGGAAACAAGTCGGCTGGAGGACGAAGTATTGGGTCTCGACGCAATTTGAGTGTTCCATCGTCATTAGGAGGCCCTGAACGTTACAATTAACTATCAGTTTTGCGTCGCATTCGAAAATCTAGACTCACGGGAGTCGGACCATAAGGTGCCAGAGGCAGCAATTGACCCTGGGAGACAAGTAGGCTGCAGGACGATGTATTGAATCTCGACGCAATTTGAGTGTTCCATCGTCATTAGGAGGCCGTGAACGTTTCAATTAACTATGAGTTTTGCGTCGGATTCGATAATCTAGACTCACAGGAGAACGACCAAAAGGCGACCGGGGTAACAATAGACCATTGGAAACATTTCGGCTGGAGGTCGATGAATTGAATCGCGATGCAATTTTAGTGTTCCATCGTCATTGGGAGGCCCTGAACGTTACAATTAACTATCAGTTTTGCGTCAGATTCGAAAATCTAGAGTCACCATAAGGTGCCCGAAGCAGCAATAGAACCTTGGAGACAAGTCGGCTGGAGGACGATGTATTGAATCTCGACGCAATTTAAGTGTTCCATCGTCATTAGGAGGCCCTGACCGTAACAATAAACTATCAGTTTTGCGTCGGATTCGAAAATGTAGACTCAAACGACCATAAGGTCCCCGAGGCAGCAATAGACCCTTGGAGACAAGTCGGCTGGAGGCCGATGTATTGAATCTCGACGCAATTTGAGTGTTCCATCGTCATTAGGAGGCCCTAAACGTTACAATTAACTTTCATTTTTGCGTCGGATTCGAAAATCTAGACTCACAGGAGACGGACCATGTGGAGCTCGAGGCAAAAATATTCCCTCGTAGACAAGTCTCCTAGAGGACGGTGTATTGAATCTCGACGCAAATAGAGTGTTCCATCGTCACTAGGAGGCCCTGAACGTTACAATTAACTATCAGTTTAGCGTCGGATACGAAAATCTAGACTCACAGGAGAACGACCATTAGGTGCCACAGGCGGCAATAGACCCTTGGAGACAAATCGGCAGGAGGTCGATGAACTGAATCGCGACGCAATTTGAGTGATCCATCGTCATTAGGAGGCACTGAACATAACAATTAACCATCAGTTTTGCGTCGGATTCGAAAATCTAGACTCACAGGAGACGGACCATAAGGTGCCAGAGGCAGCAATAGACCCTTGGAGACAGGTTGGCTGGAGGACGATGTATTGAATCTCGACGCAATTTGAGTGTTCCATCGTCATTAGGAGGCCGTGAACGTTACAATTAACTTTCAGTTATGCGTCGGATACGTAAATCTAGACTCAGAGGAGGATGACCAAAAGGCGCCCGAGGCAACAATAGACCCTTGGAGACAAGTCGGCTGGAGGAGAATGTATTGAATCTCAACGCAATTTGAGTGTTCCAGTGACATTAGGAGGACCTGAACGTTACAATTAACTATCAGTTTTGCGTCGGATTCGAAAATGTAGACTCAGAGGAGAACGGCCATAAGGTGCCCGAGGCAGCAATAGACCCTTGGAGACAAGTCGCCTGGACGACGATGTATTGAATCTCGACGCCATTTGAGTTTTCCATCGTCATTAGGAGGCCCTGAGCGTTACAATTAACTATCAGTTTCGCGTCGGATTCGCAAATCTAGACTCACAGGAGACGGACCATATGGTGACCGAAGCAGCAATATCCCCTTGGAGACAAGTCGGCTGGAGGACGAGGTATTGAATCTCGACGCAATTTGAGTGTTCCATCGTCATTAGGAGGCCCTGAACGTTACAAGTAGCTATCAGTTTTTTGTCGGATTCGAAAATCTAGACTCACAGGAGAACGACAATAAGGTGCCCGAGGCAGCAATAGACCCTTGGAGACAAGTCGGCTGGAGGACGATGTATTGGATCGCGACGGAATTTGAGTGTTCCATCTGATTAGGAGGCCTTGAACGTTACAATTAACTATCAGTTTTGCGTCGGATTTGAAGATCTAGACTCACAGGAGAACGACCATTAGGTGCCACAGGCAGCAATAGAACCTTGGAGACAAATAGGCTGGAGAACGATGAATTGAATCGCGACGCAATTTGAGTGTTCCATCGTAATTAGGAGGCACTGAACATAACAATTAACCATCAGTTTTGTGTCGGATTCGAAAATCTAGACTCACAGGAGACAGAACATAAGGTGCCAGAGGAGACCCTTGGAGACAATTCGGCTGGAGGACGATGTATTGAATTTCGACGCAATTTGAGTGTTCCAGTGTCATTAGGAGGCTCTGAACGTGACAATAAAATATCAGTTTTGCGTCGGATTCGAAAATGTAGACATAGTGGAGAACGACAATAAGTTGCCCGAGGCAGTAATAGACCCTTGGAGACAAGTCGGCTGAAGGACGATGTATTGAATCTCGACGAAATTTGAGTGTTCCATCGTCATTAGGTGGCCCTGAATGTTACAATTAACTATCAGTTTTGCGTCGGATTCGACAATCTAGACTCACAGGAGATGGACCATAAGGTGCCCGAGGCAGCAATATCCCCTTGGAGACAAGTCGGCTGGAGGACGATGTATAGAATATCGACGCAATTTGAGTGTTCCATCGTCATTAGGAAGACCTGAACATTACAATTAACTATCAGTTATGCGTCGGATTCGAAAATCTAGACTTACAGGAGGACGACCATAAGGTGCCCGAGGCAGCAATAAAACCTTGGAGACAAGTCGCCTGGAGGACGATGTATTGAATCTCGACGCAATTTGAGTGTTCCATCGTCATTAGGAGGCCCTGAGCGTTACAATTAACTATCAGTTTTGCGTCAGATTCGATAATCTAGACTCACAGGAGAACGACCATAAGGTGCCCGAGGCAGCAATAGACCCCGTGGAGTAAGTCGGCTGGAGGACGATATATTGAACCTCGACGCAATTTGAGTGTACCATCGTCATTAGGAGGCCCTGAACATTGTAATTAACTCTCAGTTTTGCGTCGGATACGAATGTCTAGACTCACAGGAGAACGACCATAAGGTGCCCGAGGCAGCAATATCCCCTTGGAGACAAGTCGGCTGGATGACGATACATTGAATCTCGAAGGAATTTGAGTGTTCGATCGTCATTAGGAGGCCCTGAACGTTACAATTAACTATCAGCTATGCGTCGGATTCGTAGATCTAGACTCACAGGAGACGGACCATAAGGTGCCCGAGGCAGTAATAGACCCTTGGAGACAAGTTGGCTGAAGGACGATGTATTGAATCTCGACGAAATTTGAGTGTTCCATCGTCATTTGGGGGCCCTGAACGTTACAATTAACTATCAGTTTTTGTCGGATTCGTAATTCTAGACTCAGAGGAGGACGACCAAAAGGCGCCAGAGGCAACAATAGACCCTTGGAGACAAGTCGGCTGGAAGAGAATGTATTGAATCTCAACGCAATTTGAGTGTTCCAGTGACATTAGGAGGACCTGAACGTTACAATTAAGTATCAGTTTTGCGTCGGATTCGAAAATGTAGACTCAGAGGAGAACGGCAATAAGGTGCCCGAGGCAGCAATAGACCCTTGGAGACAAGTCGCCTGGACGACGATGTATTGAATCTCGACGCAATTTGAGTTTTCCATCGTCATTACGAGGCCCTGAGCGTTACAATTAACTATCAGTTTCGCGTCGGACTCGCAAATCTAGACTCACAGGAGACGGACCATATGGTGACCGAAGCAGCAATATCCCCTTGGAAACAAGTCGGCTGGAGCACGAGGTATTGAATCTCGACGCAATTTGAGTGTTCCATCGTCATTAGGAGGCCGTGAACGTTACAATTAGCTATCAGTTTTTCGTCGGATTCGAAAATCTAGACTCACAGGAGAACGACAATAAGGTGCCCGAGGCAGCAATAGACCCTTGGAGACAAGTCGGCTGGAGGACGATGTATTGGATCGCGACGGAATTTGAGTGTTCCATCGTCATTAGGAGGCCTTGAACGTTACAATTACCTATCAGTTATGCGTCGGATTCGAAAATCTAGACTCACAGGAGGACGACCAAAAGGCGCCCGAGGCAACAATAGTCCCTTCGAGACAAGTCGGCTGGAGGACGATGTATTGAATTTCGACGCAATTTGAGTGTTCCAGTGTCATTAGGAGGCTCTGAACGTGACAATAAAATATCAGTTTTGCGTCGGATTCGAAAATGTAGACATAGTGGAGAACGACAATAAGTTGCCCGAGGCAGTAATAGACCCTTGGAGACAAGTCGGCTGAAGGACGATGTATTGAATCTCGATGAAATTTGAGTGTTCCATCGTCATTAGGTGGCCCTGAATGTTACAATTAACTATCAGTTTTGCGTCGGATTCGACAATCTAGACTCACAGGAGATGGACCATAAGGTGCCCGAGGCAGCAATATCCCCTTGGAGACAAGTCGGCTGGAGGACGATGTATTGAATATCGACGCAATTTGAGTGTTCCATCCTCATTAGGAAGACCTGAACATTACAATTAACTAACTGTTATGCGTCGGATTCGAAAATCTAGACTTACAGGAGGACGACCATAAGGTGCCCGAGGCAGCAATAAAACCTTGGAGACAAGTCGCCTGGAGGACGATGTATTGAATCTCGACGCCATTTGAGTGTTCCATCGTCACTAGGAGGCCCTGAGCGTTACAATTAACTATCAGTTTCGCGTCGGATTCGCAAATCTAGATTCACAGGAGACGGACCATATGGTGCCCGAGGCAGCAATATCCCCTTGTAGTCAAGTCGGCTGGAGGACGAGGTATTGAATCTCGACGCAATTAGAGTGTTCCATCGTCATTAGGAGGACCTGAACGTTGAAATTAACTCTCAGTTTTGCGTCGGATACGAATGTCTAGACTCACAGGAGAACGACCATAAGGTGCCTGAGGCAGCAATATCCCCTTTGGAGACAAGTCGGCTGGATGACGATATATTGAACCTCGAAGTAATTTGAGTGTTCCATCGTCATTAGGAGGCCCTGAACGTTACAATTAACTATCAGCTATGCGTCGGATTCGAAGATCTAGACTCACTGGAGAACGACCACAAGGACCACGAGGCAGCAATAGACCCTTGGAGACAAGTCGGCTGGAGGTCGATGTATTGAATCTCGACGCAATTTGAGTGTTCCATCGTCATTAGGAGGCCCTGAACGTTACAATTAACTATCAGTTTTGCGTCGGATTCGAAGATCTAGTCTCACGGGAGAACGACCATTAGGTGCCACAGGCAGCAATAGACCCTTGGAGACAAATCGGCTGGAGGACGATGAATTGAATCGCGACGCACTTTGAGTGTTCCATCGTCATTAGGAGCCAGTGAACATAACAATTAACCATCAGTTTTGTGTCGGATTCGAAAACCTAGACTCACAGGAGACAGACCATAAGGTGCCAGAGGCAGCAATAGACCCTTGGAGACAAGTCGGCTGGAGAATGATGTATTGAATCTCGACGCAATTTGAGTGTACCATCGTTATTAGGAGGCCGTGAACGGTAAATTAACTATCAGTTATGCGTCGGATTCGAAAATCTAGACTCACAGGAGGACGACCAAAAGGCGCCCGAGGCAACAATAGTCCCTTCGAGACAAGTCGGTTGGAGGACGATGTATTGAATCTCGACGCAATTTGAGTGTTCCAGTATCATTAGGAGGCCCTGAACGTGACAATTAAATATCAGTTTTGCGTAGGATTCGACAATCTAGACTCGCTGGAGATGGACCATAAGGTGCCCGAGGCAGCAATATCCCCTTGGAGACAAGTCGGCTGGAGGACGATGTATTGAATCTCGACGCAATTTGAGTGTTCTATCGTCATTAGGAAGACCTGAACGTTACAATTAACTATCAGTTATGCGTCGGATTCAAAAATCTAGTCTTACAGGAGGATGACCAAAAGGCGTCCGAGGCAACAATAAACCCTTGGAAGCAGGTCGGCTGGAGGACGATGTATTGAATCGCGACGCAATTTGAATGTTTCATCGTCATTAGGAGGCCCTGAACGTTACAATGAAGTATCACTTTTGCGTCGGATTCGATACTCTAGACTCATAGGAGAACGACCATAACGTGCCCGAGGCAGCAATATCCCCTTGGAGACACGTCGGCTGGAGGACGATGTATTGAATCTCGAAGCAATTTTAGTGTTCCATCGTCATTAGGAGGCGCTGAACATTACAATTAACTATCAGTTTTGCGTCGGATTCGACAATCTAGACTCACAGGAGAACGAAAGGAAAGTGCCCGAGGCAGCAATAGACCCTTGGAGACAAGTTGGCTGGAGGACGATGTATTGAATGTCGACTCTATTTGAGTGTTCCATCGTCATTAGCAGGCACTGAACATCAGTTTTTCGTCGGATACGAAAATCTAGACTCACAGGAGACGGACCATAAGGTGCCCGAGGCAGTAATAGACCCTTGGAGACAAGTTGGCTGAAGGACGATGTATTGAATCTCGACGAAATTTGAGTGTTCCATCGTCATTAGGTGGCCCTGAACGTTACTATTAACTATCAGTTTTGCGTCGGATTCGAAAATCTAGACTTACAGGAGGACGACCAATAGGCGTCCTGGGCAACAATAATCCCTTGGAGACAGGTCGGCTGGAGGACGATGTATTGAATCGCGACGCAATTTGAATGTTCCATCGTCATTAGGAGGCCCTGAACGTTACAGTTAAGTATCACTTTTGCGTCGGCTTCGATACTCTAGACTTATAGGAGAACGACCATAACGTGCCCGAGGCAGCAATATCCCCTTGGAGACACGTCGGCTGGAGGACGATGTATTGAATCTCGAAGCAATTTGAGTGTTCCATCGTCATCAGGAGGCCCTGAACGTTACAATTCACTATCAGTTTTGCGTCGGATTCGACAATCTAGACTCACAGGAGAACGAAAGAAAAGTGCCCGAGGCAGCAATAGACCCTTGGAGACAAATCGGCTGGAGGACGATGAATTGTATCGCGACGCAATTTGAGTGTTCCATCGTCATTAGGAGGCACTGAACATTACAATAAACCATCAGTTTTGTGTTGGATTCGAAAATCTAGACTCACGGGAGACAGACCATAAGGTGCCAGAGGCATCAAAAGACCCTTGGAGACAAGTCGGCTGGAGGACGATGTATTGAATTTCGACGCAATCTGAGTGTTCCATCGTCATTAGGAAGACCTGAACGTTACAATTAACTATCAGCTATGCGTCGGATTAGAAATTCTAGACTTACAGGAGGACGACCAAAAGGCGTCCGAGGCAACAATAAACCCTTGGAGACAGGTCGGCTGTAGGACGATGTATTTCTTTGCGACGCAATTTGAATGTTCCATCGTCATTAGGAGGCCCTGAACGTTACAATTAAGTATCACTTTTGCGTCGGATTCGATACTCTAGACTCATAGGAGAACGAATATAACGTGCCCGAGGCAGCAATATCCCCTTGGAGACACGTCGGCTAGAGGACGATGTTTTGAATCTCGAAGCAATTTGAGTGTTCCATCGTCATTAGGAGGCCCTGAACGTTACAATTAACTATCAGTTTTGCGTCGGATTCGACAATGTAGACTCACAGGAGAACGAAAGAAAAGTGCCCGAGGCAGCAATAGACCCTTGGAGACAAGTTGTCTGGAGGACGATGTATTGAATCTCGACGCAATTTGAGAGTTCCATCGTCATTAGGAGGCCCTGAACGTTACAATTAACTATGAGTTTTGCTTCGGATTCGACAACCTAGACTCACAGGAGAACGACCATAAGGTGCCCGAGGCAACAATAGTCCCTTCGAGACAAGTCGGCTGGAGGACGATGTATTGAATCTCGACGCAATTTGAGTGTTCCAGTGTCATTAGGAGGCCCTGAACGCGACAATTAAATATCAGTTTTGCGTCGGATTTGAAAATGTAGACTCAGTGGACAACGACCATAAGTTGCCCGAGGCAGTAATAAACCCTTGGAGGCAGGTCGGCTGGTGGACGATGTATTGAATCGCGACGCAATTTGAATGTTCCATCGTCATTAGGAGGCCCTGAACGTTACAATTAACTATCAGTTTTGCGTCGGATTCGATACTCTAGACTCATAGGAGAACGACCATAACGTGCCCGAGGAAGCAATATCCCCTTGGAGACTCGTCGGCTGGAGGACGATGTACTGAATCTCGAATCAATCTGAGTGTTCCATCGTCATTAGGAGGCCCTGAACGTTACAATTAACTATCAGTTTTGCGTCGGATTCGACAATCTAGACTCACAGGAGAACGAATGAAAAGTGCCCGAGGCAGCAATAAACCCTTGGAGACAAGTTGGCTGGAGGACGATGTATTGAATGTCGACGCTATTTGAGTGTTCCATCGTCATTAGGAGGCACTGAACATCAGTTCTTCGTCGGATACGAAAATCTAGACTCACAGGAGACGGACCATAAGTCGCCCGAGGCAGTAATAGACCCTTGGAAACAAGTTGGGTGAAGGACGATGTATTGAATCTCGACGAAATTTGAGTGTTCCATCGTCATTAGCTGGCCCTGAACGTTACAATTAACTATCAGTTATGCGTCGGATTCGACAATCTTGAGTCACAGGAGATGGACCATAAGGTGCCCGAGGAAACAATATCCCCTTGGAGACAAGTCGGCTGGAGGACGATGTATTGAATCTCGACGCAATCTGAGTGTTCCATCGTCATTAGGAAGACCTGAACGTTACAATTAACTATCAGTTATGTGTCAGATTCGAAAATCTAGACTTACAGGAGGACGACCAATAGGCGTCCTAGGCAACAATAATCCCTTGGAGACAGGTCGGCTAGAGGACGATGTGTTGAATCGCGACGCAATTTGAATGTTCCATCGTCATTAGGAGGCCCTGAACGTTACAATTAAGTATCACTTTTGCGTCGGCTTCGATACTCTAGACTCATAGGAGAACGACCATAACGTGCCCGAAGCAGCAATATCCCCTTGGAGACACGTCGGTTGGAGGACATTGTATTGAATCTCGAAGCAATTTGAGTGTTCCATCGTCATCAGGAGGCCCTGAACGTTACAATTATCTATCAGTTTTGCGTCGGATTCCACAATCAAGACTCACAGGAGATGGCCCATAAGGTGCCCGAGGCAGCAATATCCCCTTGGAGTCAAATCGGCTGGAGGACGATGAATTGAATCGCGACGCAATTTGAGTGTTCCGTAGTCATTTGGAGGCCCTGAACGTTACAATTAACTATTAGTTTTTGTCGGATTCGAAAATCTAGACTCACAGGAGAACGACCATAAGTTGCCCGAGGCAGTAATAGACCCTTGGAGACAAGATGGCTGAAGGACGATGTATTGAATCTCGACGAAATTTGAGTGTTCCATCGTCATTAGGTGGCCCTGAACGTTACAATTAACTATCAGGTTTGCATCGGATTCAACAATCTAGACTCACAGGAGATGGACCATAAGGTGCCCGAGGCAGTAATATCCCCTTGGAGACAAGTCGGCTGGAGGACGATGTATTGAATCTCGACGCAATGTGAGTGTTCCATCGTCATTAGGAAGACCTGAACGATACAACTAACTATCAGTTATGGGTCGGATTAGAAAATCTAGACATACAGGAGGACGACCAAAAGGCGTGCGAGGCAACAATAAACCCTTGGAGAAAGGTCGGCTGGAGGACGATGTATTTAATCGCGACGCAATTTGAATGATCCATCGTCATTAGGAGGCCCTGAACGTTACAATTAACTATCAGTTTTGCGTCGGATTCGAAAATCTAGACTCACAGGAGAACGACCATTAGGTGCCACACGCTGCAATACACCCTTGGAGACCAATCACCTGGAGGACGATGTATTGAATCGCAACGCATTTTGAGTCTTCCATCATCATTAGGAGGCACTGAACATTACAATTTACCATCAGTTTTGCGTCGGATTCGTAAATCTAGACTCACAGGAGAACGAAAATATGGTGCCACAGGCAGCAATAGACCCTTGGAGACAAGTCGGCTGGAGGACGATGTATTGAATCTCGACGCAATTTGAGTGTTCCATGTCATTAGAAGGCCGTGAACGTTATAATTAACTATCAGTTATGCGTCGGATTCGAAAATCTAGACTCACAGGAGGACGACCAAAAGGCGCCCGAGGCAACAATAGACCCTTCGAGACAAGTCGGCTGGAGGACGATGTATTGAATCGCGACGCAATTTGAGTGTTCCATCATCATTAGGAGGCACTGAACATTACAATTAACTATCAGTTTTGCGTCGGATTCGAAAATCTAGACTCACAGGGGAACGAAAATAAGGTGCCACAGGCAGCAATAGACCCTTGGAGACAAGTCGGCTGGAGGACGATGTATTGAATCTCAAAGCAATTAAAGTGATCCATCGTCATTGGGAGGCGGTGAACGTTACAATTAACTATGAGTTTTGCGTCGGATTCGATAATCTAGACTCACAGGAGGACGACCAAAAGGCGCCCGAGGCAACAATAGACCCTTGGAGACAGGTCGGCTGGAGGACGATGTATTGAATCGCGACGCAATTTTAATGTTCCATAGTCATTAGGAGGCCATGAACGTTGCCAATAAGTATCAGTTTTGCGTCGGATTCGATACTCTAGACTCACAGGAGAAAGACCATAGGGGGCCCGAGGCAGCAATATCCTCTTATAGACAAGTCGGCAGGAGGACGATGTATTGAATCTTGACGCAATTTGAGTGTTCCATCGTCATTAGGAGGCCCCGAACGTTTCAATTAACTATTAGTCTTCGTCGGATTCGAAAATCTAGAGTCACAGGAGAACGACCATAAGGTGCCCGAGGCAGCAATAGACCCTTGGAGACAAGTCGCCTGCAGGACGATGTATTGAATCTCGACGCAATTTGACTGTTCCATCGTCTATAGGAGGCCCTGAACGTTACAATTAACTAACAGTTTCGCGTCGGATTCGATAATCTAGACTCACAGGAGAACGACCATAAGGTGCCCGAGGCAACAAATAGACACTTGGAGACAAGTCGGCTGGAGGATTATGTATTGAATCGCCACGGAATTTGAGTATTTCATCGTCATTAGAAGGCACTGAACGTTACAATTAACTATCATTTAGCGTCGGATTCGATAATCTAGACTCATAGGAGAACGACCATAAGGTGCCCGAGGCAGCAATAGACCCTTGTAGACATTTCGGCTGGAGGGCGATTTATTTAACCGCGACGCAATTTGAGTGTTCCATCGTCATTAGGAGGCCCTGAACGTTACAATTAACTATGAGTTTTGCGTCGGATTCGACAATGTAGACTCACAGGAGAACGACCATAAGGTGCCCGAGGCAGCAATAGACCCTTGGAGACAAGTCACCTGGAGGACGATGTATGGAATCTCGACGCAATTTGACTGTTCCATCGTCTATAGGAGGCCCCGAACGTAACAATTAGCTATCAGTTTCGCGTCGGATTCGATAATCTAGACTCACAGGAGCACGACCATAAGGTGCCAGAGGCAGCAATAGACCCTTGGAGGCAAGTCGGCTGGAGGGCGATGAATTGAATCGCGACGCAATTTGTGTGTTCCATCGTCATTAGGAGGCCCTGAACAATACAATTAACTATCAGCTTCGCGTCGGATTCGAAAATCTAGACTCTCAGGAGACGGACCATATGGTGCCCGAGGCAGCAATATCCCCTTGGAGACAAGTCGGCTGGAGGACGATGTATTGAATCTCCACGCAATTTGAGTGTTCCATCGTCATTAGGAGGCCCTGAACGTTACAATTAACTATCAGTTTTGCGTCGGATTCGAAAAACTAGACTCACAGGAGAACGACCATAAGGTGCCACAGGCAGCAATAGACCCTTGGAGACAAATCGGCTAAAGGGCGATGTATTGAATCTCGACGCAATTTGAGTGTTGCATCGTCATTAGGAGGCCGTGAACGTTACAATTAACTATCAGTTATGCGTCGGATTCGAAAATCTAGACTCACAGGAGGACGACCAAAAGGCGCCAGAGGCAACAATAGACACTTGGAGACAAGTCGGCTGGAGAACGATGCATTGAATCTCGACGCAATTTGAATGTTCCATCGTCATTAGGAGGCCCTGAACGTTACAATTATTTAGCAGTTTCGCGTCGGATTCGAAAATCTAGACTCACAGGAGCACGACCATAAGGTGCCAGAGGCAGCAATAGACCCTTGGAGACAAGTCGGCTGAAGGACGATGTATAGAATGTCGACGCTATTTAAGTGTTCCATCGTCATTAGGAGGCCCTGAACACTACAATTAACTATCTGTTTTGCGTCGGATTCGACAATCTAGACTCACAGGAGAACGAACATAAGGTGCCAGAGGCAGCAATAGACCCTTGGAGACAAGTCGGCTGGAGGACGATGTATTTAATCTCAAAGCAATTTGAGTGTTCCATTGTCATTAGGAGCCGTAAACGTTACAATTAACTATCAGTTTTGCGTCGGATTCGATAATCTAGACACACAGGAGAACGACCAAAACGCCCCCGAGGCAACAGTAGACCCCTGGAAACAAGTCGGCTGGAGGACGATGTATTGAATCGCGACGCAATTTGAGTGTTCCATCGTCATTCGGAGGCCCTGAACGTTTTAATTATCTATCAGTTTCGCGTCGGATTCGAAAATCTAGAGCCACAGGTGAACGACCATAAGGTGCCCGTATCAGCAATAGACCCTTGGAGACAAGTCGGCTGGAGGACGATGTATTGAATCTCGACGAAATGTAAGTGTTCCATCGTCATTAGGATGCCGTGAACGTTACAATTAACTATCAGTTTTGCGTCGGATTCGATAATCTAGACTCACAGGAGAACGACCAAAAGGCGCCTGAGGCAACAATAGACCTTTGGAAACAAGTCGGCTGGCGGACGATGAATTGAATCGTGACGCAATTTGGGTTTTCCATCGTCATTAGGAGGCCCTGAACGTTACAATTAACTATCAGTTTTGCGTCGGGTTCGAAAATCTAGACTCACAGGAGAACGACCATAAGGTGCCAGAGGCAGCAATAGAACATTGGAGACAAGTCGGCTGGAGGCCAATGTATTGAATCTCGTCGCAATTTGAGCGTTCCATCGTCATTATGAGGCTCTGAACGTTACAATTAACTAACAGTTTTGCGTCGGATTCCAAAATCTAAAGTCACAGGAGAACGGCAATAAGGTGCCCGAGGCCGCAATAGACCCTTGAAGACAGGACAGCTGAAGGACGATGTATTGAATCTCGACGCAATTTGAGTTATCCATCGTCATTACGAGGCACTGAACGTTACAATTAACTATCAGTTTTCCTTCGGATTCGATAATCTAGACTCACAGGAGAACGACCATTAGGTGCCCGAGGCAGCAATAGACCCTTGGAGACAAATCGGCTGGTGGACGATGTATTTAATCTCGACGCAATTTGAGTGTTCCATTGTCATTAGGAGCCGTGAATTTTACAATTAACTATCAGTTTTGCGTCGGATTCGATAATCTAGACGCACAGGAGAACGACAAAAAGGCGCCCGAGGCAACAATAGACCCTTGGAGACAAGTCGGCTGGAGGACGATGTATTGAATCGCGACCCAATTTGAGTGTTCCATCGTCATTAGGAGGCCCTGAACGTTTTAATTAACTATCAGTTTCGCGACGGATTCTAAAATCTGGGGTCACAGGAGAACGAACATAAGGTGCCCGAGGCGGCAATAGACCCTTGGAGACGAGTCCGCTGGAGGACGATGTATTGAATCTCAACGCAATTTGAGTGTTCCATCGTCATTAGGAGGCCGTGAACGTTACAATTAACTATCAGTTTTGCGTCGGATTCGAAAATCTACACTCACAGGAGATCGACCAGAAGTTGCCCGAGGCAGCAATAGACCCATGGAGACAAGTCGGCTGAAGGACGATGTACTGATCCCCATGCAAGTTGAGTGTTCCATCGTCATTAGGAGGCCCTGAACGTTACAATTAACTATCAGTATCGCGTCGGATTCTAAAATCTAGGCTCGCAAGTGACGGACCGTATGGTGCCCGAGGCAGCAATATCCCCTTGGAGACATGTCGGCTGGAGGACGATGTATTGAATCTCGACGCAATTTGAGTGTTCCATCGTCATTAGGAGGCCTTGAACGTTATAATTAACTCTCAGTTTTGCGTCGGATACGAAAATCTAGACTCACAGGAGAACGACAATAAGGTGCGCGAGGCAGTAATATCGCCTTGGAGACAAGTCGGCTGGAGGACGATGTATTGAATCTCGACGCAATTTGAGTGTTCCATCGTCATCAGGAAGACCTGAACGTTACAATTAACTATCAGTTATGCGTCGGATTCGAAAATCTAGACTTACAGGAGGACGAACAAAAGGCGCCCGAGGCAACTATAGACCCTTGGAGACAGGTCGGCTGGAGGACGATGTATTGAATAGGGACGCAATTTGAATGTTCCATCGTCATTAGGAGGCCCTGAACGTTGCAATTAAGTATCAGTTATGCGTCGGATTCGATACTCTAGACTCACAGGAGAACGACCATAAGGTGCCCGAGGCAGCAACATCCCCTTGGAGACAAGTCGGCTGGAGGACGATGTATTGAATCTCCAAGCAATTTGAGTGTTCCATCGTCATTAGGAGGCCCTGAAAGTTACAATTAACTATCAGTTTTGCGTCGGATTCGACAATCTAGACTCACAGGAGGACGACAATAAGGTGCCCGACGCAGCAATAGACCCTTGGAGGCAAGTCGGCTGTAGGACGATGGATTGATTCTCGACGCAATTTGAGTGCTCCATCGTCATTAGGAGGCCCTGAACGTCACAATTAACTATGAGTTTTGCGTCGGATTCGACAATCTAGACTCACAGGAGAACAAACATAAGGTGCCTGAGGTAACAATAGACCCTTGGAGACAGGTCGGCTGGAGGGCTATGTATTGAATTGCGACGGAATTTGAGTGTTGCATCGTCATTAGAAGGCACTGAATGATACAATTAACTATCATTTTGCATTGGATTCGATAATCTAGACTCACAGGAGAACGACCATAAGGTGCCCGAGGCAGCAATAGACCCTTGGAGACAAGTCGGCTGGAGGACGATGTTTTGAATCGCGACGACATTTGAGTGTTCCATCATCATTAGGAGGCCCTGATAGTTACAATTAACTATCAGTTTTGCTTCGGATTCAAAAATCTAGACTCACAGGAGAACGACCATTAGGTGCCAGAGGCACCCTTTGAGACTAGTCGTCTGGAGGACGATGTATTGATTCGCGACGCTATTTGAGTGCTCCATCGTCATTAGGAGGCCTTGAACGTTAGAATTAACTATCAGTTTCGCGTCGGATTCGAAAATCTAGACTCACAGGAGGACGACCAAAAGATGCCAGTGGAAGCAATAGACCCTTGGAGACAAGTCGGCTGGAGGACGATGTATTGAATCTCGAAGCAATTTGAGTGTTCCAACGTAATTAGGAGGCACTGAACGTTACAATTAACTTACAGTTTTGCGTCGGTATCGAAAATCTAGACTCACAGGAGACGGACCATATGGTTCCCGAGGTAGCAATATCCCCTTGGAGACAAGTCGGCTGGAGGACGATGAATAGAATCGCGACGCAATTTGAGTGTTCCATCGTCATTAGGAGGCCCTGAACGTTACAATAAACTATCAGTTTTGCGTCGGATTTGAAAATCTAGACTCACAGGAGACGGACCATATTATGCCCGAGGCAGTAATATCCCCTTGGAGACAAGTCGGCTGGATGATGATGTATTGAATCTCGACGCAAATTGAGTGTTACATCGTCATTAGGAGGCCCTGAACGTTACAATTAACTATCAGTATTGCGTCGGATTCGAAAATCTAGACTCACAGGAGGACGACCAAAGGGCGCCCGAGGCAACAATATACCCTTGGAGACAAGTCGGCTGGAGGACGATGTATTGGATCGCGACGCAATTTGAGTGTTCCATCCGCATTAGGAGGCGCTGAACATTACAATTAACCATCAGTTTTGCGTCGGATTCGAAAATCTAGACTCACAGGAGACTGAGCATAAAGTGCCAGAGGCAGCAATAGACCCTTGGAGACTAGTCGGCTGGAGGACGAAGTACTGAATCTCGACGCAATTTGAGTGCTCCATCGTCATTAGGAGGCCCTGAACGTTACAATTAACTATCAGTTTTTCGTCGGATTCAAAATGTAGAATCAGAGGAGAACGACCATAAGGTGCCCGAGGCAGCAACAGACCCTTGGATACAAGTCGCCTGGAGGACGATGTATTGAATCTGGACGCTATTTGAGTGTTCCATCGTCATTAGGAGGCCCTGAACGTTACAATTAACTATCAGTTTCGCGTCGGATTCGAAAATCTAGAGCCACAGGAGCACGACCATAAGGTGCCAGAGTCAGCAATAGACCCTTGGAGACAAGTCGGCTGGAGGGCGATGTATTGAATCTCGAAGCCATTTGAGTGTTCCATCGTCATTAGGAGGTCCTGAACGTTACAATTAACTATCAGTTTCGCGTCGGATTCGAAAATCTAGACTCACAGGAGACGGACCATATGGTGGTGGTGGTGGTTGTGGGGATGTTGAAGGGGGACTAAACAGCGAAGGTCACCAGTCCTCCATTCCAAAATCAGGCGATCCGAAAATCTACGAAGCAGGTAAAAACCAAAGGGGGAGGAAACGTCCCCCCAGGCGCTAAAAGAACACAAATGCAGCAAGAAACACTATAGACAAGAACAGGACAGAGGAACACCAGACAGAAAGAAACAGAAGAAAGGAGGATGGCCGGAGACTGATTGACTGACCATGAGAAAAAAAAAGGGAAAGAGTCAACCATCTGACGGCACACCAGAACAGCAACGGACACAAGGACAAAAGACACAGAAAGGGAAAGGTGCAGGACCTCCCTAAATCGAACCATAAAAAGGACTACTACGGATAAAATGTAAAACCTTGTCAGCCATGGAGGCATCGTCGGATAAAATCAAAGCCAAAGTGCCCGGGAGATTAAAAGATTGCCGGAGTGTGGGCAGTTGAGGACACTCCAGCAAAATGTTGCCGACCGTCAGCCGGGACCCACACTGACACAGGGGGGGATCCTCCTGACGCAAGAGATGGCCGTGCGTCAGGTATGTATGGCCGATGCGCAGCCGACACAGGATTACCGAGTCCCTGCGAGAAGCCCACAGGGAGGAACACCACACATCGGTCGACCCCTTGACAGCCCGCAGTTTATTCGGGGCTGTCATCCCACGCCACTCAGCAGCCCACATCCCAATCAGCTTACGGCGCAACACCAGCTGCTGGTCGCGAACCGTAAGGCCGATCTCCAAAGCCGGGGCGTCGATCGCGCTTTGGCCAGCCTGTCTACACGTTCGTTCCCTGGGATGCCAACATGACCGGGCGTCCAAACCAGGATCACCGAACGACCAGAACGGGCAATGGCGGAAACAGACTCCTGAATGGAGGACACCAGAGGAGAGGAGGGATAGCAGCGGTCGATGGCCTGAAGGCTGCTCAGGGAGTCACTGCAGATGACGATGGACCTACCTGAGCAGAAACGCATATACTCAAGAGCGCGCAAGATGGCCACCAGCTCTGCAGTAAAAATACTGCAGCCAGCCGGCAAGGAGCGTTGCTCAACATGGGCAGCATGAGCAAAAGCGTAGGCAGTGCGACCATCAACCACTGAACCATCAGTGTAGACAGGCTCACAGCCCGGAAATGATTCGAGGAGCGCAAGAAAACGGCGACGGAGGGCCACAGGCGGAACCGAGTCCTTAGGTCCCTGTGCCAAATCCAGATGGACGGACGGCCGGGACAAACACCAGGGAGGCGTAGGTGTACGGACCCAGAAGGGAGGTAGAAGAGGGAATGACCCCAGTTCTGACAGCAGGGACTGGACACGGACAGCTACGGAAAGCCCAGACCGAGGTCGCCGTTCGGGCAGGTGGTGGACCATGGCAGGGAAAAGCAGGCGACGATTGGGATGGCCTGGCGAGCAATGTACGTGGACAGCATAGTCGGCGAGCAGACGATGGCGGCCAATCCGCAGCGGGGGAACCCCGGCCTCCACCAGTAGACTATCCACGGGGCTGGTGCGAAAAGCGCCAGTTGCAAGCCGAACCCCACAGTGATGTATGGGGTCTAACAACTTCAACACTGAGGGTGACGCAGACCCATAGGCCAGGCTCCCATAATCAAGCCGGGACTGCACAAGGGCTCTGTACATTTGCAGTAGCGTGCAGCGATCTGCACCCCAAGACGTGTGGCTAAGGCAGCGGAGGGCGTTGAGGCGCCGCCAGCATTTTTGTTTCAGCTGAGTAACATGAGGAACCCATGTGAGCCGGGCATCAAACACAAGTCCCCAGAAGCGGCAAGAGTCCACCACTGCAAGCAGGTGGCCGTCGAGGTAAAATTCAGGATGAGGGTGGACCGTCCGACGCCTGCAGAAGTGCATTACTCGAGTCTTGGCAGCAGAGAACTGAAAACCATGAGTCAGAGCCCATGATGCTGCCTTGCGAACAGCGACTTGCAGCCTGCGTTCGGCGACTCCCGTAGTCGTGGAGCTAAATGAGATGCAGAAGTCATCGGCATACAAAGAAGGAGACACCGACGACCCCACTGCTGCAGCCAGACCATTAATGGCCACTAAAAATAAGGAGACGCTCAACACAGAGCCCTGCGGGACCCCATTTTCCTGTATATAAGAGGAACTAGAGGTGGCACCGACTTGCACCCGGAAAGAGCGGCGCAATAAAAAGCTTTGAAGAAAAGCCGGGAGCCGACCACGAAGACCCCACCCATGCAAGGTGGCGAGGATGTGATGCCTCCATGTGGTGTCATACGCTTTCCGCAGATCGAAAAATACAGCAACGAGATGCTGACGGCGGACAAAGGCCGTACGGACAGCAGATTCCAGCCGCACCAAATTGTCCACTGCAGACCGGCCCCGACGGAAGCCACCCTGGGATGGAGGGAGGAGACCGCGCGACTCAAGGACCCAACACAAACGCCGCCCCACCATACGTTCGAGCAATTTGCACAAAACGTTGGTGAAGGTAATGGGACGATAGCTGTCCACCGCCAGTGGGTCCGCACCGGGCTTCAAGATGGGGACAATAACACCCTCTCGCCATTGCGACGGGAACACGCCTTCGCTCCAAATGCGATTAAATAGCGCGAGAATGTGTCTCTGGCAGTCCCTGGAGAGATGCTTCAGCATCTGTGCGTGGATGCAGTCTGGGCCTGGTGCTGTATCAGGGCAATCGGCGAGGGCAGCGAGGAATTCCCTCTCGCTGAAAGGAGCATTGTATGTTTCATAATGACGCGTGTGGAATGAGAACGGCGTCCGCTCGGCTCGCTCCTTTAGAGAGCGAAAGGCGGGGGGATAGGATGCAGTCGCAGAGCTCTGAGCAAAGTGCGCGGCTAGCCGTTCAGCAATGGCGGCAGCGTCCGTGCAGACAGCGCCGTCCAAGGAGAGCCCAGGGACACCCGGAGGGGTCTGGGAGCCATAAATCCGCCTGATCCGGGACCACACGAGCGAGGGGGAGACACGGGAGCCCAGGGATGAGACGTACCTCTCCCAGCACTCCTGCTTACGCCGTGCAATAAGACGACGGGCGAAGGCACGGAGCCTCTTAAAGGCGATGAGGGTCTCCAGAGACGGGTGCCGCCTATGACGCTGGAGAGGCCGCCTACGGTCGCGAATAGCCTCAGCAATCTCCGGCGACCACCAGGGGACAGCCTTCCTCCGAGGGAGGCCAGAAGAACGGGGATGGAAGTCTCGGCCGCTGAAATGATGGACGTGGTTAAGACACGGACCACCTCGCCAACGTCACCCTGTGGGGGAGACTCAATGGTTGCAGCGGAAGTAAAAGCCGGCCAGTCAGCCCTGTGGAGAGCCCAGCGGGGCAAGCGCCCAGAAGAATGACACCGGGGCAGTGACAAATAGACGGGGAAATGGTCACTACCACACAGGTCAGGATGCACTCTCCAGTGGAGGGATGGGACAAGTCCAGGGCTGCAGATAGAGAGATCGATGGCCGAGAACGAGCCATGGGCCACACTGAAATGCGTGGGAGCACCGGTGTTCAAGAGGCTAAGGTCGAGTTGAGCCAACACATGCTCCACAGCCCGACCGCGATCATCGGAGACAGTTCCACCCCATAGAGGGTTGCGGGCATTGAAATCGCCCAGAAGCAGCAAAGGTGGCGGGAGTTGAGCCAGCAGTGCAGCCAAGACATGTCGGGGGAGCTCCCCATCCGGAGGAACGTAAACAGAGCAAACAGTAATAGCCGGCGAGAGCTCAACCCTGGCAGCAACTGCCTCTAAAGGCGTCTGAAGGGGTACTGGCGAACTACAGACAGAGTGGTGAACAAAGAGGCAAACCCCACCTGACGCTCGATGACAGGCAGCACGGTTCTTATAGTATCCCTGATAACTGCGAAGGGCGGGGGTCCGTAGTGCAGGAAACCAAGTTTCCTGCAGAGAACAGGGGAATCACTCAGAAGCATCCGGAGCTCAGGCAGGTGGCGGAAATAACCGCCGCAGTTCCATTGGAGAATGGAAGCAGGAAGGGACTGGGAGGGCGTGAATGCGACTAAGAGGCAGACAGCGCTTCAGAGCCAACTGCCGCCACTGGGGGAGAGTCAGCTGAGTCCATAGGAGAGGCCCCCAAGGGTTCCGTGAGGGCGAGATCCGCGGCAGAGGCGAGGATCTCCACCTCATCCCCGGAGCCAGGACTATGTACAGCAGGCGGTGCTGAAACCGCCGGAACGTCCTTCTTCTTGGACACATTCCGTTCCTTCTTTTCGCGTCTGCCCTTAGGGTGAGAGGGCTGGGAGAGCTTCTCTGAAGGAGCGTCGGAGGCTGACGACGACGCAGAAGCCCTACGATCAGCAGGTGGCGGAACCTTCAGCCACTGGCTGACATCTGGCTGGGAAGGAGAAGAAACGGAGGAAGGGAGAGCCCCGAGGGACCCCTTCCGCGAGAGAGGAACCGGCGGAGGCAACGCCGCCGGAGAAGGAGGGGGAGGAATCGAGCCTCCCAGTTGTGGAGCAGATGTCACTCCCGAAGTAAGCTTGGGGGGAGCGACAGAAGAGGGTTTGCCCCCAACTGCTAAGGGGGCAATAGAGGAAGGCTTGCCCCAGGCGCGAGGGGGGCAGACAGAGATACATGGCCCCGAGGGCCCACTGAAGGCGGCACAGATGAAGCGACAACCGTCGCTCGCGTGGGCGACGATAACGTGGCTGCAGCATAAGCATAAGGGAAGCAGGATACAACCGTTCATATTTCTGTTTAGCCTCTCGATAAGTAAGCCGGTCCAGGGTCTTAAATTCCATAATCTTCCGCTCCTTATGAAGAACGGGGCAATCCGGCGAGCATGGAGAGTGGTGCTCCCCACAGTTGACACATACAGGCGGGGGCGCACATGGAGAATCAGGATGAGAGGGGCGTCCGCAATCTCGACATGTAGCGCTGGATGGGCAACGGGAGGACATATGCCCAAACTTCCAGCACTGGAAGCACCGCATCGGGGGAGGGACGTCGCAACGGTAAACCATTACCTTGACCTTCTCGGGCAAGACATCACCCTCGAAGGCCAAGATAAAGGCACCGGTGGCCACCCTGTTTGTCTTGGGTCCTCGATGGACACGACGGACAAAATGCACACCACGTCGTTCCAAGTCGGCTCTCAGCTCGTCATCGGATTGTAACATGAGGTCACGATGGTAAATAATCCCCTGGACCATATTTAAGCTACTGTGTGGAGTGACGGTAACAGGGACGTCACCCAGCTTATCACACAAGAGCAACGCTCGTGACTGGGCTGGGGAGGACGTCTTGAGGAGGATGGAACCATTCCTCATTTTTGACAACCCTGCCACTTCCCCAAACTTATCCTCCAGGTGTTCCACAAAAAACATAGGCTTCGTCGGAAGAAAGGAGTCACCATCAGTCCTGCTGCAGACAAGGTATTGCAGTACATAAGGCTCCCGCTTGGCACTAGACCGGCGTCCCTCCCATGGCGCAGCCAACGAGGGGAACGTCTGAGGGTCATATTGCGCAGCATCGAAGTCGACTCTACCTCGCTTAGAGACGCTGGTGGCCGTGCGACCACCAGCTTGGTGTGATTTATTGCGCTTCACTGCGCCACATCCGCCCAGATGCCACCTACTCCGAACGAGGGCTCTCCCCAAGTGCGCCACCCAGCCAAAGCAACGGGTACCTGGCCGATATCCCGTTGCCCGGAGTCCCCGTGCCCCAGACAAGATGGGCACATACTCCTTGGCATGCATGGGGAGGAAACAGCTCTGGCATCTGTAGTGCGATCCCTGCGTGGTCAGGGGGCTACCACCAAGGGGTACATGATAACCCCACCACAACAGACCGGCTACCGTGCTGGATTTTAGGTGTTTAAAGGGTCCACAGTTGTCGTAGGCGCTAAGAAGAAGAGTGCGCACAAGGCGAGAAGGAGACAACCCATAAGATGTTGGGCGTAGTCCCCCCCCACACGACAATAGGTAACATGCAAGATGGTGGAGCATGATGGACCAATACAAAAACACCACGTAAGGTGTCCTTCCCCAAATGGCACGCACTGACGACGGAAATTTGGAATAAAAAAGGAGGTCAAACCCCAGAGGGGACCATCACAGAAGGCCGAAACGTTTGAGACTCCTTTTAGTCGCCTCTTACGACATGCAGGAATACCGCGGTCCTATTCTTACCCCCGAACCCGCAGGGGGAGGACCATATGGTGACCGAGGCAGCAATATCCCCTTGGAGACAAGTCGGCTGGAGGACGATGTATTGAATCTCGACGCAATTTGAGTGTTCCATCGTCATAAGGAGGCCCTGAACGTCACAATTAACTATCAGTTTTTCATCGGATTCGAAAATCTAGACTCACAGGAGATCGACCATAAGGTGCCCGAGGCAGCAATAGAACCTAGGAGACAAGTCGGCTGAAGGACGATGTATTGAATTTCGACACAATTTGAGTGTTCCATCGTCATTAGGAGGCCCTGAACGTCACAATTAACTATCAGTTTTTCATCTGATTCTAAAATTTACACTCACAGGAGATCGACAATAAGGTGCCCGAGGCAGCAATAGAACCTAGGAGACAAGTCGGCTGAAGGACGATGTATTGAATTTCAACACAATTTGAGTGTTCCATCGTCATTACGACGCCATGAACGTTACAATTAACTATCAGTTTCGCGTCGGATTGGAAAATCTAGACTCACAGGAGACGGACCATAAGGTGCCTGAGGCAGCAATATCCCCTTGGAGACAAGTCGGCTGGCGGACGATGTATTGAATCTCGAAGCAATTTGTGTGTTCCATCGTCATTAAGAGGCCCTGAACGTTACAACTAACTATCAGTTTCGCGTCGGATTCGAAAATGTAGACTCAGAGGAGAACGACCATAAGGTGCCCGAGGCAGCAATAGACCATTGGAGACAAGTCGGCTGGCGGACGATGTATTGAATCTCGAAGCAATTTGAGTGTTCCATCGTCATTAGGAGGCCCTGAACGTTACAATTAACTATCAGCTTCGCGTCGGATTCGAAAATCTAGAATCACAGGAGGACGACCATAAGATGCCCGTGGCATCAATAGACCCTTGGAGACAAGTCGGCTGGAGGACGATGTATTGAAACTCGAAGCAATTTGAGTGTTCCATCGTCATTAGAAGGCCCTGAACGTTACAATTAACTATGAGTTTTGCAACGGATTCGATAATATAGACTCACAGGAGAACGACCAAAAGGCGCCCGGGACAACAATAGACCCTGGGAAACAAGACGGCTGGAGGACGATGAATAGAATCGCGACGCAATTTGAGTGTTCCATAGTGATTAGGAGGCCCTGAACGTTACAATTAACTTTCAGTTTTGCGTCAGATTCGAAAATCTAGACTCACAGGAGACGGACCATATGGTGCCCGAGGCAGCAACATCCCCTTGGAGACAAGTCGGCTGGAGAAAGATGTATTCAATCTCGACGCAAATTGAGTATTACATCGTCATTAGGAGGCCTTGAACGTTACAATTCACTATCAGTATTGCGTCGGATTCGAAAATCTAGACTCACAGGTGAACGAACATTAGGTGCCACAGGCAGCAATAGACCCTTGGAGACAAGTCGGCTGGAAGACGATGTATTGAATCTCGACGCAATTTGAGTGTTCCATTGTCATTAGGAGGCCGTGAACGTTACAATTAACTATCAGTTATGCGTCGGATTCGAAAATCTAGACTCACAGGAGGACGATCATAGGGCGCCCGAGGCCAAAATAGACCCTTGGAGACAAGTCGGCTGGAGGACGATGTATTGAATCTCGACGCAATTTGAGTGTTCCATCGTCATTAGGAGGCTCTGAACGTTACAATTAACTATCAGTTTATCGTCGGATTCAAAATGGAGACTCAGAGGAGAACGACCATAAGGTGCCCGAGGCAGCAATATCCCCTTGGATACAAGTCAGCTGGAGGACGATGTATTGAATCGCGACGACATTTGAGTGTTCCATCATCATTAGGAGGCCCTGATCGTTACAATTAACTATCAGTTTTGCGACGGATTCGAAAATCTAGACTCACAGGAGAACGACCATTAGGTGCCAGAGGCAGCAATAGACCCTAGGAGACAAATCGGCTGGTGGACGATGTATTGATTCGGGACGCAATTTGAGTGTTCCATCGTCATTAGGAGGTACTTAACATTACAATTAACCATCAGTCTTGCGTCGGATTCGAAAATCTAGACTCACAGGAGACGGAACATAAGATGCCAGAGGCAGCAATAGCCCCTTGGAGACAAGTTGGCTGGAGCACGATGTATTGAATCTCGACGCAATTTGAATGTTCCATCGTCATTAGGAGGCCGTGAACGTTACAATTAACTATCAGTTATGCGTCGGATTCGTAAATCTAGACTCACAGGAAGACGACCAAAAGGCGCCCGAGGCAACAATAGACCAATGGAGACAAGTCGGCTGGTGGACGATGTATTGAATCTCGACGCAATGTGAGTGTTCCATCATCATTAAGAGGCCCTGAACGTTACAATTAACTATCAGTTTTGCGTCGGATTCGAAAATGTAGACTCAGAGGAGAACGACCATAAGGTGCCAGAGGCAGCAATAGCCCCTTGGTCACAAGTCGGCTGAAGGACGATGAATTGAATCTCGACGCACTTTGAGTGTTCCATCGTCATTAGGAGGCCCTGAATGTTATAATTAACTACCAGTTTCGCGTCGGATTCGAAAATCTAGACTCACTGGACAACGATCATAAGGTGACCGAGGCAGCAATAGACCCTTTGACACAAGTCGGCTGGACGACGATGTATTGAATCACGATGCAATTAGCGTGTTCCATCGCCATTAGGAGGCCCTGAACTTTACAATTAACTATCAGTTTTGCGTCGTATTCGAAAATCTAGACTCACAGGAGACCGACCATAAGGTGACCGAGGCAGCAATATCCCCTTGGAGACAAGTCGGCTGGAGGACGATGTATTGAATCTCGACGCAATTTGAGTGTTCCATCGTCATTAGGATGTCCTGAACGTTATAATTAACTATCAGTTTCGCGTCAGATTCGAAAATCTAGACTCACAGGAGCACGATTATAAGGTGCCTGAGGCAGCAATAGACCCTTGGAAACAAGTCAGCTGAAGGACGATGAAATGAATCTCGACGCACTTTGAGTGTTCCATCGTCATTAGGAGGCCCTGAACGTTACAACTATCAGTTTTGCGTCGGATTAGATAATCTAGACTCACAGGAGAACGACCACAATGAGCCCGAAGCAGCAATAGACCCTTGTGGACAAGTCGCTTTCATGACAATGTATATAATCCCGACGCAATATGAGTGTTCCATCGTCATTAGGAGGCCCTCAACTTTACAATTAACTATCAGTTTTGCGTCGGATTCGAAAATCTAGACTCGCAGTAGACGGACCATATGGTGCCCGAGGCAGCAGTAGACCCTTGGAGACAAGTCGGTTGGAGGACGATGTATTGAATCTCGACGGAATTTGAGTGTTCCATCGTCATTAGGAGGCCCTGAAAGTTACAATTAACAATCAGTTTTGCGTCGGATTCGAAAATCTAGACTCACAGGAGAATGACCATTAGGTGCCACAGGCATCAATAGACCTCTTGGGGAGAAATCGCCTGCAGGACGTTGTATATAATCGCGACGCAATTTGAGTGTTCCATCGTCACTAGGAGGCCCTGAACGTTACAACTATCAGTTTTGCGTCGGATTAGATAATCTAGACTCAGTGGAGAACGACCACAAGGATCCCGAGGCAGCAATAGACCCTTGTGGAGGAGTCGCCTTGAGGACGATGTATTGAATCTCGACGCAATTTGAGTGTTCCATCCTCATTTGGAGGTACTGAACCATCAGTTTTGCCTCGATTTCGAAAACCTAGACTCACAGGAGAAGGAAAACAAGGTGCCCGAGGCAGCAATATCCCCTTGGAGACAAGTCGGCTGGAGGACGATGTATTGAATCTCGACGCAAATTGAGTGTTCCTTCGTCATTAGGAGGCCATGAACGTTATAATTAACTACCAGTTTCGCGTCGGATTCGAAAATCTAGACTCACTGGACAACGATCATAAGGTGACCGAGGCAGCAATAGACCCTTTGACACAAGTCGGCTGGACGACGATGTATTGAATCACGATGCAATTAGCGTGTTCCATCGCCATTAGGAGGCCCTGAACTTTACAATTAACTATCAGTTTTGCGTCGTATTCGAAAATCTAGACTCACAGGAGACCGACCATAAGGTGACCGAGGCAGCAATATCCCCTTGGAGACAAGTCGGCTGGAGGACGATGTATTGAATCTCGACGCAATTTGAGTGTTCCATCGTCATTAGGATGTCCTGAACGTTATAATTAACTATCAGTTTCGCGTCAGATTCGAAAATCTAGACTCACAGGAGCACGATTATAAGGTGCCTGAGGCAGCAATAGACCCTTGGAAACAAGTCAGCTGAAGGACGATGAATTGAATCTCGACGCACTTTGAGTGTTCCATCGTCATTAGGAGGCCCTGAACGTTACAACTATCAGTTTTGCGTCGGATTAGATAATCTAGACTCACAGGAGAACGACCACAATGAGCCCGAAGCAGCAATAGACCCTTGTGGACAAGTCGCTTTCATGACAATGTATATAATCCCGACGCAATATGAGTGTTCCATCGTCATTAGGAGGCCCTCAACTTTACAATTAACTATCAGTTTTGCGTCGGATTCGAAAATCTAGACTCGCAGTAGACGGACCATATGGTGCCCGAGGCAGCAGTAGACCCTTGGAGACAAGTCGGTTGGAGGACGATGTATTGAATCTCGACGGAATTTGAGTGTTCCATCGTCATTAGGAGGCCCTGAAAGTTACAATTAACAATCAGTTTTGCGTCGGATTCGAAAATCTAGACTCACAGGAGAACGACCATTAGGTGCCACAGGCATCAATAGACCTCTTGGGGAGAAATCGCCTGCAGGACGTTGTATATAATCGCGACGCAATTTGAGTGTTCCATCGTCATTAGGAGGCCCTCAACTTCACAATTAACTATCAGTTTTGCGTCGGATTCGAAAGTCTAGACTCACAGGAGACGGACTATAAAGTGACCAAGGCAGCAATATCCCCTTGGAGACAGGTCGGCTGGAGGACGATGTATTGAATCTCGACGCAATTTGAGTGTTCCATCGTCATTAGGAGAACCTGAACGTTACAATTAACTATCAGTTTTGCGTCGGATTTGAAAATCGAGACTCACAGGAGCACGACCATAAGGTGCCAGAGGCAGCAATAGACCCTTTGAGACAAATCGGCGGGAGGACGATGTATTGAATCTCGACGCAATTTGCGTGTTCCATCGTCATTAGGAGGCCGCGAACTTTACAATTAACTATCAGTTTTGCGTCGGATTCGAAAATCTAGACTCACAGGAGAACGACCATAAGGTGACCGAGGCAGCAATATCCCCTTGGAGACAAGTCGGCTGGAGGACGATGTATTGAATCTCGACGCAATTTGAGTGTTCCATCGTCATTAGGGTGCCCTAAACGTTACAATTAACTATCAGTTTTGCGTCGGATTCGAAATTCTAGACTCATAGGAAGCGGACGATATGGTGACCGAGGCAGCAATAGACCCTTGGAGACAAGTCGGCTGGAGGACGATGTATTGAATCTCGACGTAATTTGATTGTTCCATCGTCATTGGGAGACCCTGAACGTTATAATTAACTATCAGTTTCGCGTCGGATTCGAAAATCTAGACTCACAGGAGCACGACCATAAGGTGCCAGAGGCAGCAATAGACCCTTGGAGACAAGTAAGCTTGAGGATGATGTATTGAATCTCGACGCAATTTGAGTGTTCCATAGTCATTAGGAGGCCCTGAACGTTACAATTAACTCTCAGTTTGGCGTCGGATTCGAAAATCTAGACTCACAGGACAACGACCATAAAGTGACCGAGGCAGCAATAGACCCTTTGAGACAAGTTGGCTGGCGGACGATGTATTGAATCTCGAAGCACTTTAAGTGTTCCATCGTCATTAGGAGGCCCTAAACGTTACAACTATCAGTTCTGCGTCGGATTAGATAATCTAGACTCACAGGAGACCGACCATTAGGTGCCACAGGCATCAATTGACCCATTGGAGACAAATCGCCTGGGGGACGATGTATATAATCGCGACGCAATATGAGTGTTCCTTCGTCATTAGGAGGCCCTGAGCTTTACAATTAACGATCAGTTTAACGTCGGATTCGAAAATCTAGACTCACAGGAAACGGACCACAAGAAACCCGAAGCAGCAATAGACCCTTGTGGACAAATCGCTTTGATGACGATGTATTGAATCTCGATGCAATTTGAGTGTTCCATCGTCATTAGGAGGTACTGAACTATCAGTTTTGCCTCGGATTCGAAAACCTAGACTCACAGGAGAAGGAAAATAAGGTGCCCGAGGCAACAATATCCCCTTGGAGTCAAGTCGGCTGGAGGACGATGTATTGAATCTCGACGCAATTTGAGTGTTCCTTCGTCATTAGGAGGCCCTGAACGTTACAATTAACCATCAGTTTTGCGTCGAATTGGAAAATCTAGACTCACAGGAGACAGACCAAATGGTGCCCGAGGCAGAATAGACCCTTGGAGACAAGTCGGCTGGAGGACGATGTATTGAAACTCGACGCAATTTGAGTGTTCCATCGTCATTAGGAGGCCCTGAACATTACAATTAACTATCAGTTTTGCGTCGGATTCGAAAATCTAGACTCACAGGAGACCGACCATTAGGTGCCACAGGCATCAATTGACCCATTGGAGACAAATCGCCTGGGGGACGATGTATATAATCGCGACGCAATATGAGTGTTCCATCGTCATTAGGAGGCCCTGAGCTTTACAATTAACGATCAGTTTTACGTCGGATTCGAAAATCTAGACTCACAGGAAACGGACCATAAGGTGACCGAGGCAGCAATATCCCATTGGAGACAAGTCGGCTGGAGGACGATGTACTGAATCTCGACGCAATTTGAGTGTTCCATCGTCATTACGAGGCCCTGAACTTTACATTTAACTATCAGTTTTGCGTCGGATTCGAAAATGTAGACTCACAGGAGACGGACCATAAGGTGACCGAGGCAACAATATCCCCTTGTAGACAAGTCGGCTGGAGGACGATGTATTGAATCTCGACGCAATTTGAGTGTTCCATCGTCATTGGGAGGCTCTGATCGATACAATTAACTATCAGTTTTGCTTCGGATTCGAAAATCTAGACTCACAGTAGACGGAACATATGGTTCCCGAGGCAGCAATAGACCCTTGGAGACAAGTCGGTTGGAGGACGATGTATTGAATCTCGACGCAATTTGAGTGTTCCATCGTCATTAGGAGGCCCTGAAAGTTACAATTAACAATTAGTTTTGCGTCGGATTCGAAAATCTAGACTCACAGGAGAACGACCATTAGGTGCCACAGGCATCAATAGACCTCTTGGGGAGAAATCGCCTGCAGGACGTTGTATATAATCGCGACGCAATTTGAGTGTTCCATCGTCATTAGGAGGCCCTCAACTTTACAATTAACTATCAGTTTTGCGTCGGATTCGAAAGTCTAGACTCACAGGAGACGGACTATAAAGTGACCATGGCAGCAATATCCCCTTGGAGACAGGTCGGCTGGAGGACGATGTATTGAATCTCGACGCAATTTGAGTGTTCCATCGTAATTAGGAGAACCTGAACGTTACAATTTACTATCAGTTTTGCGTCGGATTTGAAAATCGAGACTCACAGGAGCACGACCATAAGGTGCCAGAGGCAGCAATAGACCCTTTGAGACAAATCGGCTGGAGGACGATGTATTGAATCTCGACGCAATTTGCGTGTTCCATCGTCATTAGGAGGCCGCGAACTTTACAATTAACTATCAGTTTTGCGTCGGATTCGAAAATCTAGACTCACAGGAGAACGACCATAAGGTGACCGAGGCAGCAATATCCCCTTGGAGACAAGTCGGCTGGAGGACGATGTATTGAATCTCGACGCAATTTGAGTGTTCCATCGTCATTAGGGTGCCCTAAACGTTACAATTAACTATCAGTTTTGCGTCGGATTCGAAATTCTAGACTCATAGGAAGCGGACCATATGGTGACCGAGGCAGCAATAGACCCTTGGAGACAAGTCGGCTGGAGGACGATGTATTGAATCTCGACGCAATTTGACTGTTCCATCGTCATTGGGAGACCCTGAACGTTATAATTAACTATCAGTTTCGCGTCGGATTCGAAAATCTAGACTCACAGGAGCACGACCATAAGGTGCCAGAGGAAGCAATAGACCCTTGGAGACAAGTAAGCTTGAGGATGATGTATTGAATCTCGACGCAATTTGAGTGTTCCATAGTCATTAGGAGGCCCTGAACGTTACAATTAACTCTCAGTTTGGCGTCGGATTCGAAAATCTAGACTCACAGGACAACGACCATAAAGTGACCGAGGCAGCAATAGACCCTTTGAGACAAGTCGGCTGGCGGACGATGTATTGAATCTCGAAGCACTTTGAGTGTTCCATCGTCATTAGGAGGCCCTAAACGTTACAACTATCAGTTTTGCGTCGGATTAGATAATCTAGACTCACAGGAGACCGACCATTAGGTGCCACAGGCATCAATTGACCCATTGGAGACAAATCGCCTGGGGGACGATGTATATAATCGCGACGCAATATGAGTGTTCCTTCGTCATTAGGAGGCCCTGAGCTTTACAATTAACGATCAGTTTAACGTCGGATTCGAAAATCTAGACTCACAGGAAACGGACCACAAGAAACCCGAAGCAGCAATAGACCCTTGTGGACAAGTCGCTTTGATGACGATGTATTGAATCTCGATGCAATTTGAGTGTTCCATCGTCATTAGGAGGTACTGAACTATCAGTTTTGCCTCGGATTCGAAAACCTAGACTCACAGGAGAAGGAAAATAAGGTGCCCGAGGCAACAATATCCCCTTGGAGTCAAGTCGGCTGGAGGACGATGTATTGAATCTCGACGCAATTTGAGTGTTCCTTCGTCATTAGGAGGCCCTGAACGTTACAATTAACCATCAGTTTTGCGTCGAATTGGAAAATCTAGACTCACAGGAGACAGACCAAATGGTGCCCGAGGCAGAATAGACCCTTGGAGACAAGTCGGCTGGAGGACGATGTATTGAAACTCGACGCAATTTGAGTGTTCCATCGTCATTAGGAGGCCCTGAACATTACAATTAACTATCAGTTTTGCGTCGGATTCGAAAATCTAGACTCACAGGAGACCGACCATTAGGTGCCACAGGCATCAATTGACCCATTGGAGACAAATCGCCTGGGGGACGATGTATATAATCGCGACGCAATATGAGTGTTCCATCGTCATTAGGAGGCCCTGAGCTTTACAATTAACGATCAGTTTTACGTCGGATTCGAAAATCTAGACTCACAGGAAACGGACCATAAGGTGACCGAGGCAGCAATATCCCATTGGAGACAAGTCGGCTGGAGGACGATGTACTGAATCTCGACGAAATTTGAGTGTTCCATCGTCATTACGAGGCCCTGAACTTTACATTTAACTATCAGTTTTGCGTCGGATTTAAAATGTAGACTCACAGGAGACGGACCATAAGGTGACCGAGGCAACAATATCCCCTTGTAGACAAGTCGGCTGGAGGACGATGTATTGAATCTCGACGCAATTTGAGTGTTCCATCGTCATTGGGAGGCTCTGATCGATACAATTAACTATCAGTTTTGCTTCGGATTCGAAAATCTAGTCTCACAGTAGACGGAACATATGGTGCCCGAGGCAGCAATAGACCCTTGGAGACAAGTCGGTTGGAGGACGATGTATTGAATCTCGACGCAATTTGAGTGTTCCATCGTCATTAGGAGGCCCCGAACGTTACAATTAACTATCAGTTTTGCGTCGGATTCGAAAATCTAGACTCACAGGAGAACGACCATTAGGTGCCACAGGCATCAATAGACCTCTTGGGGACAAATCGCCTGGAGGACGATGTATATAATCGCGACGCAATTTGAGTGTTCCATCGTCATTAGGAGGCCCCGAACTTTACAATTAACTATCAGTTTTGCGTCGGATTCGAAAATCTAAACTCACAGGAGACGGACTATAAGGTGACCGAAGCAGCACTATCCCCTTGTAGACAAGTCGGCTGGAGGACGATGTATTGAATCTCGACGCAATTTTAGTGTTCCATCTTCAGTAGGAGGCGTTGAATGTTACATTTAACTATCAGTTTTGCGTCGGATTCGATAATCTAGACTCACAGGAGAACGACCAAAAGTCGCCCGAGGCAACAATAGACACTTGGAAACAGGTCGGCTGATGGACGATGTATTGACTCTCGACGCAATTTCAGTGTTCCATCGTCATTAGGAGGCCCTGAACGTTACAATTAACTATCAGTTTTGCGTCGGATTCGAAAATCTAGGCTCACAGGAGACGGACCATATTCTGCCCGAGTCAGCAATATCCCCTTGGAGACAAGTCGGCTGGAGGACAATGTATTGAATCTCGACGCAATTTGAGTGTTCCATCGTCATTAGGAGGCCTGGAACGTTACAACTAACTATCAGTTTTGCGTCGGAATCGGAAATCTAGACTCATAAAAGAACGACCATAAGATGCCCGAGGCAGCATTAGACCCTTGGAGACAAGTCGGCTGAAGGACGATGATATGAATCTCGACGCAATGTGAGTGTTCCATCGTCATTACGATGTACTGAACTATCAGTTTTGCCTCGGATTTGAAAATCTAGACTCACAGGAGAAGGAAATTAAGGTGCCCGAAGCAGCAATATCCCCTTGGAGACAAGTCGGCTGGAGGACGACGTATATAATCTCGACGCAATTTGCGTGTTCCATCGTCATTAGGAAGCCCTGAACGTTAGAATTAACTATCAGTTTGGCGTCGGATTCGAAAATCTAGACTCACAGGAGAACGACCATAAGGTGCCCGAGGCAGCAACATACCCTTGGAGGCAAGTCGGCTGGAGGCCGATGTATTGAATCTCGACGCTTCTTGAGTGTTCCATCCTCATTGAGAGGCTCTGATCGGTACAATTAACTATCAGCTTTGCGTCGGATTCGAAAATCTAGACTCACAGGAGACGGAAAATATCGTGCCCGAGGCAGCAATAGACCCTTCGAGGCAAGTCGGCTGGAGGACGATGAATTGAATCTCGCCGCAATTTGAGTGTTACATCGTCATTAGGAGGCCCAGAAACGTTGCAAATAACTGTCAGTTTTGCGTCGGATTCGAAAATCTAGACTCACACTAGAACGACTATTAGGTGCCACAGGCATCAATAGACACCTTGGAGACAAATCGCCTAGAGGACGATGTACTTAATCGCGACGCAATTTGAGTGTTCCATCGTCATTAGGAATCCCCTGATCTTACCAATTAACTATCAGTTTTGCGTCGGATTTGAAAATCTAGACTCACAGGAGACCGACCATAAGGTGACCGAGGCAGCAATATCCCCTTGGAGACAAGTCGGCTGGAGGACGATGTATTGAATCTCGACACAATTTGAGTCTTTCATCGTCATTAGGAGGCCCAGATCGTTACAATTACTATCAGTTTCGCGTCGGATTCGAAAATCGAGACTCACAGGAGCACGACCATAAGGTGCCAGAGGCAGCAATAGACCCTTGGAGATAAGTCGGCCGGAGGACGATGTATTGAATCTCGACGCAATGTGAGTGTTCCATCGTCATTAGGAGGCCCTGAACGTTACAATTAACTATCAGGTTTGCGTCGGATTCGAAAATCTAGACTCATAAAAGAACGACCGTAAGGTGCCCGAGGCAGCAATAGCCCCTTGAAGACAAGTCGGCTGAAGGACGATGAATTCAATCTCGACGCAATGTGAGTGTTCCATCGTCATTAGGAGGTACTGAACTATCAGTTATGACTCGGATTCAAAAATCTAGACTCACAGGAAGCGGACCAGATGGTGACCGAGGCAGCAATAGACCCTTGGAGAAAAATCGGCTGGAGGACGATATATTGAATCTCGACGCAATTTGAGTGTTCCATCGTCAATAGGAGGCCCTGAACGTTATAATTAAGTATCAGTTTCGCGTCGGATTCGAAAATCTAGACTCACAGGAGCACGACCATAAGGTGCCAGAGGCAGCAATTGACCCTTGGAGACAAGTCGGCTGAAGGACGATGAATTGAATCTCGACGCAATGTGAGTGTTCCATCGTATTTAGGAGGTACTGAACTATCAGTTTTGCCTCGGATTTGAAAATCTAGACTCACAGGAGAAGGAAAATATGGTGCCCGAGGCAGCAATAGACCCTTGGAGACAAGTAGGCTTGAGGATGATGTATTGAATCTCGACGCAATTTGAGTGTTCCATCGTCATTAGGGGGCCCTGAACGTTATAATAAACTATCAGTTTTGCGTCGGATTCGAATTTCTAGACTAACAGGAGACGGAAAATACGGTGACCAAGGCAGCAATAGACCCTTGGCGACAAGTCGGCTGGAGGACGATGTATTGAATCTCGACGCAATTTGAGTGTTCCATCGTCATTAGGAGGCCCTGAACGTTACATTTAACTATCAGTTTCGCGTCGGATTCGAAAAGTAGACTCACAGGAGACGGACCATATGGTGCCCGAGGCAGCAATATCCCCTTGGAGAGAAGTCTGCTTGAGGACGATGTATTGAATCTCGACGCAATTTGAGTGTTCCATCGTCATTAGGAGGCCCTGGACGTTATAATTAACTATCAGTTTCACGTCGCATTTGAAAATCTAGACTCACAGGAAGCGGACCATATGGTGACCGAGGCAGCAATAGACCCTTGGAGAAAAATCGGCTGGAAGACGATATATTGAATCTCGACGCAATTTGAGTGATCCATCGTCAATAGGAGGCCCTGAACGTTATAATTAGGTATCAGTTTCGCGTCGGATTCGAAAATCTAGACTCACAGGAGCACGACCATAAGGTGCCAGAGGCAGCAATAGACCCTTGGAGACAAGTCGGCTGAAGGACGATGAATTGAATCTCGACTCAATGTGAGTGTTCCATCGTCATTAGGAGGTACTGAACTATCAGTTTTGCCTCGGATTTGAAAATCTAGACTCACAGGAGAAGGAAAATATGGTGCCCGAGGCAGCAATAGACCCTTGGAGACAAGTAGGCTTGAGGACGATGTATTGAATCTCGACGCAATTTGAGTGTTCCATCGTCATTAGGGGGCCCTGAACGTTATAATAAACTATCAGTTTTGCGTCGGATTCGAAATTCGAGACTTACAGGAGACGGACCATATGGTGACCAAGGCAGCAATAAACCCTTGGCGACAAGTCGGCTGGAGGACGATGTATTGAATCTCGACGCAATTTGAGTGTTCCATCGTCATTAGGAGGCCCTGAACGTTACAATTAACTATCAGTTTCGCGTCGGATTCGAAAAGTAGACTCACAGGAGACGGACCATATGGTGCCCGAGGCAGCAATATCCCCTTGGAGACAAGTCTGCTTGAGGACGATGTATTGAATCTCGACGCAATTTGAGTGTTCCATCGTCATTAGGAGGCCCTGAACGTTACAATTAACTCTCAGTTTTGCGTCGGATTCGAAAATCTAGACTCACTGGACAACGACCATAAGGTGACCGAGGCAGCAATAGGCCCTTTGAGGCAAGTCGGCTTGAGGACGATGTATTGAACCTCGACGCAGTTTGTGTGTTCCATCGTCATTAGTAGGCCCTGAACGTTACAATAAACTATCATATTTGTGTCGGATTCGAAATTCTAGACTCACAGGAGGCGGACCATATGGTGACCGAGGCAGCTATAGACCCTTGGAGACAAGTCGGCTGGAGGACGATGTATTGAATCTCGACGCAATTTGAGTGTTCCATCGTCATTAGGCGGCCCTGAACGTTACAATTAACTATCAGTTTTGCGTCGGATTCGAAAATCTAGTTTCACAGGAGATCGACCATAAGGTGCCCGAGGCAGCAATTTCATCTTGGAGACAAGTCGGCTGGAGGTCGATGTATTGAATCTCGACGCAATTTCAGTGTTCCATCGTCATTAGGAGGTACTGAACTATCAGTTTTGCCTCGGATTTGAAAATCTAGACTCACAGGAGAAGGAAAATATGGTGCCCTAGGCAGCAATAGACCATTGGAAACAAGTAGGCTTGAGGACGATGTATTGAATCTCGACGCAATTTGAGTGTTCCATCGTCATTAGGAGGCCCTGAACGTTACAATAAACTATCAGTCTTGCGTCGGATTCGAAATACTAGACTAACAGGAGACGGACCATATGGTGACCAAGGCAGCAATAGACCCTTGGAGACAAGTCGGCTGGAGGACACTGTATTTAATCTCGACGCAATTTGAGTGTTCCATCGTCATTAGGAGGCCCTGAACGTTCAATTAACCATCAGTTTCGCGTCGGATTCGAAAAGTAGACTCACAGGAGACGGACCATATGGTGCCCGAGGCAGCAATATCCCCTTGGAGACAAGTCTGCTTGAGGACGATGTATCAAATCTCGACGCAATTTGAGTGTTCCATCGTCATTAGAAGGTCCTGAACGTTACAATTAACTCTCAGTTTTGCGTCGGATTCGAAAATCTAGACTCACTGGACAACGACCATAAAGTGACCGAGGCAGCAATAGACCCTTTGAGACTAGTCGGCTGGAGGACTATGTATTGAATCTCGAGGAAATTTAAGTGATCCATCGTCATTAGGAGGCCCTGAACGTTACAAATAACTATCAGTTTTGCGTCGGATTCGAAATTCTAGACTCACAGGAGACGGACCATGTGGTGACCAAGGCAGCAATAGACCCTTGGAGACAAGTCGGCTGGAGGTCGATGTATTGAATCTCGACGCAATTTGAGTGTTCCATAGTCAATAGAAGGCCCTGAACGTTATAATTAACTATCAGTTTCGCGTCGGATTCGAACACTAGACTCAAAGGAGACGGACCATATGGTGCCTGAGGCAGCAATATCCCCTTGGAGACAAGTCTGCTTGAGGACGATGTATTGAATCTCGACGCAATTTGAGTGTTCCATCGTCATTAGGGGGGCCTGAACTTTACAATTAACTCTCAGTTTTGCGTCGGATTCGAAAATCTAGACTCACTGGACAACGACCATAAGGTGACCGAGGCAGCAATAGACCCTTTGAGACAAGTTGGCTGGAGGGCGATGTATTGATTCTCGACGCAATTTGAGTGTTCCATCGTCATTAGGAGGCCCTGAACTTTACAATTAACTATCAGTTATGCGTCGGATTGGAAAATCTAGACTCACAGGAGAAAGACCAGAAGGTGCCCGACGCAGCATTAGACCCTTGGAGGCAAGTCGGCTGGAGGCCGACGTATTGATTCTCGACGCAACTTGAGTGTTCCATCGTCATTGGGAGGCTCTGATCGATACAATTAACTATCAGTTTTGCGTCGGATTCGAAAATCTAGACTCACAGGAGACGGAACGTATGGTGCGCGAGGCAGCAATAGAGCCTTGGAAACGAGTGGGCTGGAGGACGATGTAATGAATCTCGACGCAATTTGAGTGTTCCATCGTCATTAGGAGGCCCAGAAACGTTACAATTAACTATCGGTTTTGCGTCGGATTCGAAAATCTTGACTCACAGGAGATGCACCATATGGTGCCCGAGGCAACAATATCCCTCTGGAGGCAAGTCGGCTGGAGGACGATGTAATTAATCTCACGCGATTTGAGTGATCCATCGTCATTAGGAGGCCCTGGACGTTACAATTAACTATCAGTTTTGCGTCGGATTCGAAAATCTAGACTCACAGGAGAACGACCATAAGGTGCCCGAGGCAGCAATATATCCGTGGAGACAGGTCGGCTGGAGGTCGATGTATTGAATCTCGACGCAATTTGAGTGTTCCATCGTCAGTAGGAGGCCCTGAACGTTACAATTAACTATCAGTTTTGGTTCGGATTTGAAAATGTAGACTCAGAGGAGAACGACCATAATGTGCCCGAGGCAACAATAGACCCTCGGTGACAAGTCGCCTTGAGGACGATGTATTGAATCTCGACGCAAATTGAGTGTTCCATCGTCATTAGGAGGTACTGAACTACTAGTTTTGCCTCGGATTTGGAAACCTAGACTTACAGGAGAAGGAAAATAAGGTGCCCGCGGCAGCAATATCCCTTTGGAGACAAGTCGGCTGGAGGACGATGTATTGAATCTCGACGCAATTTGAGTGTTCCATCGTCATTAGTGGGCCCTGAACGTTACAATAAACTATCAGATTTGTGTCGGATTCGAAATTCTAGACTCACAGGAGGCGGACCATATGGTGACCGAGGCAGCAATAGACCCTTGGAGACAAGTCGGCTGGAGGATGATGTATTGAATCTCGACGCAATTTTAGTGTTCCATCGTCATTAGGAGGCCCTGAACTTTACAATTAACTATCAGTTATGCGTCGGATTGGAAAATCTAGACTCACAGGAGAAAGACCAGAAGGTGCCCGACGCAGCAATAGACCCTTGGAGGCAAGTCGGCTGGAGGCCGACGTATTGAATCTCGACGCAACTTGAGTGTTCCATCGTCATTGGGAGGCTCTGATCGATACAATTAACTATCAGTTTTGCGTCGGATTCGAAAATCTAGACTCACAGGAGACGGACCATATGGTGCGCGAGGCAGCAATAGAGCCTTGGAGAGGAGTGGGCTGGAGGACGATGTAATGAATCTCGACGCAATTTGAGTGTTCCATCGTCATTAGGAGGCCCAGAAACGTTACAATTAACTATCGGTTATGCGTCGGATTCGAAAATCTTGACTCACAGGAGATGCACCATATGGTGCCCGAGGCAACAATATCCCTCTGGAGGCAAATCGGCTGGAGGACGATGTATTTAATCTCGACGCGATTTGAGTGATCCATCGTCATTAGGAATCCCTGAACGTTACAATTAACTATCAGTTTTGCGTCGGATTCGAAAATCTAGACGCACAGGAGAACGACCATAAGGTGCCCGAGGCAGCAATATCTCCGTGGAGACAGGTCGGCTGGAGGTCGATGTATTGAATCTCGACGCAATTTGAGTGTTCCATCGTCAGTAGGAGGCCCTGAACGTTACAATTAACTATCAGTTTTGCGTCGGATTTGAAAATGTAGACTCAGAGGAGAACGACCATAATGTGCCCGAGGCAACAATAGACCCTCGGAGACAAGTCGCCTTGAGGACGATGTATTGAATCTCGACGCAAATTGAGAGTTCCATCGTCATTAGGAGGTACTGAACTATTAGTTTTGCCTCGGATTTGGAAACCTAGACTTACAGGAGAAGGAAAATAAGGTGCCCGAGGCAGCAATATCCCTTTGGAGACAAGTCGGCTGGAGGACGATGTATTGAATCTCGACGCAATTTGAGTGTTCCATCGTCATTAGGAGGCCCTGAACGTAACAATTAACTCTCAGTTTTGCGCCGGATTCGAAATTCTAGACTCACAGGAGGCGGACCATATGGTGACCGAGGCATCAATAGACTCTTGGAGACAAGTCGGCTGGAGGACGATGTATTGAATCTCGACGCAATTTGAGTGTTCCATGGTCATTAGGAGGCCCTGAACTTTACAATTAACTATCAGTTATGCGTCGGATTGGAAATTCTAGACTCACAGGAGAACGACCACAAAGTGCCCGATGCAGCAATAGACCCTTGGAGGCAAGTCGGCCGGAGGCTGACGTATTGAACCTCGACGCAACTTGAGTGATCCATCGTCATTGGGAGGCTCTGATCGATACAATTAACTAACAGTTTTGCGTCGGATTCGAAAATCTAGACTCACAGGAGACAGACCATATGGTGCCCGAGGCAGCAATAGAGCCTTAGAAACGAGTCGGCTGGAGGACGATGTAATGATTCTCGACGCAATTTGAGTGTTCCATCGTCATTAGGAGGCCCAGAAACGTTACAATTAACTATCAGTTTCGCGTCGGATTCGAAAATCTAGACTCACAGGGGCACGATCAAAAGGCGCCCGAGGCACCAACAGACCCTTGGAAACAAGTCGGCTGGAGGACGATGTATTGAATCTTTACGCAATTTGAGTGTTCCATCGTCATTAGGAGGCCCTGAACTTTACAATTATCTATCAGTTTTGCGTCGGATTCGAAAATCTAGACTCACAGGAGAACGACCATAAGGTGCCCGAGGCAGCAATATCCCCTTCGAGACACGTCGGCTGGACGTCGATGTATTGAATCTCGACGCAATTTGAGTGTTCCATCGTCATTAGGAGGACCTGAACGTTACAATTAACTATCAGTTCTGCGTCGGATTCGAAAATCTAGACTCAGAGGAGAACGACCATAATGTGCCCGAGGCAGCAATAGACCCTCGGAGACAAGTCGCCTTGAGGACGATAAATTGAATCTCGACGCAATTTGAGTGTTCCATCGTCATTAGGAGGTACTGAATGATTAGTTTTGCCTCGGATTCGTAAACCTAGACTTACAGGAGAAGGAAAATAAGGTGCGCGAGGCAGCAATAGAGCCTTGGAGACGAGTGGGCTGGAGGACGATGTAATGAATCTCGACGCAATTTGAGTGTTCCATCGTCATTAGGAGGCCCAGAAACGTTACAATTAACTATCGGTTTTGCGTCGGATTCGAAAATCTTGACTCACAGGAGATGCACCATATGGTGCCCGAGGCAACAATATCCCTCTGGAGGCAAGTCGGCTGGAGGACGATGTATTTAATCTCGACGCGATTTGAGTGATCCATCGTCATTAGGAGGCCCTGAACGTTACAATTAACTATCAGTTTTGAGTCGAATTCGAAAATCTAGACTCACAGGAGAACGACCATAAGGTGCCCGAGGCAGCAATATCTCCGTGGAGACAGGTCGGCTGGAGGTCGATGTATTGAATCTCGACGCAATTTGAGTGTTCCATCGTCAGTAGGAGGCCCTGAACGTTACAATTAACTATCAGTTTTGCGTCGGAATTGAAAATGTAGACTCAGAGGAGAACGACCATAATGTGCCCGAGGCAACAATAGACCCTCGGAGACAAGTCGCCTTGAGGACGATGTATTGAATCTCGACGCAAATTGAGTGTTCCATCGTCATTAGGAGGTACTGAACTATTAGTTTTGCCTCGGATTTGGAAACCTAGACTTACAGGAGAAGGAAAATAAGGTGCCCGAGGCAGCAATATCCCTTTGGAGACAAGTCGGCTGGAGGACGATGTATTGAATCTCGACGCAATTTGAGTGTTCCATCGTCATTAGGAGGCCCAGAAACATTACAATTAACTATCAGTTTCGCGTCGGATTCGAAAATCTTGACTCACAGGGGCACGATCAAAAGGCGCCCGAGGCACCAACAGACCCTTGGAAACAAGTCGGCTGGAGGACGATGTATTGAATCTTTACGCAATTTGAGTGTTCCATCGTCATTAGGAGGCCCTGAACTTTACAATTAACTATCAGTTTTGCGTCGGATTCGAAAATCTAGACTCACAGGAGACGCACCATATGGTGCCCGAGGCAACAATATCTCTCTGGAGGCAAGTCGGCTGGAGGACGATGTATTTAATCTCGACGCGATTTGAGTGTTCCATCGGCATTAGGAGGCCCTGAACGTTACAATTAACTTTCAGTTTTGCGTCTGATTCGAAAATCTAGACCCACAGGAGCACGACCATAAGGTGCCAGAGGCAGGAATAGACCCTTGGAGACAAGTCGGCTGGAGGCTGATGTATTGAATCGCGACGCAATTTGAGTGTTCCATTGTCATTAGGAGGCCCTGAACCTCACAATTAACTATCAGTTTTGCGTCGGATTCGAAAATCTAGACTCACAGGGGACGGACCATATGGTGCCCGAGGCAGCAACATCCCCTTGTAGGCAAGTCTGCTGGAGGACGATGTATTGAATCTCGACGCAATTTGAGTGTTACATCGTCATTAGGGGGCCCTGAACGTTACAATTAACCATCAGTTTCGCGTCGGATTCGAAAATCTAGACTCACAGGAGACGGACCATATGGTGCCCGAGCCAGCAATATCCCCTTGGAGACAAGTCAGCTTGAGGACGATGTATTGAATCTCGACGTAGTTTGAGTGTCCCATCGTCATTAGGAGGCCCTGAACGGTATCATTAACTATCAGTTTCGCGTCGGATTCGAAAATCTAAACTCACAGGAGCAAGATCATAAGGTGCCAGATGCAGCAATAGACCCTTGGAGACAAATCGGCTGGAGGCCGATGTATTGAATCTCGACGCATTTTGAGTGTTCCATCGTCATTAGGGGGCCGTGAACGTTACAATTAACTATCAGTTTTGCGTCGGATTCGATAACCTAGACTCACAGGAGAACGATCAAAAGGCGCCCGAGGCAACAATAGACCCTTGGAAACAAGTCGGCTGGAGGACGATGTATTGAATCGCGACGCAATTTGAGTGTTGCATCGTCATTAGGAGGCCCTGAACTTTCCAATTAACTATCAGTTTTGCGTCGGATTCCATAATCTAGACTCACAGGAGACGGACCACATGGTGCCCGAGGCAGCAATAGCCCCTTGGATGCAAGTGGGCTGGAGGACGATGTATTTAATTTTGACGCAATTTGAGTATTCCGTCGTCATTAGGAGGCCCTAAACGTTACAATTAACAATCAGTTTAGCGTCGGATTCGAAAATCTAGACTCACAGAAGAACAACCATAAGGTGCCCGAGGCAGCAGTATCCTCTTGGAGACAAGTCGGCTGTAGGTCGATGTATTAAATCTCGACGCAATTTGAGTGTTCCATCGTCATTAGGAGACCCCGAACGTTACAATTAACTATCAGTTTTGCATCGGATTCGAAATTCTAGATTCACAGGAGGCGGACCGCATGGTGACCGATGCAGCAATAGACCTTTGGAGACAACTCGGCTGGAGGACGACGTATTGAATCTCGACGCAATTTGAGTGTTCCATCGTCATTAGGAGACCGTGAACGTTACAATTAACAATCAGTTTTGAGTCGGATTCGATAATCTAGACTCACAGGAGCACGATCAAAAGGCGCCCGAGGCATCAATAGACCCTTGGAAACAAGTTGGCTGAGGACGATGTATTGAATCTCGACGCAATATGAGTGTTCCATCGTCATTAGGAGGCCCTGAACGTACTAATTAACTATCAGTTTTGCATCGGATTCGAAAATGTAGACTCAGAGGAGAACGACCATAAGGTGCCCGAGGCAGCAATAGACCCTCGGAGACAACTCGCCTGGAGGACGATGTATTGAATCGCGACGCAATTTGAGTGTTGCATCGTCATTAGGAGGCCCTGAACTTTCCAATTAACTATCAGTTTTGCGTCGGATTTGATAATCTAGACTCACAGGAGACGGACCACATGGTGCCCGAGGCAGCAATAGCCCCTTGGATGCAAGTTGGCTGAGGACGATGTATTGAATCGCGCCGCAATTTGAGTGTTCTATCGTCATTAGGAGGCCCTGAACGTATTTATTAACAATCAGTTTTGCGTCGGATTCGAAAATCTAGACTCACTGTAGAACGACCATGAGAGGCCCGAGATAGCAATATCGCCTTGGAGACAAGTCGGCTGGAAGCCGATGTATTGAATCGCGACGCAATTTGAGTGTTCCATTGTCATTAGGAGGCCCTGAACCTCACAATTAACTATCAGTTTTGCGTCGGATTGGAAAATCTAGACTCACAGGGGACGGACCATATGGTGCCCGAGGCAGCAATATCCCCTTGTATGCAAGTCGGCTGGAGGACGATGTATTTAATCTCGACGCAACTTGAGTGTTCCATCGTCATTACGAGGCCCTGAACGTTACAATTAACCATCAGTTTTGCGTCGGATTCGAAAATGTAGACTCAGAGGAGAACGACCATAAGGTGCCCGAGGTAGCAATAGACCCTCGGAGACAAGTCGCCTGGAGGACGATGTATTGAATCTCGACGCAATTTGAGTGTTACATCGTCATTAGGAGGCCCTGAACGTTACAATTAACCATCAGTTTCGCGTCGGATTCGAAAATCTAGACTCACAGGAGACGGATCATATGGTGCCGGAGCCAGCAATATCCCCTTGGAGACAAGTTGGCTTGAGGACGGTGTATTGAATCTCGACGTAGTTTGAGTGTCCCATCGTCATTAGGAGGCCCTGAACGGTATAATTAACTATCAGTTTCGCGTCGGATTCGAATATCTAAACTCACAGGAGCAAGATCATAAGGTGCCAGATGCAGCAATAGACCCTTGGAGATAAATCGGCTGCAGGACGATGTATTGAATCTCGACGCAATTTGAGTGTTCCATCGACATTAGGAGGCCCTGAACATTACAGTTAACTATCAGTTTTGCGTCGGATTCGATAATCTAGACTCACAGGAGAACGATCATAAGGCGCCCAAGGCAACAATAGACCCTTGGAAACAAGTCGGCTGGAGGACGATGTATTGAATCGCGATGCAATTTGAGTGTTGAATCGTCATTAGGAGGCCCTGAACATTACAATTAACTACCAGATTCGCGTCTGATTCGAAAATCTAGTCTCACAGGTGTCGGAGCATATGGTGCCCGAGGCAGCAATATCCCCTTGGAGGCAAGTCGGCTGGAGGACGATAAATGTAATCTCGACGCAATTTGAGTGTTCCATCGTCATTAGGAGGCCCTTAACGTTACAATTTGTAAGTAGGCTGTTTATGTTTTCTCAATGTAAGTAGGCTGTTTATGTTTTCTTATTTTCAACGTTACGTAGCGCTCAATATGAAAATCACTGGCTGTGCTGTGTGCAGTCTGTGGCTGCTTTGCATTTTTGTAATTCTCGCCATTGTAGTGTTAGGCAGCTGGATGTGAACAGCGCGTAACGTTGCGCAGTTGGAGGTGAGCCGCCAGCAGTGGTGGATGTGGGGAGAGAGATGGCGGAGATTTGTAATTTGTCATGAACTGCTATATTTATATATGATGATATCAAGGTAAATACATTGTTTGTTCTCTATTAATATCTTTCATTTGCTAACTATCCCTATCAGTAGTTAGTGCCTTCCCTAGTTTGAATCTTTTATTTAGCTGGCAGTAGTGGCTCTCGCTGTATTGCAGTAGCTTGAGCAGCGAAGATTTTTGTGAGGTAAGTGATTTGTGAAAGGTATAGTTTAATGTTAGTCAGGGCCATTCTTTTGCAGGGAAGTTTGAAAGTCAGATTGCGTTGCGCTAACAAAATATTGTGTGTCAGGTTAAGCACAGCCATATATAAATTGTTCAAAGGGGACGTTTCATATGTCGACCCTTAGCCGAGGAAACCTCACTGGAATCTTCTGATTTTTCTTGTAGTTTGTGTAATTAGTGTAGATTTTGTTTATAGCTAGCGCGTAATTGTAGAGAGGATCTCCTTTGTAGTTGTAGCCTTTCATTGTTGTACAGTAAAACAGTTGTGGCATGCATGTAGACTTGCACCAAGTATTTCGCAGCTGCGCTGGCAATTAAGTAGACATTATTTCCATTGCTATGTTATTTTATTTTGCTCTTCAAATTGTGCTTTTCTGTGTTATCGTGTGAAATATTGTGACAATTATGGCGTGTGAAAAACGTAATACTAGGCTCCAAAGTAAACTGAGAAATGACAGTGAAGACGAAGGCAGTGTGTTAGCGCCGCAGAGTAATGAATTAACTAATGTTCAAAGTAGTAATTTGGTAATTGCGCATAGGGAAATGGAGCGGGCGGCAAACAATGGTGTAGACAGTGAAACAGGTAGTGAACAGGGAAGCGTTATCGATCGATTGGTCGGCAACAGCTCGTCTCAGGAATCGGGAATGACAGAACACAATATCGCAAATACTGTAGATTCAGGTTTTGGGTCATCACCGTTTTCTCAAATAAGTCAAGACACATTTTCTGCTTGTCAAAATGTGAATGTTGCCGGTGCAAATGCACTGCCGAAAAGCGTAGAGAAACAGATTCCAGACACTAATACATTATTATTGCAATTAATGCAACAAATGGAACAAAATCAGAGACAAATGGGACAAAATCTTAAAAAGTTAGACACAGTGGAACAAAATCTTAAAAAGTTAGACACAATGGAACAACACCAGAGACAAACACAGCAACAGTTAGACGCAATGGAACAAAATCTTCACACTACGCTTGAACAAACACGTGAAGATTTAACTACTGAGTTACATAACATTGAATCGAAATGTCAAAAAGTCTTTAATGACGTAAAAACACAAATTTGTGAGCATTTTCAACCTATTTTTTCGCGGCATGAAAATGCATTACAGAATCACGAAGCAGCCATAAAAGAACTGCAAACCATTGTTCATGAAAATCATGAGACCTTGTGGGCTAAAATTGACTCAGTTGCATCTACCGATTCGGTTACGCAACTTGCAAAAACTCAGGAAAACTTAAAGGACACAGTAGATATTCTGAAACTTGGTTCAGAAAAACACACTGAAGAAATAAGTACACTATCGGAGAAAGTAGCCGAACTTTCGGATCAGGTCACTAACTTATCTACAAAGGTAGATGATGATCTGAATGACACAAGACCCGTAGCCTTCACTGACACAGAAGAGTATGAACAAATCAGAAAATTCAAACAAAATCAGATTCAAATTAATACACAACACCAAAGAGAAATCCGGGAAGTACAAGATCAGCTGACACAGGTAATACAAGAATTACGTATTTCAGAGGACACTCGCGCTCCAACACGGGAAGAGGGACTTAGAAACACGGAAAAGCCGCAAAATAATAACACAGGGCATTTCGGAAGTTATGAAAGAAATTGGCAATGTGCACCGAATTTTGAGATGGAACGGCCGACACGACCTAACAATGACCGATATGCGACTCGCCGACATGACGATTTTGACTATAAGCTGTTCATTACTACACGTAAATTCAAAACATTTAAGAATTCTGGCAACGACATTCATCCACAAGCATGGCTCCATCAATTCTCTCATTGTTTTCTTCCCAACTGGTCGTTGGAACACAGATTAGAATTTATGTGTGGCTACTTAGAGAATGAACCAGCTGTAAGAATGCGATCGGTCATTCACGATTGCCACAGTGAAGGAGAATTTTACCATGCCTTCCTCTCAGCGTATTGGTCTCAAGCCACACAAGACCGCGTAAAACATGGTATCATAATGATGAAACATTTCGAACAATCTGAATTCTCCAGTCTTGTGAAATATTTTGAAGACATGTTGCACAAGAATCAGTACCTGTTAAACCCATACAGCCCCTCAGAACTAATCCGCATTTGCTTAATCAAATTACCTGAACATTTACGGCATATTATTTTAGCAGGACGTTGCAAAGACGACATTGAAGCTTTTCAGGGACTGTTACAAGAACTAGAAATTGACACTGATAATCGCGGAACGCGAAAACAAGGACACAACAATTACAGGTCACATCCGTCACAATTCCGTGACGACAGAAACAATAACCGGACACGACTGGTCTATTCTTACAACGCAAATCGTGACCAAAATAGACACCACCCGTACGACAACCGTTGGCAGAGTAGTAATAATTACAGGGAAAGATCACCTCTCCGCGGTAGTGACTATCACAGAGACAATCAGAGAAACAGACAATATGGGAACCAAAATAATTATTATCAAGGGAGACAGAATAACTTCAGACGCAACAGTTCAGCGCGCAGTTACGATTCAGGGAGAAATTCTCCACCACTTAACCGACAAGAAAGAAACTACAGGAACTACCGACATGACGACAGACGATGTGATCGTAACGACAGACCTGAATTGCATCAGAACTGGCGGGATTCAAACAGAGCAGGGCCCTCTCGAGGAGGTGAATTTGTAGAAGTTAGGTCTCCAAATCCCAATAACGACGCGCGCCAACAAAGAGACAATAGGCAATGACTCACACCGCTGGCAGCCACAAAACGTTCTTATGACACTAACGACGCATCTGCCGTAGCTAGTAATTACGTAAAAATGGAAGACATTAGGGACATCTTACTCCAGGAACACGGCGTAAAACATAACAACATTGCATATCCTGTGATTCACATTACTGTAAATGACGTAAAATTTACGGCAGTACTTGACTCTGGCAGTCCCATTTCAGTAATCAGTGAAACAGCCTTTAGCAAATGCAACAAATCGAACGATTGCCCCACACTTCCGTTACGTAAGATTAAATTACAAGGTGCAATCTTTGGAAAAAGTGTAGATGTACGCCAAGAAACCAATTTAGAATGCTTTTGTCAAAGCCACAGCTTCTCTATGAACTTTCTCATTGTTCCATTATTGTCGACGGAAATTATATTGGGAGTAGACTTTTTGAATGAATACAAAGCAATCTTAAACTTTCACGATGCTGAAATAAGTTTAGAGAAAGAAGGTAAGTCAATAGCTTTGAAATTTGAAGATTGGCTCTCAAACCATGACGAGGAAATTAATCGGCTTTACCTTCTGTTGGACAACAATTCGGAATTTTCTACGGAACTAGACACTAACAATCACTCTGCAAGAACTGACAGGGATGATATCGACGGCATATTTGAAATTAATGAGTTAATTCAGAATAAAATTCAAACAGTTGAGAATTGTAATGACACTGATAGGCAGGACCTTTTTGAGATTTTACAAGAACATTCCACAGTTTTTACTCACAAAACAGGAACAATCAAGGGATTTCAATACCAATTTCGTGTTCGTGAGCATACTAAATTTTGTGTTAGACCATACGTAATTCCGGCGCATTATAGGGACCGTGTTAGAACAGAAATACAATCTATGCTTGACGAGGACATTATTGAGCCTGCAGTAAGCTCATACAACAATCCGTTACATGTTGTTGAGAAGAAAAATGGATCGATCAGGCTTGTCTTAGATTCGAGACAAATCAATACTATCATTATTCCTGAAACAGACAGGCCGCAGACGATGGAAGAACTTCTTCAAAATTTTAATGGTGTAAAAGTGTTGTCTTCCATTGATCTCAGATCCAGCTTTTATCAGATCGAACTTCATCCAGAATGTAGAAAATACACAGCTTTCCTTTGTTTCGGCGTTTGTTATCAGTTTCGGAAACTTCCCTTTGGTTTGCACATTTCTTCAGCAGCATTCATTCGCGGGCTAAATTCGATATTACCTGAGTTCTTAAAACGTCACATCACCTTATATGTAGACGATATTCTAATAGCAGAAGCTTCATGGGAACTACATAATCGCATCCTCAACAGTTTGTTACGTATTTTTGCAGAATCTGGAATTACAGTTAACTTGGAAAAGTCTGAATTCGGTAGGACAAAGGTGAAGTTTTTGGGACATATTATTTCTTCTGAAGGCATTCAGCCGGATCCTGAAAAGTTAGAAGCAATCAGAGCCATTCCAGTTCCATCCACAAAAAGACAAGTCCGCAGTTTTCTAGGTCTCGTAAATTTTTACCGTCGTTTTCTGAATATGCAAATTCTTGTTACACCAAAACTTTGTTCTCTCACTGGAAAAAATACTATTTGGAACTGGGACGAACAAGCACAGTTGGAATTCAATTCTTTGAAAGAAGCGTTACTTCACGCGCCAATCTTAGCTCATCCATATCTGTCACAAGATTTCTGCCTTAGCACGGATTCGACACATGTTTACGCAATTACACAGTTGGATAACTTCACACTTATGAAACTGTATTTTGTCTGTACTTTGTAAACTGTTCATATTTTTCGGAACCATTGTGATACTATGAGAGCTTTGAATGATGTATTTGGTATGAGATCATGATTTTTAAAGTACGTTTGAGGTAGATGACACTATTTAAATGAGCAGAGAATTCTTTTTAGGCTTAGAAATTATTGGAGGAAGTTACGACGATTTTGAGATTTGACTGAAGTTTTATGATGATATTATTACGACGACGATGTGTATTATGTTGTTGAGGAATGTTTATTATGCTACGTATTTCTCACGATGAAATATTGAAGAAGTGTCGACGAATATGTATATGTATAATGAGGTAAGGAATAATGAGTAGTGTTTAGGGACTCTGATTTATGAAAAGGATGTTGGAAACCAAGAAACGTACTTTAAGAGTTATGAAATGTGTGACTGTATCACAATGCTGACGAATATTTTTTTTGGACACTTATATTTATAGGATTTTGTTTCTACAGATTTGCAACGCTAATTCTTGACCTGTGAAATATTTTTATATGAGACTGCAACGGTAGCAGAAACTGCTGTCGTAAATATTTCCGTACGAAAGTTAAGTGACCACCTGCACGTAATGCGTCGCGGGCACCCAGCTGTGTCAGACGCCTGGAGAAAAAGCCATTATTGCGAGCCCTTTTCAGCGGCACAGGTAGAACAAAAAAAAAGGGAGGCCATTATCCTGGCCATTGCCATTCCTTTAGAGAAAGCATCGCAAATCCGACACGCTGATTACTTGGAAACATATCGTACTTTCTGATATTTACTGAAATGCCTAATAAAATGACAAGAAATATTTTTACATCTGCACACCTGATTATGACAAGCGTCTTTCTATGAGAGTTAAGAGAATTTCTACTAACTTATGAAATGTCACATGACTACTGAATGATATTTTTATGCTTTGCTTTTCATAGTTGCTTATTTCATTTGATATCTGGTTTCCAGCTGTGTTGCAGCATTGCTTTTATAAAATGAAATGCATTTGCTAATGTGAACACTTTCTGTCAACAGATCTATTAAATAATTATTTTATAATCCACATTCTTTAAAAAAGGAGCACTTGGAAAGGAAACAACAATAAGAAGGAACTAGTAACAGTAACACATAATTTTCTTTTCAAGTACATGGTAATATTTCTTTTACAATCAGTTGTTGTGGTGCACCACTTTAATTACATAGACATTAAGATGTGAATATACATTTCCCTTATCTGCATTGTTATCTTTAGTGTACTATATTTTCTGCTTGAGCTATGTCATGTTTAGATATAAGCTGCTGTTTGCCAGGCATAGTACTACTGAACTTTAATTTGTGTTACTCTGCTAAGCCAGATTTATTTTTTGTTTGCTGCATTGCCTCATATTAGTTGTAATGTTGAATTGCTTGGTAATTTAGATTTACTGTAGCTTGCTTTGCGATTTTCCATTTTTTTTATTGCTGTTTATATTAATTGTTTTATGTGCTGCTGCATTGCCTCGTTCCTTAGTTTAGTATCTGAGCTCAGTAGATTTAAGTTAGCTTAAGAGGGGGTAGACTATATAAGAACCTAACTATGGAGAATAGGGAAAGAATGCTTTGAAAGTTATATGAAAACGATTTGGGCCTAAATAAGTATTGCACAATGAGCCATATTTCTTTTGAAAGAAATATGGTTAGAATACAGAAAACAGGTTTAGGTAGGATTTTCTTGGAAATAAATGTTGAGGTGAGAAATGTGTGAACATATAAATACAGAAAGCATGCTTAGATAGAATTTTTTTGGTGGAAACAAAGGATGAAATAAGAGGAAAGATATATGAAGTTTTGGGTTGTACTGCAGTACCAAATGTGACACTGAAAACGAACCCTGTCCTTTCCTATTGGTGTTATCCCACTATGTGTTTGTGTACCCTTGTGTATTTGTTTTCTTCCTGTCTCTGTGTAGTTTCATAGAATTTTTTCTTCTTTTAATATTAAGCTACATTCACTATGATGAGGAATACTGTTATCCTCGAATATAATTGGCATTAATAATATGTTATTTACTTTGTAAAGATGTTAGACATTATTAATTCTGTTCTGTTCAATGCTCATGTGTGAAGTTGATGTTTCAAAAGTTATTGTGATCCTTTATGTATGTACTCATGTCATAATTCCACTGATGTATATGTTTATTTCTATTCTTTTGTAAAGCCTGTGTTACTACAAATGTTATCTGTATTGTTATGTTCTTTAATGATGTATTTTGTACCTTTGTAATTGTATTTTCATGTTGTAAATTTATAATTGTACAGACACCAGTTCTTCCAATTAAGTTACATTTCACTGCACACGTTTCTGTTGGTCATAGTATATGGACAATATGTGAGAAGTAGGGACTGTTAGTGTTTGCAAGTGTGTTAATAATTCAGCAAGGGACTGGATAACAGCATTGCTGGTTCTAAGGACAATTCCAAAAACTTTGTGAGTGCACAAGTGGTGGTTTATGGACTTGCTATATTCTCCGCAAGACTCTTTGATGGTGAGTGTGCACCTGCACAATCGCAACAGATGGCTGCTGGCCATCTCTACAAGGACTACAGTGGGTCAGCATCTTTGATGGCCCACCATTACCATTATCTCTACAAGGACTACAGTGGGTCTGCATCTTTGATGGCCCACCATTACCATTATCTCTACAAGGACTGCAGTGGGTCTGCACCTCTGGTGGCCCACCAATACCGTAATCTCTACCAGGACTACAGTGGGTCTGCTCTGTGATGACCTACCTACCAATATTATTCCAAACTTCGACTGACTCTGCTGTGGGTTTGCTCTGTTGTGGCCCATTACCTGTATGCATGTCAAGAGTCAGCACTGTCTTTCCCTTGGAAGGACAACACTACTTCTTCAAGACTGCATGGAAATCCACTACTTCTGTGTGCAATTTCTTTTACTAATGAGACTTTGTAAAAAAAACCTGTAATTACTGTTATGATGAATGATCAGAACTATCTTTATGGACTGTGAGAAAATTTTAGCTTTTGATCAACATTGTATCAATAAGTGTGTGCATTTGATTTCTTTGTTATCGTAATTATGAAAAATTTTATCAAATCATTATTGGCCACTGCCCAAAAAAAATTTGTAAAATTTTTTGTGGGGAGCATGGGGGCTATGTAAGTAGGCTGTTTATGTTTTCTCTATGTAAGTAGGCTGTTTATGTTTTCTTATTGGCAACGTTACGTAGCGCTCAATATGAAAATCACTGGCTGTGCTGTGTGCAGTCTGTGGCTGCTTTGCATTGTTGTAATTCTCGCCATTGTAGTGTTAGGCAGCTGGATGTGAACAGCGCGTAGCGTTGCGCAGTTGGAGGTGAGCCGCCAGCAGTGGTGGATGTGGGGAGAGAGATGGCGGAGATTTGTAATTTGTCATGAACTGCTATATTTATATATGATGATATCAAGGTAAATACATTGTTTGTTCTCTATTAATATCTTTCATTTGCTAACTATCCCTATCAGTAGTTAGAGCCTTCCATAGTTTGAATCTTTTATTTAGCGGGCAGTAGTGGCTCTCGCTGTATTGCAGTAGCTTGAGCAGCGAAGATTTTTGTGAGGTAAGTGATTTGTGAAAGGTATAGTTTAATGTTAGTCAGGGCCATTCTTTTGCAGGGAAGTTTGAAAGTCAGATTGCGTTGCGTTAACAAATTATTGTGTGTCAGGTTAAGCACAGCCATATATAAATTGTCCAAAGGGGACGTTTCAAATTAACTATCAGTTTTGAGTCGGATTCGAAAATGTAGACTCAAAGGAGAACGACCATAAGGTTCCCGAGGTAGCAATAGACCCTCGGAGACAAGTCGCCTGGAGGACGATGTATTGAATCTCGACGCAATTTGAGTGTTACATCGTCATTAGGAGGCCCTGAACGTTACAATTAAATATCAGTTTCGCGTCGTATTCGAAAATCTAGACTCACAGGAGACGGACCATATGGTGCCCGAGGCAGCAATATCCCCTTGGAGACAAGACGGCTTGAGGACGATGTATTGAATCTCGACGCAATTTGAGTGTTCCATCGTCATTAGGAGGCCCTGAACGTTATAATTAACTATCAGTTTCCGGTCGGATTTGAAAATCTAGACTCGCAGGAGCACGATCATAAGGTGCCAGAAGCAGCAATAGACCCTTGGAGACAAATCGGCTGGAGGACGATGTATTGAATTCGACGCAATTTGAGTGTTCCATCGTCATTAGGAGGCCGTGACCGTAACAATTAACTAATAGTTTTGCGTCGGATTCGGTAATCTAGACTCACATGAGAACGATCAAAAAGCGCCCGAGGCAACAATAGACCCTTGGAAACAAGTCGTCTGGAGGACGATGTATTGAATCGCGACGCAATTTGAGTGTTGGATCGTTATTAGGAGGCCCTGAACTTTACAATTAACTATCAGTTTTGCGTCGGATTCGAAAATCTAGACTCACAGGAGTCGGAGCATATGGTGCCCGAGACAGCAATATCCGTTTGGAGGCAAGTCGGCTGGAGGACGATCTATTTAATCTCGACGCAATTTGAGTGATCCATCGTCATTAAGAGGCCCTGAACGTTACAATTAACTATCAGTTTTGCGTCGGATTCGAAAATCTAGATTCACGGGAGAACGCCCATAAGAGGCCCGAGGCAGCAGTATCCCCTTGGAGACAAGACGGCTGGAGGACGATGTATTGAATCTCGACGCAATTTCAGTGTTCCATCGTCGTTAGGAGGCCCTGAACGTTATAATTAACTATCAGTTTCGCGTCGGATTCGAAAATCTAGACTCACAGGAGCACGACCATAAGGTGCCAGAGGCAGCCACAGACCCTTGGAGACATGTCGGCTGGAGGACGATGTATTGAATCTCGACGCAATTTCAGTGTTCCATCGTCATTAGGAGGCCGTGAACGTTACAAATGACTATCAGTTTTGCGTCGGATTCGATAATCTAGACTCACAGGAGAACGATCAAAGGGCGCCCGAGGCAACAATAGACCCTCGGAAACAAGTTGGCTGGAGGCCGATGTATTGAATCGTGACGCAATTTGAGTGTTCCATCGTCATTAGGAGGCCCTGAACCTTACAATTACCTATCAGTTTAGCGTCGGATTCGAAAATCTAGACTCACAGGAGACGGACCATATGGTGCCCGAGGCAGCAATATCCCCTTGTAGGCAAGTCGGCTGGAGGACGATGAATTTAATCTCGACGCAATTTGAGTGTTCCACCGTCATTAGGAGGATCTGAACGTTCAATTAACTATCATTTATGCGTCGGATTCGAAAATGAACACTCAGAGGAGAACGACCATAAGGTGCCCGAGGAAGCAATAGACCCTCGGAGACAAGTCGCCTGGAGGAAGATGTATTGAATCTCGACGCAATTTGAGTGTTCCATCGTCATTAGGATGCCCTGAACGTTACAATTTGCTATCAGTTTTGCGTCGGATTCGAAAATGTTGACTCACAGGAGAACGACCATAAGGTCGGCTGAAGGACGATGAATTGAATCTCGACGCAATTTGAGTGTACCATTGTCATTAGGAGGCCCTGAAAGTTACAATTAACTATCGGTTTTGCGTCGGTTTCGAAAATATAACCTCACAGGAGTCGGACCATATGGTGGCTGAGGCAGCAATATCCCCGTGTAGGCAAGTCGGCTGGAGGACGATGTATTTAATCTCGACGCAATTTGAGTGTTCAATCGTCATTAGGAGGCCCTGAACGTTACAATTAACTATCAGTTTTGCGTCGGATTTGAAAATGTAGACTCAGAGGAGAACGACCATAAGGTGCCCGAGGTAGCAATAGACCCTCGGAGACAAGACGCCTGGAGGACGATGTATTGAATCTGGGCGCAATTTGAGTGTTCCATCGTCATTAGTATGCCCTGAACGTTACAATTTACTATCAGTTTTGCGTCGGATTCGAAAATCTAGACTCACAGGAGAACGACCATAAGGAGCCCGCGGCAGCAATAGAACCTTAGAGACAAGTCGGCTGAAGGACGATGTATTGAATCTCGACGCAATTTGAGTGTTCCATCGTCATTAGGAGACTCTGAACGTTACAATAAACTATCAGTTTCGCGTCATATTCGAAAATCTAGACTCAGAGGAGACGGACCATATGGTGCCCAAGGCAGCAATATCCCCTTGGGGACAAGTCGGCTTGAGGACGATGTATTGAATCTCGACGCAATTTGAGTGTTCCATCGTCATTAGGAGGCCCTGAACGTTACAATTAACTCTCAGTTTTGCGTCGGATTCGAAAATCTAGACTCACAGGAAAACGACGATAAGGTGCCCGAGGCAGCAATAGACCCTTCGAGACAAGTGGGCTGGAGGACGGTGTGTTGAATCTCGACGATTTTTGAGTGTTCCATCGTCATTAGGAGGTCCTGAACGTTACTATTAACTATCAGTGTTGCGTCGGATTCGAAATTCTAGACTCACAGGAGATGGACCATATGGTGACCGAGGCAACATTAGACCCTCGGAAACAAGTCGGCTGGATGCCGATGTATTGAATCGTGACGCATTTTGAGTGCTCCATCGTCATTAGGAGGCCCTGAACCTTACAATTAACTATCAGTTTTGCGTCGGATTCGAACATCTAGACTCACAGGAGACGGACCATATGGTGCCCGAGGCAGCAATATCCCCTTGTAGGCAAGTCGGTGGAGGACGATGTATTTAATCTCGACGCAATTTGAGTGTTCCATCGTCATTAGGAAGCCCTGAACGTTACAATTAACTCTCTGTTTTGCGTCGGATTCGGAAATGAACACTCAGAGGAGAACGACCATAAGGTGCCCGAGGTACCAATAGACCCTCGGAGACAAGTCGCCTGGAGGACGATGTATTGAATCTCGACGCAATTTGAGTGTTCTATCGTCATTAGGATGCCCTGAACGTTACAGTTTACTATCAGTTTTGCGTCGGATTCGAAAATGTTGACTCAGAGGAGAACGACCATAAGATACCGAGGCAGCAATAGACCCTTGGAGACAAGTCGGCTGAAGGACGATGAACTGAATCTTGACGCAATTTGAGTGTTCCATTGTCATTAGGCGGCCCTGAACGTTCCAATTAACCATCAGTTTTGCGTCGGATACGATAATCTAGACTCACAGGAGAACGACCACAAGGAGCCCGCGGCAGCAATAGACCCTTGGAGATAAGTCGGCTGGAGGACGATGTATTGAATCTCGACGCAATTTGAGTGTTCCATCGTCATTAGGAGGCCCTGAACGTTACAATTAACTATCAGTTCCGCGTCGGATTCGAAAATCTAGACTCACAGGAGCACGACCATAAGGTGCCGGAGGCAGCAATATCGCCTTGGAGACAAGTCGGCTGGAGGACGATGTACTGAGTCTCGACGCAATTTGAGTGTTCCATCGTCATTAGGAGGCCCTGAACGTTACAATTAACTATCAGTTTTTCGTCGGATTCGATAATCTAACCTCACAGAAGACGGACCATATGGTGGCCGAGGCAGTAATATCCCCGTGTAGGCAAGTCGGCTGGAGGACGATGTATTTTATCTCGACACAATTTGAGTGTTCCATCCTCATTAGGAGGCCCTGAACATTACAATTAACTATCAGTTTTGCGTCGGATTCGAAAATGTAGACACAGAGGAGTCCGACCATAAGGTGCCCGAGGTAGCAATAGATCCTCGGAGACAAGTCAGCGGGAGGACGATGTATTGAATCTGGACGAAATTTGAGTGTTCCATCGTCATTAGGAGGCCCTGAACGTTACAATTAACTATCAGTTTCGCGTCATATTCGAAAATCTAGACTCACAGGAGACGGACCATATGGTGCCCGAGGCAGCAATATCCCCTTAGAGAAAAGTCGGCTTGAGGACCGTGTATTGAATCTCGACGCAATTTGAGTGTTCCATCGTCTTTAGGAGGCCCTGAACGTTACAATTAACTCTCAGTTTTGCGTCGGATTCGAAAATCTAAACTCACTGGAGAACGACGATAAGGTGCCCGAGGCAGCAATAGAACCTTCGAGACAAGTTGGCTGGAGGACGATGTATTGAATCTCGACGATTTTTGAGTATTCCATCGTCATTAGGAGGTCCTGAACGTTACAATTAGCTATCAGTTTCACGTCGGATTCGAAAATTTAGACTCACAGGAGCACGACCATAAGGTGCCAGAGGCGGCAATAGACACTTGGAGACAAGTCGGCTGGAGGACGATGTATTAAGTCTCGACGCAATGTGAGTATTCCATCGTTACTAGGAGGCCCTGAACGTTACAATTAACTATCGGTTTTGCGTCGGATTCGAAATGCTAGACTCACAGGAGACGGACCGTATGGTGACCGAGGCAGCAATAGACCCTTGGAGACAAGTCGCCTGGAGGACGATGTATTGAATCTCGACGCAATTTGAGTGTTTCATCGTCATTAGGAAACCCTGAAAGTTACAATTAACTATCAGTTTCGCGTGATATTCGAAAATCTAGACTCACAGAAGTACGACCATAAGGTGCCAGAGGCAGCAACAGACCCTTGCAGACAAGTCGGCTGTAGAACGATGTATTCAATCTCTACTCAATTTGAGTGTTCCATCGTCATTAGGAGGCAGTGAGCGTTACAGTTAACTATCAGTTTTGCGTCGGATTCGATAATCTAGACTCACAAGAGAACGATCAAAAGGCGCCCGAGGCAACAATAGACCCTTGGAAACTAGTCGTCTGGAGGACGAGGTATTGAATCGCGACGCAATTTGAGTGTTTCATCGTCATTAGGATGTCCTGAACGTTACTATTAACTATCAGTTTCGCGTCGGATTCGAAAATCTAGACTCACAGGAGCACGACCATAAGGTGCCAGAGGCAGCAATAGACGCTTGGAAAAAAGTCGGCTGGAGGACGATGCATTGAATCGCGACGCAATTTGAGTGTTCCATCGTCATTAGGAGGCCCTGAATGTTACAATTAACTATCAGTTTTGGGTCGTATTCGAGAAATTAGACTCACAGGAGACGGACCAAATGGTGCCCGAGGCAGAAATATCCCGTTGGAGACAAGTCGGCTGGAGGACGATGTATGGAATCTCGACGCAATTTGAGTGTTCCATCGTCATTAGCAGGCCCTGAACGTTACAATTAACTAACAGTTTTGTGTCGGATTCGAAAATCTAGACTCACAGGAGAACGACCATAAGGAGCCCGCGGCAGCAATAGAACCTTGGAGACAAGTCGGCTTGAGGACGATGTATTGAATCTCGACGCAATTTGAGTGTTCCATCGTCATTAGGAGGCCCTGAACGTTACAATAAACTATCAGTTTCGCGTCATATTCGAAAATCTAGACTCACAGGAGACGGACCAAATGGTGCCCGAGGCAGCAATATCCCCTTAGAGACAAGTCGGCTGGAGGACGAAGTATTGAATCTCGACGCAATATGAGTGTTTCATCGTCATTAGGAGACCCTGAACGTTACAATTAACTATCAGTTTCGCGTCGGATTCGAAAATCTAGACTCACAGGAGAACGACTATAAGGTGCCCGAGGCAGCAATATCCCCTTGGAGACAAGTCGGCTGGAGGTCGATGTATTGAATCTCGACGCAATCTGAGTTTTCCATCGCCATTAGGATGCCCTGAACGTTACAATTAATTATCAGTTTCGCGTCGGATACGAAAATCTAGACTCACAGGAGAACGACCATAAGGTGCCAGAGGCAGCAATAGACCCTTGCAGACAAGTCGGCTGGAGGTCGATGTATTGAATCTCGACGCAATTTGAGTGTTCCATCGTCAATAGGAGGCAATGAACATTACAATTAACTATCAGTTTTGCGTCGGATTCGATAATCTAGTCTCACAGGAGAACGATCAAAAGGCGACGGAGGCAACTATAGACCCTCGGAAACAAGTCGGCTGGAGGCCGATGTATTGAATCGTGATGCATTTTGAGTGCTCCATCGTCACTAGGAGGCCCTGAACCTTACAATTAACTATCAGTTTTGCGTCGGATTCGAAAATCTAGACTAACAGGAGACGGACCATATGGTGCCCGAGGCAGCAATATCCCCTTGTAAGCAAGTCGGTGGAATACGATGTATTTAATCTCGACGCAATTTGAGTGTTCCTTCGTCATTAGGAGGCCCTGAACGTTACAATTAACTATCTGTTTTGCGTCGGATTCGAAAATGAACACTCAGAGGAGAACGACCATAAGGTGCCCGAGGTACCAATAGACCCTCGGAGACAAGGCGCCTGGAGGACGATGTATTAAATCTCGGCGCAATTTGAGTGTTTCATCGTCATTAGGATGCCCTGAACGTTACAATTTACTATCAGTTTTGCGTCGGATTCAAAAAACTAGACTCACAGGAGAAAGACCATAAGGAGCCCGCGGCAGCAATAGACCCTAGGAGACAATTCGGCGGCAGGACGATGTATTGAATCTTGACGAAATTTGAGTGTTCCATCGTCATTAGGAGGCCCTGAACGTTACAATTAACTATCAGTTTCGCGTCATATTCGAAAATCTGGACTCACAGGAGAACGACGATAAGGTGCCCGAGGCAGCAATAGACCCTTCGAGACAAGTCGGCTGGAGGACGATGTATTGAATCTCGACGCAATTTGAGTATTCCATCGTTATTTGGAGGCCCGGAATGTTACAATTAACTATTAGCTTTGCGTCGTATTCGAAATACTAGACTCACAGGAGACGGGCCATATGGTGACCGAGGCAGCAATAGACCCTTGGAGACAAGTCGGCTGCAGGGCGATGTATTGAATCTCGACGCAATTTGAGTGCTCCATCGTCATTAGGAGACCCTGAACGTTACAATTAACTATCAGTTTCGCGTCGGATTCGAAAATCTAGACTCACAGGAGTACGACCATAAGGTGCCAGAGGCAGCAACAGACCCTTGCAGACAAATCGGCTGGAGAACGATGTATTGAATCTCTACGCAATTTGAGTGTTCCATCGTCATTAGGAGGCCGTAAGCGTTACAATTAACTATCAGTTTTGAGTCGGATTCGATAATCTAGACTCACAGGAGAACGATCAGAAGGCGCCCGAGGCAACAATAGACCCTTGGAAACTAGTCGGCTGGAGGACGATGTATTGAATCGCGACGCAATTTGAGTGTTCCATCGTCATTAGGAGGCCCTGAACGTTACAATTAACTATCAGTTTAGGGTCGGATTCGATATTCTAGACTCACAGGAGTACGACCATAAGGTGCCAGAGGCAGCAACAGACCCTTGCAGACAAATCGGCTGGAGAACGATGTATTGAATCTCTACGCAATTTGAGTGTTCCATCGTCATTAGGAGGCCGTAAGCGTTACAATTAACTATCAGTTTTGAGTCGGATTCGATAATCTAGACTCACAGGAGAACGACCATAAGGTGCCCGAGGCAGCAATATCCCCTTGGAGACAAGTCGGCTGGAGGTCAATGTATTGAATCTCGACGCAATTTGAGTGTTCCATCGTCATTACGAGGCCCTGAACGTTACAATTAACTATCAGTTTTGCGTCGGATTCGAAAATGTAGACTCAGAGGGGAATGACCATAAGGTGCCAGAGGCAGCAATAGACCCTTGGAGACAAGTCGGCTGGAGGACGATGTATTGAATCTCGACGCAATTAGAGTGTTCCATCGTCATTAGGAGACCCTGAATGTCACAATTAACTATCAGTTTCGCGTCGGATTCGAAAATCTAGACTCACAGGAGTACGACCATAAGGTGCTAGAGGCAGCAATACACCCTTGGAGAGATGTCGGCTGGAGGACAATGTATTGAGTCTCGACGCAGTTTGAGTGTCCCATCGTCATTAGGAGGCCGTGAACGTTACAATTACCTATCAGTTTTGCGTCGGATTCGATCATCTAGACTCACAGGAGAACGACCAAAAGGCGCCCGAGGCAACAATAGACCCTTGGAGACATGTCGGTTGATGGACGATGTATTGAATCGCGACTCAATTTTAGTGTTCCATTGTCATTAGGAGGCCCTGAACGTTACAATTAACTATCAGTTTTGCGTCGGATTCAAAAATCTAGACTCACAGGTGACGGACCATATGGTGCCCGAGGCAGCAATATCCCCTTGGAGACAAGTCGGCTGGAGGACGATGTATGGAATCTCGACGTAATTTGAGTGTTCCATCGTCATTAGGAGGCCCTGAATGTTACAATTAACTATCAGTTTCACGTCGGATTCGAAAATCTAGACTCACAGGAGTACGAACATAAGGTGCCAGAGGCAGCAACAGACCCTTGCAGACAAGTCGGCTGGTGATCGATATGTTGAATCTCGACGCAATTTGAGTGTTCCATCGTCATTAGGAGGCCGTGAGCGTTACAATTAGGTATCAGTTTTGCGTCGGATTCGATGATCTAGACTCACAGGAGAACGATCAAAAGGCGCCCGAGGCTACAATAGACCCTTGGAAACTAGTCGGCTGGAGGACGATGTATTGAATCGCGACGCAATTTGAGTGTTCTATCGTCATCAGGAGGCCCTGAACGTTACAATTAACTATCAGTTTTGGGTCGGATTCGAAAATCTAGACTCACAGGAGACGGACCATATGGTGCCCGAGGCAGAAATATCCCCTTGGAGACAAGTCGGCTGGAGGACGATGTATGGAATCTCGACGCAATTTGAGTGTTCCATCGTCATTAGGAGGCCCTGAACGTTACAATCAACAATCAGTTTTGCGTCGAATTCGAAAATCTAAGCTCACTGGAGTACGACCATAAGAGGCTCGAGGTAGCAATATCCCCTTGGAGACAAGTCGGCTGGTTGACGATGTATTGAATCTCGACGCAATTTAAGTGTTCCATCGTCATTAGGAGGCCATGAACGTTACAATTAACCACCAGTTTCGCGTCGGATTCGAAAATCTAGAAACACAGGAGCACGACGATAAGGTGCCAGAGGCAGCAATAGACACTTGGAGACAAGTCGGCTGGAGTACGATGTTTTGAATCTCGACGCAATTTGAGTGTTTCATCGTCTTTAGGAGGCCGTGAACGTTATAATTAACTATCAGTTTTGCGTCTGATTCGAAAATCTAGACTCACAGGAGAACGACCAGAAGGCGCCCGAGGCAACAATAGACCCTTGGAAACATGTCGACTGATGGAGGATGTAATGAATCGCGACGCAATTTGAGTGTTCCAACGTCATTAGGATTCCCTGAACGTTACAATTAACTATCAGTTTCGCGTCGGATTCGAAAATCTAGACTCATAGGAGTACGACCATAAGGTGCTAGAGGCAGCAATACACCCTTGGAGAGAAGTCGGCTGGAGGACAATGTATTGTTTCTCGACGCAATTTGAGTGTCCCATCGTCATTAGGAGGCCGTGAACGTTACAATTAACTATCAGTTTTGCGTCGGATTCGATCATCTAGACTCACAGGAGAACGACCAAAAGGCGCCCGAGGCAACAATAGAGCCGTGGAGACATGTCGGCTGATGGACGATGTATTGAATCGCGACTCAATTTGAGTGTTCCATTGTCATTAGGAGGCCCTGAACGTTACAATTAACCATCAGTTTTGCGTCTGATTCGAAAATCTAGACTCACAGGTGAACGACCATAAGGTGTCCGAGGCAGTAATATCCCCTTGGAGACAAGTCGGCTGGAGGACGACGTATTGAATCTCGACGGAACACTCAAATGTGTTCCATCGTCGTTAGGAGGCCCTGAACGTTACAATTAACTATCAGTTTTGAGTCGGATTCGAAAATCTAGAAACACAGGAGCACGACCATAAGGTGCCAGAGGCAGCAATAGACACTTGGAGACAAGTCGGCTGGAGGACGATGTATTGAATCTCGACGCAATTTGAGTGTTCCATCGTCACTACTAGAAACTGAACGTTACAATTTACTATCAGTTTTGCGTCGGATTCGACAATCTGGACTCACAGGAGAACGACCATAAGGTGCCCGCGGCAGCAATAGAACCTTGGAGAAAAGTCGGCTGGAGGACGATGTATTGAATCTCGGCGCAATTTGAGTGTTCCATCGTCAATATGAGGCCCTGAAAGTTACAATAAACTATCAGGTTCTCGTCATATTCGAAAATCTAGACTCACAGGAGACGGACCATATGGTGTCCGAGGCAGCAATATCCCCGTAGAGACAAGTCGGCTTGAGGACGATGTATTGAATCTCGACGCAATTTGAGTGTTCCATCGTCATTAGAAGGCCCTGAACGTTACAGTTAACTCTCAGTTTTGCGTCTGATTCGAAAATCTAGACTCACAGGAAAACGACGATAAGGTTCCCGAGGCAGCAATAGACCCTTCGAGACAAGTCGGCTGGAGGACGATGTGTTGAATCTCGACGATTTTTGAGTGTTCCATCGTCATTAGGAGGCCATGAACGTTTTTATTAACTATCAGTTTTGCGTCGGATTCGAAATTCTAGACTCACAGGAGACGGACCATATGGTGACCGAGGCAACAATAGACCCTTGGCGACAAGTCGGCTGGATCACGATGTATTGAATCTCGACGCAATTTGAGTGTTGGATCGTCATCAGGAGGCCCTGAACGTTACAATTAACTATCAGTTTTGCGTCGGATTCGAAAACCTAGACTCACAGGAGAACGACAATAAGGTGCCCGAGGCAGCAATATCCCCTTGGAGACAAGTCGGCTGGAGGTCGATGTATTGAATCTCGACGCAATCTGAGTTTTCCATCGTCATTAGGATGCCCTGAACGTTACAATTAATTATCAGTTTCGCGTCGGATTCGAAAATCTAGACTCACAGGAGAACGATCAAAAGGCGACGGAGGCAACTATAGACCCTCGGAAACAAGTCGGCTGGAGGCCGATGTATTGAATCGCGACGCATTTTGATTGCTCCATCGTCATTAGGAGGCCCTGAACCTTACAATTAACTATCAGTTTTGCGTCGGATTCGAAAATCTAGACTAACAGGAGGCGGACCATATGGTGCCCGAGGCAGCAATATCCCCTTGTAAGCAAGTCGGTGGAATACGATGTATTTAATCTCGACGCAATTTGAGTGTTCCTTCGTCATTAGGAGGCCCTGAACGTTACAATTAAGTATCTGTTTTGCGTCGGATTCGAAATTGAACACTCAGAGGAGAACGACCATAAGGTGCCCGAGGTAGCAATAGACCCTCGGAGTCAAGTCGCCTGGAGGACGATGTATTAAATCTCGGCGCAATTTGAGTGTTTCATCGTCATTAGGATGAGCTGAACGTTACAATTTACTATCAGTTTTGCGTCGGATTCAAAAAACTAGACTCACAGGAGAACGACCATAAGGAGCCCGCGGCAGCAATAGACCCTAGGAGACAATTCGGCGGCAGGACGATGTATTGAATCTTGACGAAATTTGAGTGTTCCATCGTCATTAGGAGGCCCTGAACGTTACAATTCACTATCAGTTTCGCGTCATATTCGAAAATCTGGACTCACAGGAGAACGACGATAAGGTGCCCGAGGCAGCAATAGACCCTTCGAGACAAGGCGGCTGGAGGACGATGTATTGAATGTCGACGATATTTGAGTGTTCCATCGTCATTAGGAGACCCTGAACGTTACAATTAACTATCAGTTTCGCGTCGGATTCGAAAATCTAGACTCACAGGAGTACGAACATAAGGTGCCAGAGGCAGCAACTGACCCTTGCAGACAAATTGGCTGGAGAACGATGTATTGAACCTCTACGCAATTTGAGTGTTCCATCGTCATTAATAGGCCGTGAGCGTTACAATTAACTATCAGTTTTGAGTCGGATTCGATAATCTAGACTCACAGGAGAACGATCAGAAGGCGCCCGAGGCAACAATAGACCCTAGGAAACTAGTCGGCTGGAGGACGATGTATTGAATCGCGACGCAATTTGAGTGTTCCATCGTCATTAGGAGGCCCTGAACGTTACAATTAACTATTCGTTTAGGGTCGGATTCGATATTCTAGACTCACAGGAGACGGACCATATGGTGCATGAGGCAGAAATATCCCCTTGGAGACAAGTCGGCTGGAGGACGATGTATGGAATCTCGACGCAATTTGAGTGTTCCATCGTCATAGGAGGCCCTGAACGTTACAACTAACTATCAGTTTTGCGTCGGATTCGAAAATCTTGTCTCACAGGAGAACGACCATAAGGTGCCCGAGGCAGCAATATCCCCTTGGAGACAAGTCGGCTGGAGGTCAGTGTATTGAATCTCGACGCAATTTGAGTGTTCCATCGTCATTACGAGGCCCTGAACGTTACAATTAACTATCAGTTTTGCGTCGGATTCGAAAATATAGACTCAGAGGGGAACGACGATAAGGTGCCAGAGGCAGCAATAGACCCTTGGAGAGAAGTCGGCTGGAGGACAATGTATTGAGTCTCGACGCAATTTGAGTGTCCCATCGTCATTAGGAGGCCGTGAACGTTATAATTAACTATCAGTTTTGCGTCGGATTCGATAATCTAGACTCACAGGAGAACGACCAAAAGGCGCCCGAGGCAACAATAGACCCTTGGAAACATGTCGACTGATGGAGGATGTAATGAATCGCGACGCAATTTGAGTGTTCCAACGTCATTAGGAGGCCCTGAACGTTACAATCAACAATCAGTTTTGCGTCGAATTCGAAAATCTAAGCTCACTGGAGTACGACCATAAGAGGCCCGAGGTAGCAATATCCCCTTGGAGACAAGTCGGCTGGAGGACGATGTATTGAATCTCGACGCAATTTGAGTGTTCCATCGTCATTAGGAGGCCATGAACGTTACAATTAACCATCAGTTTCGCGTCGGATTCGAAAATCTAGAAACACAGGAGCACGACGATAAGGTGCCAGAGGCAGCAATAGACACTTGGAGACAAGTCGGCTGGAGTACGATGTTTTGAATCTCGACGCAATTTGAGTGTTTCATCGTCTTTAGGAGGCCGTGAACGTTATAATTAACTATCAGTTTTGCGTCGGATTCGATAATCTAGACTCACAGGAGAACGACCAAAAGGCGCCCGAGGCAACAATAGACCCTTGGAAACATGTCGACTGATGGAGGATGTAATGAATCGCGACGCAATTTGAGTGTTCCAACGTCATTAGGAGTCCCTGAACGTTACAATTAACTATCAGTTTCGCGTCGGATTCGAAAATCTAGACTCATAGGAGTACGACCATAAGGTGCTAGAGGCAGCAATACCCCCCTGGAGAGAAGTCGGCTGGAGGACAATGTATTGAGTCTCGACGCAATTTGAGTGTCCCATCGTCATTAGGAGGCCGTGAACGTTACAATTAACTATCAGTTTTGCGTCGGATTCGATCATCTAGACTCACAGGAGAACGACCAAAAGGCGCCCGAGGCAACAATAGACCCGTGGAGACATGTCGGCTGATGGACGATGTATTGAATCGCGACTCAATTTGAGTGTTCCATTGTCATTAGGAGGCCCTGAACATTACAATTAACCATCAGTTTTGCGTCTGATTCGAAAATCTAGACTCACAGGTGAACGACCATAAGGTGTCCGAGGCAGTAATATCCCCTTGGAGACAAGTCGGCTGGAGGACGACGTATTGAATCTCGACGGAACACTCAAATGTGTTCCATCGTCGTTAGGAGGCCCTGAACGTTACAATTAACTATCAGTTTCGCGTCGGATTCGAAAATCTAGAAACACAGGAGCACGACCATAAGGTGCCAGAGGCAGGAATAGACACTTGGAGACAAGTCGGCTGGAGGACGATGTATTGAATCTCGACGCAATTTGAGTGTTCCATCGTCACTACTAGAAACTGAACGTTACAATTTACTATCAGTTTTGCGTCGGATTCGAAAATCTGGACTCACAGGAGAACGACCATAAGGTGCCCGCGGCAGCAATAGAACCTTGGAGAAAAGTCGGCTGGAGGACGATGTATTGAATCTCGGCGCAATTTGAGTGTTCCATCGTCAATATGAGGCCCTGAAAGTTACAATAAACTATCAGGTTCTCGTCATATTCGAAAATCTAGACTCACAGGAGACGGACCATATGGTGTCCGAGGCAGCAATATCCCCGTAGAGACAAGTCGGGTTGAGGACGATGTATTGAATCTCGACGCAATTTGAGTGTTCCATCGTCATTAGAAGGCCCTGAACGTTACAGTTAACTCTCAGTTTTGCGTCTGATTCGAAAATCTAGACTCACAGGAAAACGACGATAAGGTTCCCGAGGCAGCAATAGACCCTTCGAGACAAGTCGGCTGGAGGACGATGTGTTGAATCTCGACGATTTTTGAGTGTTCCATCGTCATTAGGAGGCCATGAACGTTACTATTAACTATCAGTTTTGCGTCGGATTCGAAATTCTAGACTCACAGGAGACGGACCATATGGTGACCGAGGCAACAATAGACCCTTGGCGACAAGTCGGCTGGATCACGATGTATTGAATCTCGACGCAATTTGAGTGTTGGATCGTCATCAGGAGGCCCTGAACGTTACAATTAACTATCAGTTTTGCGTCGGATTCGAAAACCTAGACTCACAGGAGAACGACAATAAGGTGCCCGAGGCAGCAATATCCCCTTGGAGACAAGTCGGCTGGAGGTCGATGTATTGAATCTCGACGCAATCTGAGTTTTCCATCGTCATTAGGATGCCCTGAACGTTACAATTAATTATCAGTTTCGCGTCGGATTCGAAAATCTAGACTCACAGGAGAACGACCATAAGGTGCCAAAGGCATCAATAGACCCTTGGAGAAAAGTCGGCTGGAGGATGATGCATAGATTCGCGACGCAATTTGAGTGTTCCATCGTCAATAGGAGGCACTGAACATTACAATTAACTATCAGTTTTGCGTCGGATTCGAAAATCTAGACTAACAGGAGGCGGACCATATGGTGCCCGAGGCAGCAATATCCCCTTGTAAGGAAGTCGGTGGAATACGATGTATTTAATCTCGACGCAATTTGAGTGTTCCTTCGTCATTAGGAGGCCCTGAACGTTACAATTAACTATCTGTTTTGCGTCGGATTCGAAATTGAACACTCAGAGGAGAACGACCATAAGGTGCCCGAGGTAGCAATAGACCCTCGGAGTCAAGTCGCCTGGAGGACGATGTATTAAATCTCGGCGCAATTTGAGTGTTTCATCGTCATTAGGATGCCCTGAACGTTACAATTTACTATCAGTTTTGCGTCGGATTCAAAAAACTAGACTCACAGGAGAACGACCATAAGGAGCCCGCGGCAGCAATAGACCCTAGGAGACAATTCGGCGGCAGGACGATGTATTGAATCTTGACGAAATTTGAGTGTTCCATCGTCATTAGGAGGCCCTGAACGTTACAATTCACTATCAGTTTCGCGTCATATTCGAAAATCTGGACTCACAGGAGAACGACGATAAGGTGCCCGAGGCAGCAATAGACCCTTCGAGACAAGGCGGCTGGAGGACGATGTATTGAATGTCGACGATATTTGAGTGTTCCATCGCCATTAGGAGACCCTGAACGTTACAATTAACTATCAGTTTCGCGTCGGATTCGAAAATCTAGACTCACAGGAGTACGAACATAAGGTGCCAGAGGCAGCAACTGACCCTTGCAGACAAATTGGCTGGAGAACGATGTATTGAACCTCTACGCAATTTGAGTGTTCCATCGTCATTAATAGGCCGTGAGCGTTACAATTAACTATCAGTTTTGAGTCGGATTCGATAATCTAGACTCACAGGAGAACGATCAGAAGGCGCCCGAGGCAACAATAGACCCTAGGAAACTAGTCGGCTGGAGGACGATGTATTGAATCGCGACGCAATTTGAGTGTTCCATCGTCATTAGGAGGCCCTGAACGTTACAATTAACTATTAGTTTAGGGTCGGATTCGATATTCTAGACTCACAGGAGACGGACCATATGGTGCATGAGGCAGAAATATCCCCTTGGAGACAAGTCGGCTGGAGGACGATGTATGGAATCTCGACGCAATTTGAGTGTTCCATCGTCATAGGAGGCCCTGAACGTTACAACTAACTATCAGTTTTGCGTCGGATTCGAAAATCTTGTCTCACAGGAGAACGACCATAAGGTGCCCGAGGCAGCAATATCCCCTTGGAGACAAGTCGGCTGGAGGTCAGTGTATTGAATCTCGACGCAATTTGAGTGTTCCATCGTCATTACGAGGCCCTGAACGTTACAATTAACTATCAGTTTTGCGTCGGATTCGAAAATATAGACTCAGAGGGGAACGACGATAAGGTGCCAGAGACAGCAATAGACCCTTGGAGAGAAGTCGGCTGGAGGACAATGTATTGAGTCTCGACGCAATTTGAGTGTCCCATCGTCATTAGGAGGCCGTGAACGTTATAATTAACTATCAGTTTTGAGTCGGATTCGATAATCTAGACTCACAGGAGAACGACCAAAAGGCGCCCGAGGCAACAATAGACCCTTGGAAACATGTCGACTGATGGAGGATGTAATGAATCGCGACGCAATTTGAGTGTTCCAACGTCATTAGGAGGCCCTGAACGTTACAATCAACAATCAGTTTTGCGTCGAATTCGAAAATCTAAGCTCACTGGAGTACGACCATAAGAGGCCCGAGGTAGCAATATCCCCTTGGAGACAAGTCGGCTGGAGGACGATGTATTGAATCTCGACGCAATTTGAGTGTTCCATCGTCATTAGGAGGCCATGAACGTTACAATTAACCATCAGTTTCGCGTCGGATTCGAAAATCTAGAAACACAGGAGCACGACGATAAGGTGCCAGAGGCAGCAATAGACACTTGGAGACAAGTCGGCTGGAGTACGATGTTTTGAATCTCGACGCAATTTGAGTGTTTCATCGTCTTTAGGAGGCCGTGAACGTTATAATTAACTATCAGTTTTGCGTCGGATTCGATAATCTAGACTCACAGGAGAACGACCAAAAGGCGCCCGAGGCAACAATAGACCCTTGGAAACATGTCGACTGATGGAGGATGTAATGAATCGCGACGCAATTTGAGTGTTCCAACGTCATTAGGAGTCCCTGAACGTTACAATTAACTATCAGTTTCGCGTCGGATTCGAAAATCTAGACTCATAGGAGTACGACCATAAGGTGCTAGAGGCAGCAATACCCCCCTGGAGAGAAGTCGGCTGGAGGACAATGTATTGAGTCTCGACGCAATTTGAGTGTCCCATCGTCATTAGGAGGCCGTGAACGTTACAATTAACTATCAGTTTTGCGTCGGATTCGGTCATCTAGACTCACAGGAGAACGACCAAAAGGCGCCCGAGGCAACAATAGACCCGTGGAGACATGTCGGCTGATGGACGATGTATTGAATCGCGACTCAATTTGAGTGTTCCATTGTCATTAGGAGGCCCTGAACGTTACAATTAACCATCAGTTTTGCGTCTGATTCGAAAATCTAGACTCACAGGTGAACGACCATAAGGTGTCCGAGGCAGTAATATCCCCTTGGAGACAAGTCGGCTGGAGGACGACGTATTGAATCTCGACGGAACACTCAAATGTGTTCCATCGTCGTTAGGAGGCCCTGAACGTTACAATTAACTATCAGTTTCGCGTCGGATTCGAAAATCTAGAAACACAGGAGCACGACCATAAGGTGCCAGAGGCAGGAATAGACACTTGGGGACAAGTCGGCTGGAGGACGATGTATTGAATCTCGACGCAATTTGAGTGTTCCATCGTCACTACTAGAAACTGAACGTTACAATTTACTATCAGTTTTGCGTCGGATTCGAAAATCTGGACTCACAGGAGAACGACCATAAGGTGCCCGCGGCAGCAATAGAACCTTGGAGAAAAGTCGGCTGGAGGACGATGTATTGAATCTCGGCGCAATTTGAGTGTTCCATCGTCAATATGAGGCCCTGAAAGTTACAATAAACTATCAGGTTCTCGTCATATTCGAAAATCTAGACTCACAGGAGACGGACCATATGGTGTCCGAGGCAGCAATATCCCCGTAGAGACAAGTCGGGTTGAGGACGATGTATTGAATCTCGACGCAATTTGAGTGTTCCATCGTCATTAGAAGGCCCTGAACGTTACAGTTAACTCTCAGTTTTGCGTCTGATTCGAAAATCTAGACTCACAGGAAAACGACGATAAGGTTCCCGAGGCAGCAATAGACCCTTCGAGACAAGTCGGTTGGAGGACGATGTGTTGAATCTCGACGATTTTTGAGTGTTCCATCGTCATTAGGAGGCCATGAACGTTACTATTAACTATCAGTTTTGCGTCGGATTCGAAATTCTAGACTCACAGGAGACGGACCATATGGTGACCGAGGCAACAATAGACCCTTGGCGACAAGTCGGCTGGATCACGATGTATTGAATCTCGACGCAATTTGAGTGTTGGATCGTCATCAGGAGGCCCTGAACGTTACAATTAACTATCAGTTTTGCGTCGGATTCGAAAACCTAGACTCACAGGAGAACGACAATAAGGTGCCCGAGGCAGCAATATCCCCTTGGAGACAAGTCGGCTGGAGGTCGATGTATTGAATCTCGACGCAATCTGAGTTTTCCATCGTCATTAGGATGCCCTGAACGTTACAATTAATTATCAGTTTCGCGTCGGATTCGAAAATCTAGACTCACAGGAGAACGACCATAAGGTGCCAAAGGCTTCAATAGACCCTTGGAGAAAAGTCGGCTGGAGGATGATGCATAGATTCGCGACGCAATTTGAGTGTTCCATCGTCAATAGGAGGCACTGAACATTACAATTAACTATCAGTTTTGCGTCGGATTCGAAAATCTAGACTAACAGGAGGCGGACCATATGGTGCCCGAGGCAGCAATATCCCCTTGTAAGGAAGTCGGTGGAATACGATGTATTTAATCTCGACGCAATTTGAGTGTTCCTTCGTCATTAGGAGGCCCTGAACGTTACAATTAACTATCTGTTTTGCGTCGGATTCGAAATTGAACACTCAGAGGAGAACGACCATAAGGTGCCCGAGGTAGCAATAGACCCTCGGAGTCAAGTCGCCTGGAGGACGATGTATTAAATCTCGGCGCAATTTGAGTGTTTCATCGTCATTAGGATGCCCTGAACGTTACAATTTACTATCAGTTTTGCGTCGGATTCAAAAAACTAGACTCACAGGAGAACGACCATAAGGAGCCCGCGGCAGCAATAGACCCTAGGAGACAATTCGGCGGCAGGACGATGTATTGAATCTTGACGAAATTTGAGTGTTCCATCGTCATTAGGAGGCCCTGAACGTTACAATTAACTATCAGTTTCGCGTCATATTCGAAAATCTGGACTCACAGGAGAACGACGATAAGGTGCCCGAGGCAGCAATAGACCCTTCGAGACAAGTCGGCTGGAGGACGATGTATTGAACGTCGACGATATTTGAGTGTTCCATCGTCATTAGGAGACCCTGAACGTTACAATTAACTATCAGTTTCGCGTCGGATTCGAAAATCTAGACTCACAGGAGTACGACCATAAGGTGCCAGAGGCAGCAACTGACCCTTGCAGACAAATCGGCTGGAGAACGATGTATTGAACCTCTACGCAATTTGAGTGTTCCATCGTCATTAATAGGCCGTGAGCGTTACAATTAACTATCAGTTTTGAGTCGGATTCGATAATCTAGACTCACAGGAGAACGATCAGAAGGCGCCCGAGGCAACAATAGACCCTAGGAAACTAGTCGGCTGGAGGACGATGTATTGAATCGCGACGCAATTTGAGTGTTCCATCGTCATTAGGAGGCCCTGAACGTTACAATTAACTATTAGTTTAGGGTCGGATTCGATATTCTAGACTCACAGGAGACGGACCATATGGTGCATGAGGCAGAAATATCCCCTTGGAGACAAGTCGGCTGGAGGACGATGTATGGAATCTCGACGCAATTTGAGTGTTCCATCGTCATAGGAGGCCCTGAACGTTACAACTAACTATCAGTTTTGCGTCGGATTCGAAAATCTTGTCTCACAGGAGAACGACCATAAGGTGCCCGAGGCAGCAATATCCCCTTGGAGAATAGTCGGGTGGAGGTCAATGTATTGAATCTCGACGCAATTTGAGTGTTCCATCGTCATTACGAGGCCCTGAACGTTACAATTAACTATCAGTTTTGCGTCGGATTCGAAAATATAGACTCAGAGGGGAACGACGATAAGGTGCCAGAGGCAGCAATAGACCCTTGCAGACAAGTCGGCTGGAGGACGATGTATTGAATCTCGACGCAATTAGAGTGTTCCATCGTCATTAGGAGACCCTGAATGTCACAATTAACTATCAGTTTCGCGTCGGATTCGAAAATCTAGACTCACAGGAGTACGACCATAAGGTGCTAGAGGCAGCAATACACCCTTGGAGAGAAGTCGGCTGGAGGACAATGTATTGAGTCTCGACGCAGTTTGAGTGTCCCATCGTCATTAGGAGGCCGTGAACGTTACAATTACCTATCAGTTTTGCGTCGGATTCGATCATCTAGACTCACAGGAGAACGACCAAAAGGCGCCCGAGGCAACAATAGACCCTTGGAGACATGTCGGCTGATGGACGATGTATTGAATCGCGACTCAATTTGAGTGTTCCAATGTCATTAGGAGGCCCTGAACGTTACAATTAACTATCAGTTTTGCGTCGGATTCAAAAATCTAGACTCACAGGTGACGGACCATATGGTGCCCGAGGCAGCAATATCCCCTTGGAGACAAGTCGGCTGGAGGACGATGTATGGAATCTCGACGCAATTTGAGTGTTCCATCGTCATTAGGAGGCCCTGAATGTTACAATTAACTATCATTTTCACGTCGGATTCCAAAATCTAGACTCACAGGAGTACGACCATAAGGTGCCAGAGGCAGCAACAGACCCTTGCAGACAAGTCGGCTGGTGATCGATGTATTGAATCTCGACGCAATTTGAGTGTTCCATCGTCATTAGGAGGCCGTGAGCGTTACAATTAGGTATCAGTTTTGCGTCGGATTCGATGATCTAGACTCACAGGAGAACGATCAAAAGGCGCCAGAGGCAACAATAGACCCTTGGAAACTAGTCGGCTGGAGGACGATGTATTGAATCGCAACGCAATTTGAGTGTTCTATCGTCATTAGGAGGCCCTGAACGTTACAATTAACTATCAGTTTTGGGTCGAATTCGAAAATCTAGACTCACAGGAGACGGACCATATGGTGCCCGAGGCTGAAATATCTCCTTGGAGACAAGTCGGCTGGAGGACGATGTATGGAATCTCGACGCAATTTGAGTGTTCCATCGTCATTAGGAGGCCCTGAACGTTACAATCAACAATCAGTTTTGCGTCGAATTCGAAAATCTAAGCTCACTGGAGTACGACCATAAGAGGCCCGAGGTAGCAATATCCCCTTGGAGACAAGTCGGCTGGAGGACGATGTATTGAATCTCGACGCGATTTGAGTGTTCCATGTCATTAGGAGGCCATGAACGTTACAATTAACCATCAGTTTCACGTCGGATTCGAAAATCTAGAAACACAGGAGCACGACGATAAGGTGCCAGAGGCAGCAATAGACACTTGGAGACAAGTCGGCTGGAGGACGATGTATTGAATCTCGACGCAATTTGAGTGTTACATCGTCTTTAGGAGGCCGTGAACGTTATAATTAACTATCAGTTTTGCGTCGGATTCGATAATCTAGACTCACAGGAGAACGACCAAAAGGCGCCCGAGGCAACAATAGACCCTTGGAAACATGTCGACTGATGGAGGATGTAATGAATCGCGACGCAATTTGAGTGTTCCAACGTCATTAGGAGTCCCTGAACGTTACAATTAACTATCAGTTTTGCGTCGGATTCGAAAATCTAGACTCATAGGAGTACGACCATAAGGTGCTAGAGGCGGCAATACACCCTTGGAGAGAAGTCGGCTGGAGGACAATGTATTGAGTCTCGCCGCAATTTGAGTGTCCCATCGTCATTAGGAGGCCGTGAACGTTACAATTAACTATCAGTTTTGCGTCGGATTCGATCCTCTAGACTCACAGGAGAACGACCAAAAGGCGCCCGAGGCAACAATAGACCCGTGGAGACATGTCGGCTGATGGACGATGTATTGAATCGCGACTCAATTTGAGTGTTCCATTGTCATTAGGAGGCCCTGAACGTTACAATTAACCATCAGTTTTGCGTCTGATTCGAAAATCTAGACTCACAGGTGAACGACCATAAGGTGTCCGAGGCAGTAATATCCCCTTGGAGACAAGTCGGCTGGAGGACGACGTATTGAATCTCGACTCAATTTGAGTGTTCCATCGTCATTACTAGGCCCTGGACGTTACAATTAACTATCAGCTTTGCGTCGGATTCGAAAATTTTGACTCACAGGATAACGACCATAAGGTGCCCGAGGCAGCAATATCCCCTTGAAGACAAGTCGGCTGGAGGTCGATGTATTGAATCTCGACGCAATTTGAGTGTTCCATCGTCATTAGGATGCCCTGAACGTTACAATTTACTATCAGTTTTGCGTCGGATTCAAAAATCTAGACTCACAGGTGACGGACCATATGGTGCCCGAGGCAGCAATATCCCCTTGGAGACAATTCGGCTGGAGGACGATGTATGGAATCTCGACGCAATTTGAGTGTTCCATCGTCATTAGGAGGCCCTGAATGTTACAATTAACTATCAGTTTCACGTCGGATTCGAAAATATAGACTCACAGGAGCACGAACATAAGGTGCCACAGGCAGCAATAGCTCCTTGGAAACAAGTCGGCTGGAGGACAATGTATTGAGTCTCGACGCAATTTGAGTGTTCCATCGTTATTAGGAGGCCCTGAAAGTTAGAATTAACAATCCGTTTTTCGTCGGACTCGAAATCTAGACTCACTGGAGAACGACATAAGAGGCCCGAGGCAGCAATATACCTTTAGAGACAAGTCGGCTGGAGGACGATGTATTGAACCTCGCCGCAATTTGAGTGTTCCATCGTCATTAGGAGGCTGTGAACGTTACAATTAACTATCAGTTTTGCGTCGGTTTCGAATTTCTAGACTCACAGGGGACGGTCCATATGGTGCCCGAGGCAGCAATATCCCCTTGGAGACAAGTAGGCTGGAGGACGATGTATTGAATCTCAACGCAATTTGAGTGTTCCTTTGTTATTAGGAGGCCCTGAACGTTACAATTAACAATCAATTTTGCGTCGGATTCGAAATCTAGAGTCACTGGGGAACGAGCATAAGAGGCCCGAAGCAGCAATATACCTTTGGAGACAAGTCGGCTGGAGGACGATGTATTGAACCTCGCCGCAATTTGTGTGTTCCATCGTCATTAGGAGGCCCTGAACGTTACAATTAACTATCAGTTTTGCGTCGGATTCGAAAATCTAGACTCATAGGAGCACGACCATAAGTTGCCAGAGGCAGCAGTTGACCCTTGGAGACAAGTCTGCTAGAGGACATAGTAATGAATCTCGATGCAATTTGAGTGTTCCATCGTCATTAGGAGGCCGTGAAAGTTACAATTAGCTATCAGTTTTGCGTCGGATTCGATAATCTAGACTCACAGGAGAACGACCAAAAGGCGCCCGAGGCAACAATAGACCCTTGGAAACGTGTCGACTGATTGAGGACGTAATGAATCGCGACGCAATTTGAGTGTTCCAACGTCATTAGGAGACCCTGAACGTCACAATTAACTATCAGTTTCGAGTCGGATTCGAAAATCTAGACTCACAGGAGTAAGACCATAAGGTGCCAGAGGCAGCAATACACACTTGGAGAGAAGTCGGCTGGAGGACAATGTATTGAGTCTCGATGCAATTTGAGTGTCCCATCGTCATTAGGAGGCCGTGAACGTTACAATTAACTATCAGTTTCGCGTCGGATTCGAAAATCTAGAAACACAGGAGCACGACCATAAGGTGCCAGTGGCAGCAACAGACCCTTGCAGAAAAGTCGGTTGGAGGACGTCGTATTGAATCTCGACGCAATTTGAGTGTTCCATCGTCGTTAGGAGGCCCTGAACGTTACAATTAACTATCAGTTTCGCGTCGGATTCGAAAATCTAGAAACACAGGAGCACGACCATAAGGTGCCAGAGGCAGCAATAGACACTTGGAGACAAGTCGGCTGGAGGAAGATGTATTGAATCTCGACGCAATTTGAGAGTTTAATCGTCTTTAGGAGGCCGCGAACGTTATAATTAACTATCAGTTTTGCGTCGGATTCGATAATCTAGACTCACAGGAGAATGACCAGAAGGCGCCCGAGGCAACAATAGACCCTTGGAAACATGTCGACTGATGGAGGATGTATTGAATCGCGACGCAATTTGAGTGTTACAATGTCATTAGGAGTCCCTGAACGTTACAATTAACTATCAGTTTCGCGTCGGATTCGAAAATCTAGACTCACAGGAGTATGACCATAAGGTGCCTGAGGCAGCAATACACCCTTGGAGAGAAGTCGGCTGGAGGACAATGTATTGAGTCTCGACGCAATTTGAGTGTCCCATCGTCATTAGGAGGCCATGAACGTTACAATTAACCATCAGTTTTGCGTCGGATTGGAAAATCTAGACTCACAGGTGAACGACCATAAGGTGTCCGAGGAAGCAATATCCCCTTGGAGTCAAGTCGGCTGGAGGACGATGTATTGAATCTCGAGGCAATTTGAGTGTTCCATCGTCATTAGGAGGCCCTGAACGTGCAATTAACTATCAGTTAAGCTTCGGATTCGAAATTCTAGACTCACAGGAGAACGACCACAAGGTGCCCGAGGCAGCAATAGATCCTTGGAGACAAGTCTGCTGGTGGCCGATGTATTGAGTCTCGTCGCAATTTGAGTGTTCCATCGTCATTAGGAGGCCCTGAACGTTACAATTAACTATCAGTTTTGCGTCGGATTCGAAAATCTAGACTCATAGGAGCACGACCATAAGTTGCCAGAGGCAGCAGTAGACCCTTGGAGACAAGTCTGCTAGAGGACATAGTATTGAATCTCGATGCAATTTGAGTGTTCCATCGTCATTAGGAGGCCCTGAACGTTACAATTAACAATAATTTTGCGTCGGATTCGATAATCTAGACTCACCGGAGAACGACCAAAAGGCGCCCGAGGCAACAATAGACCCTTGGAAACAAGTCGGCTGGAGGACGATGTATTGAATCGCGACGCAATTTGAGTGTTCCATCGTCATTAGGAGGCCGTGAACGTAACAATTAACAATCAGTTTTACGTCGGATTCGAAAATCTAGACTCACTGGAGAACGACCATAAGGTGACCGAGGCAGCAATAGACCCTCGGAGACCTGTCGGCTGGAGGACCATGTATTGAATCTCGACGCAATTGGAGTCATCCATCGTCATTAGGAGGTCCTGAACGTTACAATTAACTATCAGTTTTGCGTTGGATTCGAAAATCTACTCACAGGAGAACGACCATTAGGTGCCCGAGGCAGTAATATCCCCTTGGAGGCAAGTCGGCTGGAGGACGATGTATTGAATCTCGACGCAATTTGAGTGTTCCATCGTCATTAGGAGGCCGTGAACGTTACAATTAACTATAATTTTGCGTCGGATTCGATAATCTAGACTCACCGGAGAACGACCAAAAGGCGCCCGAGGCAACAATAGACCCTTGGAAACAAGTCGGCTGGAGGACGATGTATTGAATCTCGTCGCAATTTGAGTGTTCCATCGTCATTAGGAGGCCCTGAACTTTACAATTAACTATCATTTTGCGTTGGTTTGTTTGTTTGTTTGTTTTGGGGGATTAAAGGGACCAGACTGCCATGGTCATCGGTCCCTTTTTCCAAAGACAAAGAACACCCACAGAGAATAAAAACAAGGAACAGAAGAGATCACAGACGATACAGAACAAGAGATACTGAGACAAAGACAAGACAAAACAAACTAAAACCACACAGAGTGTGACGGTGGTTGGCCGACCATTGACATAAAAAGGGAAAGGCCAACCACTTAGAAACACATTAAAAAATCAGTGTAAAACCATAGGCCAAAGGCCAGAATCAACACAAAACAATAAAATAAAACAGAAACACTCAGAGTAAATTATAAAATCTCCCTGCCCGAATAAAACCTAAAACTAAGTCAGCCATAGTGGAGTCGTCTGTTAAAAGGGCAGGGAGCGTAGCAGGCAGCGCAAATGTCTGCCTGACCACAGCTAAAATGGGGCAGGCCAGCAAAATGTGGGCCACTGTCAAAGCTGCCCCACAGCGACATAGAGGAGGGTCCTTCCGGCGCAGTAAATAACTGTGTGTCAGCCGGGAGTGGCCAATGCGGAGCCGGCAAAGAACTACTGAGTCCCTGCGAGTGGCTCGCAGAGATGACCGCCACACAGCCGTCGTCTCCTTGACAGCACGGAGTTTATTGGGCATTGGCAGTTCGCGCCATTCATCGTCCCATAGCGCCAAGATTTTGCGGCGGAAGACTGCCCGCAAATCAGTCTCTGGGAGGCCAACGTCCAGAGATGGCTTACTGGTGGCCTCTTTCACCAGGCGGTCAACATGTTCGTTACCCGGGATACCGACATGACCGGGGGTCCACACAAAGACCACAGAGCGGCCGCAACAGGCGAGAGTATGCAGAGACTCGTGGATAGCCATCACCAAACGAGAACGAGGGAAACACTGTTCGAGAGCTCGTAAACCGCTCAGGGAATCGCTACAGATAACGAAGGACTCACCTGAGCAGGAGCGGATATACTCTAGGGCACGAAAGATGGCCACCAGTTCAGCAGTGTAAACGCTGCAGCCATCCTGTAAGGAACGTTGTTCGGAAAGGTCCCCTAGAGTGAGCGCATATCCGACACGACCAGCAACCATCGAACCGTCAGTGTAAACAACACCAGAGCCCTGATACGTGGCCAGGATGGAATAAAAGCGGCGGCGGAAGGCCTCTGGAGGGACTGAGTCCTTAGGGCCCTGTGCCACGTCGAGCCGAAGGCTAGGGCGACGAACACACACATGCAAAGTAGCCCGGAAAGGAGGTGGAACAGTGAAACCCTCGAGCCCAGAGAGAAGCTCTTTGACGCGGACCGCTATTGTACAACCAGACCGGGACCGACGTTCTGGCATACGGACGACCGACCGCGGGAACAGGAGGCGATAGTTTGGATGCCCGGGCGAGCTTAGAACATGGGCAGCATAAGCGGCCAGCAAACGTTGGCGTCGGAACCGCAGTGGAGGTACACCTGCCTCCACTAGTACGCTGTCCACAGGGCTGGTGCGGAAAGCACCAGTGGCAAGGCGTATCCCGCTGTGGAGAATCGGGTCCAGCACCCGTAACGCAGATGGGGATGCTGAGCCATAAGCCAGGCTCCCATAATCCAGACGGGACTGGATTAACGCCTGGTAGAGCCGCAACAGTGTAGAGCGGTCGGCGCCCCAGCGGGTGTTGCTCAAGCATCTCAGAGCGTTTAGATGCCGCCAACACGTCTGTTTCAGCTGCCGGATATGAGGCAGCCAAGTCAACCGGACATCGAAAACCACCCCCAAAAACCTGTGGGTCTCCACCACAGCAAGGAGTTCGTCGGCAAGATAAAGCCGCGGCTCAGGATAGACTGTTCGGCGCCGGCAGAAATGCATAACGCAGGTCTTGGCTGCCGAAAACTGAAACCCATGCGCTACAGCCCAAGACTGCACCTTACGGATAGCGCCCTGTAGCTGACGTTCAACAGCTGCAATGCCAGTAGAGCTGTAATAAAGGCAGAAGTCGTCAGCATACAGGGAAGCGGAGACAGAATTTCCCACGGCCGCAGCAAGCCCGTTAATGGCTATTAAAAACAGACAGACACTTAAAACAGAGCCCTGTGGCACACCGTTCTCCTGGACGTGGGAGGAACTATACGAGGCCGCGACTTGCACGCGGAAGGTACGACACGACAGAAAATTGCGGATAAAAATCGGCAGAGGACCCCGAAGACCCTATCCATGAAGCGTAGAAAGAATGTGATGACGCCATGTCGTAGCGTACGCCTTCCGCATGTCGAAAAAGACAGCGACCAGGTGCTGACGGCGGGCAAAAGCAGTACGGATGGCCGACTCCAGACTCACCAGATTGTCGGTGGCGGAGCGGCCTTTACGGAACCCACCCTGAGATGGAGCCAGAAGGCCCCGAGACTCCAGTACCCAATGCAAGCGCCGGCTCACCATCCGTTCAAGCAACTTACAAAGAATGTTGGTGAGGCTAATGGGACGGTAGCTGTCCACCTCCAGAGGGGTCTTCCCAGGATTCAAATCGGGGATGACAATGCCTTCCCGCCATTGCGACGGAAACTCCCCCTCGACCCAAAGACGGTTGTAAAGATCGAGAAGGCGCCGCCGGCAGTCCACTGAAAGGTGTTTCAGCATCTGACAGTGGATGCCATCTGGCCCAGGAGCGGTATCAGGGCAAGCAGCTAGGGCACTGCGAAATTCCCACTCACTGAATGGAGCATTGTAAGATTCCGGGTGGTTGCTCTTTAATGGAGCGGAAGGCCTGGGGGTAATTCGCAGAAGCGGAACTCATAGCAAAATGCTCTGCTAAGCGATTTGCAATGACGTCGGAGTCGGTACAAACGGCTCCATTCAGTGAGAGCGCAGGGACGCTGGAAGGGGTCCGATAGCCGTAGACGCGTCGAATCTTGGCCCAGACCTGCGAGGGAGTGACATGGAGGCCAATTGTGGACACATACCGCTCCCAGCACTCCTTCTTGCCTTGGCGGATAAGGAGGCGGGCCCGCGCACGCAGCCGTTTGAAGGCGATAAGGTGGGCTAAGGAGGGATGTCGCTTGTGACGCTGGAGCGCCCGCCGGCGATCTTTAATCGCTTCAGCGATCTCAGGCGACCACCAAGGCACAGCCTTCCGCCGAGCGGACCCAGCAGAACGGGGAATGGCAGATTCGGCGGCAGTAACGATGCCGGTGGTGACAGATTGAACCACCGCATCAATGTCATCAGTAGAGAGAGGCTCAAAAGCGGCAGTGTAGAAGAACAAATCCCAGTCAGCCTTATTCATAGCCCATCTGCTAGGGCGCCCAGAAGAGTGACGCTGTGGTAGTGACAAAAAGAGCGGAAAGTGGTCACTACCACACAGGTCGTCATGCACACTCCATTGGACAGACGGTAAGAGGCGAGGGCTACAGATGGAAAGGTCAATGGCGGAGTAGGTGCCATGCGCCACACTGAAGTGTGTGAAGGCGCCATCATTTAGCAGCGAGAGATCGAGCTGCGACAACAAATGTTCAACGATGGCGCCTCGACCTGTGGCCACTGACCCACCCCACAGAGGGTTATGGGTGTTGAAGTCGCCCAATAGCAAGGAAGGCGGCGGCAATTGGGCGACCAGTGCAGCCAGGACATGCTGCGAGACATCACCATCCGGTGGAATGTAAAGACTGCAGACGGTAATAGCCTGTGGCGTCCATACGCGTACAGCGACAGCCTCTAAAGGCGTCTGGAGAGGGACAGACTCGCTGTGCAGAGTGTGAAGGACATACATGCAGACGCCACCAGACACCCTTTCATAAGCTGCTCGGTTCTTGTAATAACCCCGATAGCCACGGAGGGCGGGGGTTCGCATCGCTGGAAACCAAGTTTCCTGGAGAGCAATGCAGAAGAAAGGGCGAAGGCTGAGAAGTTGGCGGAGCTCAGCTAAATGGTGGAAAAAACCGCCGCAGTTCCACTGGAGGATGGTATTGTCCATGGCTGAGAATGGCGTGAAAGGACTGGGAAGGCAATTTACGCCGCTTGTTCACTCACTGCCACTGATTCAGTACCCGTACGAGAGGCATCCATGGCGTCTGAGGGACCAGCGAGATCAAGGTCCTCAGCGGACGCTAGAATCTCGACTTCATCCTCAGACGCAGAGCGCGAAAGGTGCGGTGGGGTTGGTCTCACCGCAAGTTCTTTGGCCTTAGAGGTCTTTCTCTTGGACTTCTCTCGCTGAACCTTGGGTTTCACTGGCTGGGAAGGCTTCACCGATTCAGTCTCCGGGACAGAGGAGGATCGTGAAGCCCTATGCCCGGCCGCTGGTGAGGACTTATGCCACTGGTGGCCGTCATCCTTCCCGCTGGTGGAACCCTGGGAAGGGAGGGTCGCAAGGGAACTCTTACGGGCGAGAGTAGTCGAAGAAGTTAGACGCTTCTCCAGTTAAGAAGCGGGGACGGACGTCCCCGACGGGTGGGAGGAGGTTGCTCCTGAGGTAGGTGGTGCAGGAGCAACCCGTTGGGTAGAGCCCCCCCACGGGCAAGGGGGCAGGAGGAGTCTTACTGCTTATCGAGCTGGCTGGAAGTCTCGAAACTGATGGAGCTAGCACAGTTGTTGTAGCAGCTGCATAAGAAGATGTCATTCTCACAGGATGGAGTCTGTCATACTTCCGTTTGGCCTCAGTATAGGTCAGCCGGTCCAGGGTCTTATATTCCATGATTTTGCGCTCTTTCTGAAAGACTTTGCAGTCAGGCGAGCAAGGTGAATGGTGCTCCCCGCAGTTGACGCAGATGGGAGGCGGGGCACATGGAGTATCGGGATGAGATGGGCGTCCGCAATCGCGACATGTGAGGCTGGAAGTGCAGCGGGAAGACATATGGCCAAACTTCCAGCACTTGAAGCACCGCATCGGGGGAGGGATATAGGGCTTGACATCACATCGGTAGACCATCACCTTGACCTTTTCCGATAACGTATCACCCTCGAAGGCCAAGATGAAGGCACCGGTAGCAACCTGATTGTCCCTCGGACCCCGATGAACGCGCCGGACGAAATGAACACCTCTACGTTCTAAGTTGGCGCGCAGCTCGTCATCAGACTGCAAAAGGAAATCCCTATGGAAAATAACACCCTGGACCATATTTAAACTCTTATGTGGTGTAATAGAAACGTTAACATCCCCCATCTTGTCACAAGCAAGTAACCTGCGGGACTGGGCGGAGGATGCCGTTTGTATCAGTACTGACCCAGAGCGCATTTTAGACAAGCCCTCCACCTCCCCAAACTTGTCCTCTAAATACTCGACGAAGAACTGAGGCTTTGTGGAGAGAAAAGACTCCCCATCAGCTCTCGTGCAAACTAAGAATCGGGGCGAATAACTGTTACCGCCATGCTGAGACTTACGCTCTTCCCACGGCGTGGCCAGGGAGGGGAACGTTTTCGGATCGTACTTCTGAGCATTAAATTGAGCCCGAGAACGCTTAGAGACTGCTGGCGGCTGGCCGCCAGCGAGAGATGATGTACCACGCTTCATTGCTGGTCATCCGCCCTGATGCCACCTACTCCGACCAAGGGCCCTCCCCACGGGCGCCACCCAGCCACAGCAATAGCCACCTGGCAGGATGGCCATTGCCGGGAGTCCTGATGCCCCAGGGAGATGGGCATCTACTCCTTGGCATACGTGGGGAGTGAACGGCGCAGGCATCAGTAGAGCGATCCCTGTGTTGTCAGGGGGCTACAACCAAGAGGGTACATGGCGGCCCCACCACAACGGACTGGCTACCGTGCTGGATGTTAGGTGACATGTGGGCCATGGGCGTCGTCAGCGCAGAAAATGGCCCCGCACAGTGCTTGGCAGAAAGTGCACGCAGGGGCGCATCGATGCCCAAGAGATGGAGAGCGGGCAAGACTGCAATGCAACGACGAATAAAATGGCGAAAGTTCTCAACACAACACGGACACAATGCACCAAGTAAGGCGCCCTTCCCCAATCGGCTCGCTCTTCGGAAAAATTTTGAGATATGGAGGTCAAACCCGACAGGGGACCATCACATAAGGCCGAAACGTTTGAGACTCCTTTTAGGCGCCTCTTACGACAGGCAGGTATACCGCGGGCCTATTCTAACCCCCGAACCCGCAGGGGGGTTTTGCGTCGGATTCGATGATCTACACTCACAGGAGAACGACCATAAGGCGCCCGAGGCAGGAATATCCCCTAGGAGAAAAGTCGGCTGGAGGACGATGTATTGAATCTCGGCGCAATTTGAGTGTTCCATCGTCATTAGGATGCCTTGAACGTTACAATTTACTATCAGTTACGCGTCGGATTCGAAAATCTAGACTCAAAGGAGCAGGACCATAAGGTGCCAGAGGCAGCAATAGACCCTTGGAGACATGTCGGCTAGAGGACAATGTGTTGAATCGCGACGCAATTTGAGTGTTCCATCGTCATAAGGAGGCCCTGAACGTTACAATTAACTATCAGTCATGCGTAGGATTCGAAAATGTTGACTCAGAGGAGAACGACCGTAAGGTGCCCGAGGCAGCAATAGTCCCTTGGAGACAAGTCGGCTGGAGGACGATGAATTGAATCTCGACGCAATTTGTTTTCCATCGTCATTAGGAGGCACTGAACGTTACAATTAACTATCGGTTTTGCGTCGGATTCGATAATCTAGACTCACGGGAGAACGACCATAAGGAGCCCGAGGCAGCAATAGACCCTTGGAGACAAGTCGCCTGGAGGACGATGTATTGAATCTCGCCGCAATTTGAATGTTCCATCGTCATTAGGAGGCCGTGAACGCTACAATTAAATATCAGTTTTGCGTCGGATTCGAAAATCTAGACATACTGGAGAACGACCATAAGAGGCCCGAGACAGCAATAGACCCTTGGAGACAAGTCGGCTGAAGGACGATGAATTGCATCTCGATGCAATTTGAGTGTTCCATCGTCATTAGGAGGTCCTGAACGTTACAATTAACTATCAGTTTCGCGTCGGATTCGAAAATCTAGACTCACAGGAGATCGACCATAAGGTGCCCGAGGCAGCAATATCCCCTTGGCGACTAGTCGGCTGGAGGACGATGTATTGAATCTCGACGCATTTTGAGTGTTCCATCGTCATTAGGAGGTCCTGAACGTTACAATTAACTATCAGTTTTGCGTCGGATTCGAAAATCTAGACTCACAGGAGAACGACCATAAAAGGCCCGAGACAGCAATAGACACTTGGAGACAAATCGGCTGAAGGACGATGAATTGAATCTCGACGCAATTTGAGTGTCCCATCGTCATTGGAGCCCCTGAACGTTACAATTAACTATCACTTTTGCGTCGGATTCATTAATCTAGACTCACAGGAGAACGACCATAAGGTGCCAGAGGCTGCAATAGACACTTGGAGAAAAGTCGGCTGGAGGACGATGTATTGAACCTCGACGCATTTTAAGTGTTCCATTGTCATTACGAGGTCCTGAATGTTACAATTAACTATCAGTTTTGCTACGGATTCGAAATTCTAGACTCAGAGGAGACGGACCATATGGTGACCGAGGCAGCAATACACCTTTGGAGATATGTCGGCTGGAGGACGATGCATAGAATCTTGACGCAATTTGAATGTTCCATCGTCATTAGGAGGCCATGAACGTTACAATTAACCATCATTTTATCGTCGGATTCGAAAATCTAGACTCACAGGAGAACGAAAATAAGTTGCCCGAATCAGCAATATCCCCTTGGAGACAAGTCGGCTGGATGACGATGTATTGAATCTCGCCGCAATTTGAATGTTCCATCGTCATTAGGAGGCACTGAACGTTACAATTAACTATCAGTTTCGCGTCGGATTCGAAAATCTAGACTCACAGGAGATCGACCATAAGGTGCCCGAGGCAGCAATATCCCCTTGGCGACTAGTCGGCTGGAGGACGATGTATTGAATCTCGACGCATTTTGAGTGTTCCATCGTCATTAGGAGGTCCTGAACGTTACAATTAACTATCAGTTTTGCGTCGGATTCGAAAATCTAGACTCACAGGAGAACGACCATAAAAGGCCCGAGACAGCAATAGACACTTGGAGACAAATCGGCTGAAGGACGATGAATTGAATCTCGACGCAATTTGAGTGTCCCATCGTCATTGGAGCCCCTGAACCTTACAATTAACTATCAGTTATGCGTCGGATTCGATAATCTAGACTCACAGAAGAACGACCATTAGGTGCCACAGGCAGCAATAGACCCCTTGGAGATAAATCGCCTGGAGGACGATGTATTTAATCGCGAAGCAATTTGAGTGTTCCATCGTCATTAGGAGGCACTGAACGTTACAATTAATTATCATTTTGCGTCGGATTCGATAATCTACACTCACAGGCGAACGACCATATGGTGCCCGAGACAGCTATGGACCTTGGAGACAAGTCTGCTGGAGGCCGATGTATTGCATCTCGACGCAATTTGAGCGTTTCATCGTCATTAGGAGGCCCTGAACATTACAATTAACTATCTGTTTCGCGTCGGATTCGAAAATCTAGACTCACAGGAGCACGACCATAAGGTGCCAGAGGCAGCAATAGACCCTTGGAGACATGTCGGCCAGAGGACAATGTATTGAATCGCGACGCAATTTGAGTGTTCCATCGTCATAAGGAGGCCCTGAACGTTACAATTAACTATCAGTTATGCGTAGGATTCGAAAATGTTGACTCAGAGGAGAACGACCGTAAGGTGCTCGAGGCAGCAATAGTCCCTTGGAGACAAGTCGGCTGGAGGACGATGAATTGAATCTCGACGCAATTTGTTTTCCATCGTCATTAGGAGGCACTGAACGTTACAATTAACTATCGGTTTTGCGTCGGATTCGATAATCTAGACTCACGGGAGAACGACCATAAGGAGCCCGAGGCAGCAATAGACCCTTGGAGACGAGTCGCCTGGAGGACGATGTATTGAATCTCGCCGCAATTTGAATGTTCCATCGTCATTAGGAGGCCGTGAACGTTACAATTAACTATCAGTTCTGCGTCGGATTCGAAAATCTAGACTCACAGGAGAACGACCATAAAAGGCCCGAGACAGCAATAGACCTTTGGAGAATAGTCGGCTGGAGGACAATGTATTGAACCTCGACGCATTTTGAGTGTTCCATTGTCATTACGAAGTCCTGAATGTTACAATTAACTATCAGTTTTGCGACGGATTCGAAATTCTAGACTCAGAGGAGACGGACCATATGGTGACCGAGGCAGCAATACACCTTTGGAGATAAGTCGGCTGGAGGACGATGCATTGAATCTTGACGCAATTTGAATGTTCCATCGTCATTAGGAGGCCATGAACGTTACAATTAACCATCATTTTATCGTCGGATTCGAAAATCTAGACTCACAGGAGAACGAAAATAAGTTGCCCGAATCAGCAATATCCCCGTGGAGACAAGTCGGCTGGATGACGATGTATTGAATCTCGGCGCAATTTGAGTGTTCCATCGTCATTAGGAGGCCCTGAACATTACAATTAACTATCAGTTTTGCGTCGGAATCGAAAATCTAGACTCACAGGAGAACGACCATAAGGTGCCCGAGGCAGCAATATCACCTTGGAGACAAGTCGGCTGGAGGACGATGTATTGAATCTCGACGCAATTTGAGTGTTCCATCGTCATTAGGACGCCCTGAACCTTACAATTAACTATCAGTTATGCGTCGGATTCGATAATCTAGACTCACAGAAGAACGACCATTAGGTGCCACAGGCAGCAATAGACCCCTTGGAGACAAATCGCCTGGAGGACGATGTATTTAATCGCGACGCAATTTGAGTGTTCCATCGTCATTGAGAGGCCCTGAACTTTACAATTAACCATCAGTTTTGCGTCGGATTCGAAAATCTAGACTGACAGGAGAACGACCATTAGGTGCCGGAGGCAGTAAAATCCCCTTGGAGACAAGTCTGCTGGAGGACGATGTACTGAATCTCGACGCAATTTGAGTGTTCTAACGCCATTAGGATGCCGTGAACGTTACAATTAACTATCATTTTGCGTCGGATTCTATAATCTAGACTCACAGGAGAACGACCGAAACGCGCACGAGGCAACAATAGACCCTTGGAAACAAGTCGGCTGGAGGACGATGTATTGAATCGCGACGCAATTTGAGTGTTCCATCGCCATTAGAGGCTCTGAACGTTACAATTAACTATCAGTTTTGCGTCGGATTCGAAAATTTAGACTCACAGGAGACGGACCATATGGTGCCCGAGGCAGCAATATCCCCTTGGACACAAGTCAGCTGTAGGACGATGTATTGAATCTCGACGAAATTTGTGTGTTCCATCGTCATTAGGAGGCCCTGAACGTTACAATTAACTATCGTTTTGCGTTGGATTCGATAATCTACACTCACAGGCGAACGACCATATGGTGCCCGAGACAGCTATGGACAGTTGGAGACAAGTCTGCTGGAGGCCGATGTATTGCATCTCGACGCAATTTGAGTGTTCCATCGTCATTAGGAGGTCCTGACCGTTACAATTAACTACCAGTTTCGCGTCGGATTCGAAAATCTAGACTCACAGGAGCACGACCATAAGGTGCCACAGGTAGCAGTAGAGCCATGGAGGGAAGTCGGCTGGAGGACGATGTATTGAATCTCGACGCAATTTGAGTGTTCCATCGTCATTAGGAGGCCCTGAGCGTTACAATTAACTATCAGTTTCGCGTCGGTTTCGATAATCTAGACTCAAAGGGGACGGACCATATGGTGCCCGAGGCAGCAATAGACCCTTGGAGACAAGTTGCCTGGAGGCCGATGTATTGAATCTCGACGCAATTTGAGTGTTCCATCGTCATTAGGAGGCCCTGAATATCACAATTAACCAAAAGTTTCGCGTCGGGTTCAAAAATCTAGACTCAAAGGAGTCGGACCATAAAGTGCCCGAGGCAGCAATGTCCCCTTGTAGACAAGTCGCCTGGAGGACGATGTAATGAATCTCGACGCAATTTGAGTGTTCCATCGTCATTAGGAGGTCCTGAACGTTACAATTAACTATCAGTTTCGCGTCGGACTCGAAAATCTAGACTCACAGGAGACGGACCATATGGTGCCCGAGGCAGCAATAAACCCTTGGAGACAAGTCGGCTGGAGGACGTTGTATTGAATCTCGACGCAATTTGAGTGTTCCATCGTCATTAGGAGGCCCTGATCGTTACAAGTAACTATCAGTTTCGCGTCGGATTCGAAAATCTAGACTCACAGTAGACGGACCATCTGGTGACCGAGGTAGCAATAGACCCTTGGAGACAAGTCGGCTGGAGGACGATGAATTGAATCTCGACGCAATTTGAGTATTCCAACGTCATTACGAGGCCCTGAACGCTTCAATTAACTATCAGTTTTGCGTCGGACTCAAAAATCTAGACTCACAGAAGACGGGCCATATGGTGACCGAGGATCGATACACCTTTGGAGACAAGTCGCCTGGAGGACGATGTGTTGAATCTTGACGCTATTTGAATGTGACATCGTCACTGGGAGGCCCTGAAAGTTACAATTAACTATCAGTTATGCGTCGGATTCGAAAATCTAGACTCACAGGAGAACGACCAAAAGGTGCCCGAGGCAGCAATAGACCCCTGGAGAAATGTCGGCTGGAGGCCGAGGTATTGAATCTCGACGCAATGTGAGTGTTCCATCGTCATTAGGAGGCCCCGAACATTACAATTGACCATCAGTTTAGCGTCGGATTCGAAATTCTAGACTCACAGGAGTCTGTCCATAAGGTGCCCGAGGCAGCGATATCCCCTTGGATACTAGTCGGCTGGAGGACGATGTATTGAATCTCGACGCAATTTGAGTGTTCCACCGTCAATAGGACTCCCTGAACGTTACAATTAACTATCAGTTTTTCGTCGGACTCGAAAATCTAGACTCACAGGAGACGGGCGATATGGTGACCGAGGCAGCGATAGACCCTTGGAGACAAGTCGCCTGGAGGACGATGTATTGAATCTCGACGCAATTTAAATGCTCCATCGTCATTAGAAGGCCCTGAACGTTACAACTAACTATCTGTTTCGCGTCGGATTCGAAAATCTAGACTCACAGGAGCACGAACATAAGGTGCCAAAGGCTGCAATAGACACTTGGAGGCAAGTCGGCTGGAGGACGATTTATTGCATCTCGACGCAATTTGAGTGTTCCATCGTCATTATGAGGCCCTGAATGTTACAATTAACTATCAGTTTCGCGTCGGATTCGAAAATCTAGACTCACAGGAGCACGACCATAAGGTGCCAGAGGCAGCAGTAGAGCCTTGGAGGGAAGTCTGCTGGTGGACGATGTACTGAATCTCGTCGCAATTTGAGTGTTCCATCGTCATTAGGAGGCCTTGAACGTTACAAATAACTATCAGTTTTGCGTCGGATTCAATAATCTGAACTCACAGGAGAACGACCATAAGGAGCCCGAGGCAGCAATACACCCTTGGAGACAAGTCGGCTGAAGTACGATGAATAGAATCTCGACGCAATTTGAGTGATCCATCGTCATTAGAAGGCCCTGAACGTTACAATTAACTATCAGTTTTGCGTCGGATTCGAAACTCTAGACTCACAGGAGACAGACCATATGGTGCCCGAGGCAGAGATATCCCCTTGGAGACAAGTCGGATGGAGGACGATGTATTGAATCTCGACGCAATTTGAGTGTTCCATCGTCATTAGGAGGCCCTGAACGTTGCAATTAGCTATCAGTTTTGCGTCGGATTCAAAAATGTTGACTCAGAGGAGAACGACCATAAGGTGCCCGAGGCAGCAATACACCCTTGGAGACAAGTCGGCTGAAGTACGATGAATAGAATCTCGACGCAATTTGAGTGATCTATCGTCATTAGAAGGCCCTGAAAGTTACAATTAACTATCAGTTTTGCGTCGGATTCGAAAATCTTGACTCAGAGGAGAACGACCATAAGGTGCCCGAGGCAGAGACAAGTCGGATGAAGTACCATGAATTGAATCTCGACTCAATTTGAGTCTTCCACCATCATTAGGAGACCCTGAACGTTACAATTAACTTTCAGTTTTGCGTCGGATTCGACAATCTAGACTCACAGGAGAACGTACATAAGGAGCCTGAGGCAGCAATAGACCCTTGGAGACAAGTCGGCTGAAGGACGATGTATTGATTCTCTACGCAAAATGAGTGTTCCATCGTCATTACGAGGCCCGGAACGTTCCAATTAACTATCAGTTTTGGGTCTGATACTACAATCTAGACTCACAGGAGAACGACAAAAAGGCGCCCCAGGCAACAATAGACCCTTGGAAACAAGTCTGCTGGAGGACGATGAATTGAATCGCGACGCAATTTTAGTGATCCATCGTCATTAGGAGGCCCTGAACGTTACAAGTAACTGTCAGTTTTGCGTCTGATTCGAAAATCTTGACTCACAGGAGAGGGACCATATGGTGCCCGAGGCAGCAATATCCCCTTGGATGCAAGTCGGCTGGAGGGCGATGTATTGAATCTCGACGCAATTTTAGTGTTCCATCGTCATTAGGAAGCCCCGAACGTTACAATTAACTATCAGATTTGTCTCGGATTCGAAAATCTAGACTCACAGGAGAACGACCATATGGTGCCCGAGGCAGCAATATCCCCTTGGAGACAAGTCGGCTGGAGGTTGATGTATTGAATCTCGACGCAATTTGAGTGTTCCTTCGTCATTAGGAGGCCATGAACATTACAATTAACCATCAGTTTAGCGTCGGATTCGTAAATCTAGACTCACAGGAGAACGACCACACGGTGCCCGAGGCAGCAATAGACCCTTGGAGACATGTCGGCTGGAGGCCGATTTATTGAATCTCGACGCAATTTGATTGTTCCATCGTCATTAGGAGGCCCTGAACGTTACAATTAACTATCAGTTTTGCGTCGGATTCGAAAATCTAGACTCACAGGAGAACGACCATAGGGTGCCCGAGGCAGCAATATCCCCTTGGAGACAAGTCGGCTGGAGGACGATGTATTGAATCTCGACGCCATTTGAATGTTCCATCGTCATTGGGAGGCCCTGAAAGTTACAATTAACTAACAGTTATGCGTCGGATTCGTAAATCTAGACTCACAGGAGAACGACCACAAGGTGCCCGAGGCAGCAATAGACCCTTGGAAACATGTCGGCTGGAGGCCGATTTATTGAATCTCGACGCAATTTGAGTGTTCCATCGTCATTAGGAGGCCATGAACATTACAATTAACCATCAGTTTAGCGTCGGATTCGAAAATCTAGAATCACAGGAGTCGGACCATAAGGTGCCCGAGGCAGCAATATCCCCTTGCAGTCAAGTCGGCTGGAGGACGATGTATTGAATCTCGACGCAATTTGAGTGTTCCATCGTCATTAGGAGGCCCTGAACGTTACAATTATCTATCAGTTTCGCGTCGGATTAAAAAATCTAGACTCACAGGAGCACGACCATAAGGTGCCAGAGGCAGCAATAGACCCTTGGAGGCAAGTCGGCTGGAGGACGATGTATTGCATTTCGACGTAATTTGAGTGTTCCATCGTCATTAGGAGGCCCTGAACGTTACAATTAACTATCAGTTTCGGGTCTGATTCGAAAATCTTGACTCACAGGAGAACGAGCATATGGTGCCCGAGGCAGCAATTTCCCCTTGGAGAAAAGTCGGCTGGAGGACGATGTATTGAATCTCGACGCAATTTGAGTGTTTCATCGTCATTAGGAAGCCATGAACTTTACAATTAACCATCAGTTTTGCGTCGGATTCGAAAATCTAGACTCAGAGCAGACGGACCATAAGGTGCCCGAGGCAGCAATATTCCCTTGGAGACAAGTCGCCTGGAGGACGAAATATTGAATCTCGACGCAATTGAGTGTTCCATCGTCATTAGGAGGCCCGGAACGTTCCTATTAACTATCAGTTTTGCGTCTGATTCTATAATCGAGACTCACAGGAGAACGACCAAAAGGCGCCCCAGGCAACAATAGCCCCTTGGAAACAAGTCTGCTGGAGGACGATGTATTGAATCGCGACGCAATTTGAGTGATCCATCGTCATTAGGAGGCCCTGAACGTTACAAGTAACTGTCAGTTTTGCGTTTGATTCGAACATCTTGATTCACAGGAGACGGATCATATGGTGCCCGAGGCAGCAATATCCCCTTGGAGGCAAGTCGGCTGGAGGACGATGTATTGAATCTCGACGCAATTTGAGTGTTCGATCGTCATTAGGAGGCCCTGAACATTTCAATTAACTATCAGTTTTGCCTCGGATTCGAAAATCTAGTCGCACAGGAGAATGACCATATGGTGACCGAGGCACCAATAGACCCTTGAAGACAAGTCGGCTGGAGGACGATGTATTGAATCTCGACGCAATTTGAGTGTTCCATCGTTATTAGGACGCCCTGAACGTTACAATTAACAATCAGTTTTGCGTCGGATTCGAAAATCTAGACTCACTATAGAACGAGCATAAGAGGACCGAGGCAGCAATATCATCTTGGAGACAAGTCGGCTGGAGGACGATGTATTGAATCTCGACACAATTTGAGTGGTCCATCGTCATTCGGAGGCCCTGAACGTTACAATTAACTATCAGTTTCGCATCGGATTCGGTAATCTAGACTCACAGAAAAAGGACCATATGGTGCCGGAGGCAGTAATATCCCCTTGGAGACAAGTCGGCTTGAGGACGATGTATTGAATCTACACGCAATTTGAGTGTTCCATCGTCATTAGGAGGTCCTGAACGATACAATTAACTATCAGTATGGCGTCGGATTCAAAATTCTAGACTCATTGGAGACGGGCCATTGGAGACCGAGGCAGCAATAGACCCTTGGAGACAAGTCGGGTTGAGGACAAAGTATTGAATCTCAACGCAATTTGAGTGTTCCATCGATATTAGGAGGCCCTGAACGTTACAATTAACTATCAGTTTTGCCTCGGATACGAAAATCTAGACTCACAGCAGAACGACCATATGGTGCCCGACGCAGCAATAGACCCTTGGAGTCAAGTCGGCTGGAGGACGATGTATTGAATCTCGACGCAATTTGAGTGTTCCATCGTCATTAGAAGGTCCTGAACGTTACAATTAACTATCAGTTCTGCGTCGGATTCGATTATCTAGATTCACAGGAGAACGACCACAGGGTGCCCGAGGCAGAAATAGACCCTTGGAGACAAGTCGGCTGGAGGCCGATTTATTGAATCTCGACGTAATTTGAGTGTTCCATCGTCATTGACAGGCCCTGGAATATACAATTAACTATCAGTTTTGCGTCGGATTCGAAAATCTAGACTCACAGGAGAACGACCATAAGCTGCCCGAGGCAGGAATATCCCCCAGAGACAAGTCGGCTGGAAGACGATGTATTGAATCTCGACGCAATTTGAGTGTTCCATCGTCATTAGGAGGCCCTGAACGTTACAATTAACTATCAGTTTTGCGTCGGATTCGAAAATGTAGACTCAGAGGAGAACGACCAAAAGGTGCCCGAGGCAGCAATAGACCCTTGGAGACAAGGCGGCTGGAGGACGATGTATTGAATCTCGACGCAATTTGAGTGTTCCATCGTCTTTAGGAGGCCCTGAACATTACAATTAACTATCAGTTTCGCGTCGGATACGAAAATCTAGACTCACCGGAGACGAACCATATGGTGCCCGAGGCAGCATTATCCCCTTGGAGACCAGTCGCCTGGAGGACGATGTATTGAATCTCGACGCAATTTGAGTGTTCCATCGTCATTAGGAGGCCCCGAACGTTACAATTAACTATCAGTTTTGCGTCGGATTCGAAAATGTAGACTCAGAGGAGAACGACCAAAAGGTGCCCGAGGCAGCAATAGACCCTTGGAGACAAGTCGGCTGGAGGACGATGTATTGAATCTCGACGCAATTTGAGTGTTCCATCGTCATTAGGAGGCCCTGAACATTACAATTAACTATCAGTTACGCGTCGGATTCGAAATTCTAGACTCACCGGAGACGAACCATATGGTGCCCGAGGCAGCATTATCCCCTTGGAGACCAGTCACCTGGAGGACGATGTATTGAATATCGACGCAATTTAAGTGTTCCATCGTCATTAACAGCCCCTGAACGTTACAATTAACTATCAGTTTTGCGTCGGATTCGAAAATGTAGACTCAGAGGAGAACGACCATAAGGTGCCCGAGGCTGCAATAGACCCTTGGAGACAAGTCGGCTGAAGGACGATGAATTGAATCTCGACGCAATTTGAGTATTCCATCGTCATTAGGAGGCCCTGAACGTTACAATTAACTATCAGTTTTGCGTCGGATTCGATAATCTAGACGCACAGGAGGACGACCAGAAGGTGCCCGAGGCAGCAATAGACCCTTGGAGACAAGTCGGCTGGAGGACGATGTATTGAATCTCGACGCAATTTGAGTGTTCCATCGTTATTAGGAGGCCATGAACGTTACAATTAACCATCACTTCGGCGTCGGATTCGAAAATCTAGACGCACAGGCAGCAATTGACCCTTGGAAACAATTCGCCTGGAGGACGATGTATTGAATCTCGACGCAATTTGAGTGATCCATCGTCATTAGGAGGTCCTGAAAGTTACAATTAACTATCAGTTTTGCCTCGGATTCTATAATCGAGACTCACAGGAGAACGACCACAGGGTGCCCGAGGCAGAAATAGACCCTTGGAGACATGTCGGCTGGAGGACGATGTATTGAATCTCGACGCAATTTGATTGTTCCATCGTCACTGAGAGGCCCTGAAAGTTACAATTAACTATCAGTTTTGCGTTGGATTCGAAAATCTAGACTCTCCGGAGAACGACCATAAGCAGCCCGAGGCAGGATTATCCCCTAGGAGACAAGTCGGCTGGAGGACGATGTATTGAATCTCGACGCAATTTGAGTGTTCAATTGACATTAGGAGGCTCTGAACGTTACAATTAACTATCAGTTTTGGGTCGGATTCGAAAATCTAGACTCACAGGAGAACGACCTTAAGGTGCCCGAGGCAGCAATATCGCCTTGGAGACAAGTCGGCTGGAGGACGATGTATTGATTCTCTACGCAATTTGAGTGTTCCATCGTCATTAGGAGGCCCGGAACGTTCCAATTAACTATCAGTTTTGCGTCTGATTCTATAATCGAGACTCACAGGAGAACGACTAAAAGGCGCCCCAGGCAACAATAGACCCTTGGAAACAAGTCTGCCGGAGGACGATGAATTGAATCGCGACGCAATTTGAGTGATCCATCGTCATTAGGAGGCCCTGAACGTTACAAGTAACTGTCAGTTTTGCGTTTGATTAGAACATCTTGACTCACAGGAGACGGACCATATGGTGCCCGAGGCAGCAATTTCCCCTTGGAGGCAAGTCGGCTGGAGGACGATGTATTGAATCTCGACACAATTTGAGTGTTCCATCGTCATTAGGAGGCCCTGAACGTTTCAATTAACTATCAGTTTTGCCTCGGATTCGAAAATCTAGACTCACAGGAGAACGACCATATGGTGACCGAGGCACCAATAGACCCTTGGAGACAAGTCGGCTGGAGGACGATGTATTGAATCTCGACGCAATCTGAGTGTTCCATCGTCATTAGGAGGCCGTGAACGTTACAATTAACCATCAGTTTTGCGTCGGATTCGAAAATCTAGACTCACAGGAGACGGACCATATGGTGCCCGAGGCAGCAATATCCCCTTGGAGACAAGTCGGCTGGAGGACGATGTATTGAATCTCGACGCAATTTGAGTGTTCCATCGTTATTAGGACGCCCTGAACGTTACAATTAACAATCAGTTTTGCGTCGGATTCGAAAATCTAGCCTCACTATAGAACGACCATAAGAGGACCGAGGCTGCAATATCATCTTGGAGACAAGTCGGCTGGAGGACGATGTATTGAATCTCGACACAATTTGAGTGGTCCATTGTCATTCGGAGGCCCTGAACGTTGCAATTAACTATCAGTATGGCGTCGGATTCAAAATTCTAGGCTCACAGGAGACGGGCCATATGGAGACCGAGGCAGCAATAGACCCTTGGAGACAAGTCGGCGTGAGGACAAAGTATTGAATCTCAACGCAATTTGAGTGTTTCATCGTTATTAGGAGGCCCTGAACGATACAATTAACTATCAGTTTTGCATCGGATTCGAAAATCTAGACTCACAGGTGAACGACCATAAGGTGCCCGAGGCAGCAAGAGACCCTTCGAGACGAGTCGGCTGGAGGACGATGTATTGAATCGCGACGCAATATGAGTGTTCCATCGTCATTAGGAGGCCCTGAACGTTACAATTAGTTATCAGTATTGCGTCGGATTCAATAATCTAAACTCACAGGAGGACGACCATAAGGTGCCCGAGGCAGCAATAGACCCTTGGAGACAAGTCGGCTTGAGGACGAAGTACTGAATCTCGACGCAATTTGAGTGTTCCATCGTCATTATTAGGCCCTGAACTTTACAATTAACTATCAGTTTTGCCTCGGATACGAAAATCTAGACTCACAGCAGAACGACCATATGGTGATCGACGCAGCAATAGAGCCTTGGAGTCAAGTCGGCTGGAGGACGATGTACTGAATATCGACGCAATTTGAGTGTTCCATCGTCATTAGAAGGTCCTGAACGTTACAATTAACTACCAGTTCTGCGTCGGATTCGATTATCTAGACTCACAGGAGAACGACCACAGGGTGCCCGAGGCAGAAATAGACCCTTGGAGACAAGTCGGCTGGAGGCCGATTTATTGAATCTCGACGTAATTTGAGTGTTCCATCGTCATTGACAGATCCTGAAATATACAATTAACTATCAGTTTTGCGTCGGATTCGAAAATCTAGACTCACAGGAGAACGACCATAAGCTGCCCGAGGCAGGAATATCCCCCATTAGACAAGTCGGCTGGAGGACGATGTATTGAATCTCGACGCAATTCGAGTGTTCCATCGTCATTAGGAGGCCCTGAACGTTACAATTAACTATCAGTTTTGCGTCGGATTCGAAAATCTAGACTCACAGGAGAACGACCTTAAGGTGCCCGAGGCAGCAACATCCCCTTGGAGACAAGTCGGCTGGAGGACGATGTATTGAATCTCGACGCAATTTGAGTGTTCCATCGTCATTAGGAGGCATTGAACGGTACAATTAACTATAAGTTTTGCGTCGAATTCGAAAATGTAGACTCAGAGGAGAACGACCAAAAGGTGCCCGAGGCAGCAATAGACCCTTGGAGACAAGTCGGCTGGAGGACGATTTATTGAATCTCGACGCAATTTGAGTGTTTCATCGTCATTAGGAGGCCCTGAACGTTACAATTAACTATCAGTTTTGCGTCGGATTCCATAATCTAGACGCACAGGAGGACGACCAGAAGGTGCCCGAGGCAGCAATAGACCCTTGGAGACAAGTCAGCTGGAGGACGATGTATTGAATCTCGACGCAATTTGAGTGTTCCATCGTCATTAGGAGGCCATGAACGTTACATTTAACCATCACTTCTGCGTCGGATTCGAAAATCTAGACGCACAGGCAGCAATAGACCCTCGGAAACAATTCGCCTGGAGGACGATGTATTGAATCTCGACGCAATTTGAGTGATCCATCGTCATTAGGAGGCCCTGAACGTTACAATTAACTATCAGTTTTGCCTCGGATTCGAAAATCTAGACTCACAGGAGGACGACCACAGGGTGCCCGAGGCAGAAATAGACCCTTGGAGACAAGTCGGCTGGAGGACGATGTATTGAATCTCGACGCAATTTGAGTGTTCCATTGTCATTAGGAGGCCCTGATCGTTACAATTAACTATCAGTTTTGGGTCGGATTCGAAAATCTAGACTCACAGGAGAACGACCTTAAGGTGCCCGAGGCAGCAATATCGCCTTGGAGACAAGTCGGCTGGAGGACGATGTATTGATTCTCTACGCAATTTGAGTGTTCCATCGTCATTAGGAGGCCCGGAACGTTCCAATTAACTATCAGTTTTGCGTCTGATTCTATAATCGAGACTCACAGGAGAACGACCAAAAGGCGCCCCAGGCAACAATAGACCCTTGGAAACAAGTCTGCTGGAGGACGATGAATTGAATCGCGACGCAATTTGAGTGATCCATCGTCATTAGGAGGCCCTGAACGTTACAAGTAACTGTCAGTTTTTCGTTTGATTCGAACATCTTGACTCACAGGAGACGGACCATATGGTGTCCGAGGCAGCAATTTCCCCTTGGAAGCAAGTCGGCTGGAGGACGATGTATTGAATCTCGACACAATTTGAGTGTTCCATCGTCATTAGGAGGCCGTGAACGTTTCAATTAACTATCAGTTTTGCCTCGGATTCGAAAATCTAGACTCACAGGAGAACGACCATATGGTGACCGAGGTACCAATAGACCCTTGGAGACAAGTCGGCTGGAGGACGATGTATTGAATCTCGACGCAATTTGAGTGTTCCATCGTCATTAGGAGGCCTTGAACGTTACAATTAACCATCAGTTTTGCGTCGGATTCGAAAATCTAGACTCACAGGAGACGGACCATATAGTGCCCGAGGCAGCAATATCCCCTTGGAGACAAGTCGGCTGGAGGACGATGTATTGAATCTCGACGCAATTTGAGTGTTCCATTGTTATTGAGACGCCCTGAAAGTTATAATTAACAATCAGTTTTGCGTCGGATTCGAAAATCTAGACTCACTATAGAACGACCATAAGAGGACCGAGGCAGCAATATCATCTTGGAGACAAGTCGGCTGGAGGACGATGTATTGAATCTCGACACAATTTGAGTGGTGCATCGTCATTCGGAGGCCCTGAACGTTACAATTAACTATCAGTTTCGCATCGGATTCGATAATCTAGACTCACAGAAAAAGGGCCATATGGTGCCGGAGGCAGTAATATCCTGTTGGAGACAAGTCGGCTTGAGAACGATGTATTGAATCTACACGCAATTTGAGTGTTCCATCGTCATTAGGAGGTCCTGAACGTTACAATTAACTATCAGTATGGCGTCGGATTCAAAATTCTAGATTCACAGGAGACGGGCAATATGGTGACCGAGGCAGCAATAGACCCTTAGAGACAAGTCGGCTGGAGGACGTTGTATTGATTCGCGACGCAATTTGAGTGTTCCATCGTCATTAGGAGGCCTTGAACGTTACAATTAACTATCAGTATTGCGTCGGATTCAATAATCTAAACTCACAGGAGGACGGCCATAAGGTGCCCGAGGCAGCAATAGACCCTTGGAGACAAGTCGGCTTGAGGACGAAGTACTGAATCTCGACGCAATTTGAGTGTTCCATCGTCATTATTAGGCCCTGAACTTTACAATTAACTATCAGTTTTGCCTCGGATACGAAAATCTAGACCCACAGCAGAACGACGATATGGTGCCCGACGCAGCAATAGACCCTTGGAGTCAAGTCGGCTGGAGGACGATGTATTGAATATCGACGCAATTAGAGTGTTTCATCGTCATTAGTAGGTCCTGAACGTTACAATTAACTATCAGTTCTGCGTCGGATTCGATTATCTAGACTCACAGGAGAACGACCACAGGGTGCCCGAGGCAGAAATAGACCCTTGGAGACAAGTCGGCTGGAGGCCGATTTATTGAATCTCGACGTAATTTGAGTGTTCCATCGTCATTGAGAGGCCCTGAAAGTTACAATTAACAGTCCGTTTTGCGTCGGATTCAACAATCTAAACTCACAGGAGAACGACCATAAGGTGCCCGAGGCAGCAATAGACCCTTGGAGACAAGTCACCTGGAGGACGATATATTGAATCTCGACGCAATTTGGGTGTTCCATCGTCATTAGGAGGCCCTGAACGTTACAATTAACTATCGGTTTTGCCTCGGATTCGAAAATCTAGACTCACAGGAGAACGACCATAGGGTGCCCGAGGCAGAAATAGACCCTTGGAGACAAGTCGGCTGGAGGACGATGTATTGAGTCTCGACGCAATTTGATTGTTCCATCGTCATTGAGAGGCCCTGAAAGTTACATTTATCTATCAGTTTTGCGTTGGATTCGAAAATCTAGACTAACAGGAGAACGACCATAAGCTGCCCGAGGCAGGATTATCCCCTAGGAGACAAGTCGGCTGGAGGACGATGTATTGAATCTCGACGCAATTTGAGTGTTCCATTGTCATTAGGAGGCCCTGAACGTTACAATTAACTATCAGTTTTGCGTCGGATTCGAAAATCTAGACTCACAGGAGAACGACCTTAAGGTGCCCGAGGCAGCAATATCCCCTTGGAGGCAAGTCGGCTGGAGGACGATGTATTGATTCTCTACGCAATTTGAGTGTTCCATCGTCATTAGGAGGCCCGGAACGTTCCTATTAACTATCAGTTTTGCGTCTGATTCTATAATCGAGACTCACAGGAGAACGACCAAAAGGTGCCCCAGGCAACAATAGACCCTTGGAAACAAGTCTGCTGGAGGACGATGTATTGAATCGCGACGCAATTTGAGTGATCCATCGTCATTTAGAGGCCCTTGACGTTACAAGTAACTGTCAGTTTTGCGTTTGATTCGAACATCTTGACTCACAGGAGTCGGATCATATGGTGCCCGAGGCAGCAATATCCCCTTGGAGGCAAGTCGGCTGGAGGACGATGTATTGAATCTCGACGCAATTTGAGTGTTCCATCGTCATTAGGAGGCCCTGAACGTTTCAATTAACTATCAGTTTTGCCTCGGATTCGAAAATCTAGTCTCACAGGAGAACGGCCATATGGTGACCGAGGCACAAATAGACCCTTGAAGACAAGCCGGCTGGAGGACGATGTATTGAATCTCGACGCAATTTGAGTGTTCCATCGTCATTAGGAGGCCTTGAACGTTACAATTAACCATCAGTTTTGCGTCGGATTCGAAAATCTAGACTCGCAGGAGACAGGCCATATGGTGACCGAGGCAGCAATAGACCCTTGGAGACAAGTCGGCTTGAGGACAAAGTATTGAATCTCAACGCAATTTGAGTGTTCCGTCGTTATTAGGAGGCCCTGAACGTTACAATTAACTATCAGTTTTGCATCGGATTCGAAGATCTTAACTCACAGGAGAACGACCATAAGGTGCCCGACGCAGCAAGAGACCCTTCGAGACAAGTCGGCTGGAGGACGATGTATTGAATCGCGACGCAATTTGAGTGTTCCATCGTCATTAGGAGGCACTGAACGAAACAATTAACTATAAGTTTTGCGTCGGATTCGAAAATGTAGACTCAGAGGAGAACGATCAAAAGGTGCCCGAGGCAGCGATAGACCCTTGGAGACAAGTCGCCTGGAGGACGATGTATTGAATCTCGACGCAATTTAAGTCTTCCATCGTCATTAGGAGGCAATGAACGTTACAAATAACCATCGGTTTTGCGTCGGATTCGAAAATCTTGACTCATAGGAGACGGAACATAAGGAGCCCTAGGCAGCAATATCCCCTCGGAGCCAAGTCGGTTGGTGGACGATGTATTGAATCTCGACGCAATTTGAGTGTTCCATCGTCATTAGGAGGCCCTGAACGTTACAATTAACTATCAGTTTTGCCTCGGATACGAAAATCTAGACTCACAGCAGAACGACCTTATGGTGCCCGACGCAGCAATAGACCCTTGGAGACAAGTCGGCTGGAGGACGATGTATTGAATCACGACGCAATTTGATTGCTCCATCGTCATTGAGAGGCCCTAAAAGTTACAATTAACTATCAGTATTGCGTTGGATTCGAAAATCTAGACTCACCGGAGAACGAACATAAGCTGCCCGAGGCAGGATTATCCCCTAGGAGACAAGTCGGCTGGAGGACGATGTATTGAATCTCGACGCAATTTGAGTGTTCCATTGTCATTAGGAGGCCCTGAACGTTACAATTAACGATCAGTTTTGGGTCGCATTCGAAAATCTAAACTCACAGGAGAACGACCTTAAGGTGCCCGAGGCAGCAATATCGCCTTGGAGACAAGTCGGCTGGAGGACGATGTATTGATTCTCTGCGCAATTTGAGTGTTCCATCGTCATTAGGAGGCCCCGAACGTTCCAATTAACTATCAGTTTTGCGTCTGATTCTATAATCGAGACTCACAGGAGAACGACCAAAAGGCGCCCCAGGCAACAATAGACCCTTGGAAACAAGTCTGCTGGAGGAAGATGAATTGAATCGCGACGCAATTTGAGTGATCCATCGTCATTAGAAGGACCTGAACGTTACAAGTAACTGTCAGTTTTGCGTTTGATTCGAACATTTTGACTCACAGGAGACGGACCATATGGTGCCCGAGGCAGCAATTTCCCCTTGGAGGCAAGTCGGCTGTAGGACGATGTATTGAATCTCGACACAATTTGAGTGTTCCATCGTCATTAGGAGGCCCTGAACGTTTCAATTAACTATCAGTTTTGCCTCGGATTCGAAAATCTAGACTCACAGGAGAACGACCATATGGTGACCGAGGCACCAATAGACCCTTGGAGACAAGTCGGCTGGAGGACGATGTATTGAAACTCGACGCAATTTGAGTGTTCCATCGTCATTAGGAGGCCGTGAACGTTACAATTAACCATCAGTTTTGCGTCGGATTCGAAAATCTAGACTCACAGGAGACGGACCATATGGTGCCCGAGGCAGCAATATCCGCTTGGAGACAAGTCGGCTTGAGGACGATGTATTGAATCTCGACGCAATTTGAGTGTTCCATCGTTATTAGGACGCCCTGAACGTTACAATTAACAATTAGTTTTGCGTCGGATTCGAAAATCTAGACTCACTATAGAACGACCATAAGAGTACCGAGGCAGCAATATCATCTTGGAGACAAGTCGGCTGGAGGACGATGTATTGAATCTCGACACAATTTGAGTGGTCCATCGTCATTCGGAGGCCCTGAACGTTACAATTAACTATCAGTATTGCGTCGGATTCAATAATCTAAACTCACTGGAGGACGACCATAAGGTGCCCGAGGCAGCAATAGACCCTTGGAGACAAGTCGGCTTGTGGACGAAGTACTGAATCTCGACGCAATTTGAGTGTTCCATCGTCATTATTAGGCCCTGAACTTTACAATTAACTATCAGTTTTGCCTCGGATACGAAAATCTAGACTCACAGCAGAACGACCTTATGGTGCCCGACGCAGCAATAGACCCTTGGAGTCAAGTCGGCTGGAGGACGATGTATTGAATCACGACGCAATTTGAGTTTTCCATCGTCATTAGAGGGTCCTGAACGTTACAATTAACTATCAGTTCTGCGTCGGATTCGATTATCTAGATTCACAGGAGAACGACCTTAAGGTGCCCGAGGCAGCAACATCCCCTTGGAGACAGGTCGGCTGGAGGACGATGTATTGAATCTCGACGCAATTTGAGTATTCCATCGTCATTAGGAGGCACTGAACGGTACAATTAACTATAAGTTTTGCGTCGGATTCGAAAATGTAGACTCAGAGGAGAACGACCAAAAGGTGCCCGAGGCAGCAATAGACCCTTGGAGACAAGTCTTCTGGAGGACGATGTATTCAATCTCGACGCAATTTGAGTGTTCCATCGTCATTAGGAGGCCCTGAACATTACAATTAACTATCAGTTTCGCGTCGGATTCGAAAATCTAGACTCACCGGAGACGAACCATATGGCGCCCGAGGCAGCATTATCCCCTTGGAGACAAGTCGCCTGGAGGACGATGTATTGAATCTCGACGCAATTTGAGTGTTCCATCGTCATTAGGAGGCCCTGAACGTTTCAATTAACTATCAGTTTTGCCTCGGATTCGAAAATCTAGTCTCACAGGAGAACGGCCATATGGTGACCGAGGCACAAATAGACCCTTGAAGACAAGCCGGCTGGAGGACGATGTATTGAATCTCGACGCAATTTGAGTGTTCCATCGTCATTAGGAGGCCTTGAACGTTACAATTAACCATCAGTTTTGCGTCGGATTCGAAAATCTAGACTCGCAGGAGACAGGCCATATGGTGACCGAGGCAGCAATAGACCCTTGGAGACAAGTCGGCTTGAGGACAAAGTATTGAATCTCAACGCAATTTGAGTGTTCCGTCGTTATTAGGAGGCCCTGAACGTTACAATTAACTATCAGTTTTGCATCGGATTCGAAGATCTTAACTCACAGGAGAACGACCATAAGGTGCCCGACGCAGCAAGAGACCCTTCGAGACAAGTCGGCTGGAGGACGATGTATTGAATCGCGACGCAATTTGAGTGTTCCATCGTCATTAGGAGGCACTGAACGAAACAATTAACTATAAGTTTTGCGTCGGATTCGAAAATGTAGACTCAGAGGAGAACGATCAAAAGGTGCCCGAGGCAGCGATAGACCCTTGGAGACAAGTCGCCTGGAGGACGATGTATTGAATCTCGACGCAATTTAAGTCTTCCATCGTCATTAGGAGGCAATGAACGTTACAAATAACCATCAGTTTTGCGTCGGATTCGAAAATCTTGACTCATAGGAGACGGAACATAAGGAGCCCTAGGCAGCAATATCCCCTCGGAGCCAAGTCGGTTGGTGGACGATGTATTGAATCTCGACGCAATTTGAGTGTTCCATCGTCATTAGGAGGCCCTGAACGTTACAATTAACTATCAGTTTTGCCTCGGATACGAAAATCTAGACTCACAGCAGAACGACCTTATGGTGCCCGACGCAGCAATAGACCCTTGGAGACAAGTCGGCTGGAGGACGATGTATTGAATCACGACGCAATTTGATTGCTCCATCGTCATTGAGAGGCCCTAAAAGTTTCAATTAACTATCAGTATTGCGTTGGATTCGAAAATCTAGACTCACCGGAGAACGAACATAAGCTGCCCGAGGCAGGATTATCCCCTAGGAGACAAGTCGGCTGGAGGACGATGTATTGAATCTCGACGCAATTTGAGTGTTCCATTGTCATTAGGAGGCCCTGAACGTTACAATTAACGATCAGTTTTGGGTCGCATTCGAAAATCTAAACTCACAGGAGAACGACCTTAAGGTGCCCGAGGCAGCAATATCGCCTTGGAGACAAGTCGGCTGGAGGACGATGTATTGATTCTCTGCGCAATTTGAGTGTTCCATCGTCATTAGGAGGCCCCGAACGTTCCAATTAACTATCAGTTTTGCGTCTGATTCTATAATCGAGACTCACAGGAGAACGACCAAAAGGCGCCCCAGGCAACAATAGACCCTTGGAAACAAGTCTGCTGGAGGAAGATGAATTGAATCGCGACGCAATTTGAGTGATCCATCGTCATTAGAAGGACCTGAACGTTACAAGTAACTGTCAGTTTTGCGTTTGATTCGAACATTTTGACTCACAGGAGACGGACCATATGGTGCCCGAGGCAGCAATTTCCCCTTGGAGGCAAGTCGGCTGTAGGACGATGTATTGAATCTCGACACAATTTGAGTGTTCCATCGTCATTAGGAGGCCCTGAACGTTTCAATTAACTATCAGTTTTGCCTCGGATTCGAAAATCTAGACTCACAGGAGAACGACCATATGGTGACCGAGGCACCAATAGACCCTTGGAGACAAGTCGGCTGGAGGACGATGTATTGAAACTCGACGCAATTTGAGTGTTCCATCGTCATTAGGAGGCCGTGAACGTTACAATTAACCATCAGTTTTGCGTCGGATTCGAAAATCTAGACTCACAGGAGACGGACCATATGGTGCCCGAGGCAGCAATATCCGCTTGGAGACAAGTCGGCTTGAGGACGATGTATTGAATCTCGACGCAATTTGAGTGTTCCATCGTTATTAGGACGCCCTGAACGTTACAATTAACAATTAGTTTTGCGTCGGATTCGAAAATCTAGACTCACTATAGAACGACCATAAGAGTACCGAGGCAGCAATATCATCTTGGAGACAAGTCGGCTGGAGGACGATGTATTGAATCTCGACACAATTTGAGTGGTCCATCGTCATTCGGAGGCCCTGAACGTTACAATTAACTATCAGTATTGCGTCGGATTCAATAATCTAAACTCACTGGAGGACGACCATAAGGTGCCCGAGGCAGCAATAGACCCTTGGAGACAAGTCGGCTTGTGGACGAAGTACTGAATCTCGACGCAATTTGAGTGTTCCATCGTCATTATTAGGCCCTGAACTTTACAATTAACTATCAGTTTTGCCTCGGATACGAAAATCTAGACTCACAGCAGAACGACCTTATGGTGCCCGACGCAGCAATAGACCCTTGGAGTCAAGTCGGCTGGAGGACGATGTATTGAATCACGACGCAATTTGAGTTTTCCATCGTCATTAGAGGGTCCTGAACGTTACAATTAACTATCAGTTCTGCGTCGGATTCGATTATCTAGATTCACAGGAGAACGACCTTAAGGTGCCCGAGGCAGCAACATCCCCTTGGAGACAGGTCGGCTGGAGGACGATGTATTGAATCTCGACGCAATTTGAGTATTCCATCGTCATTAGGAGGCACTGAACGGTACAATTAACTATAAGTTTTGCGTCGGATTCGAAAATGTAGACTCAGAGGAGAACGACCAAAAGGTGCCCGAGGCAGCAATAGACCCTTGGAGACAAGTCTTCTGGAGGACGATGTATTGAATCTCGACGCAATTTGAGTGTTCCATCGTCATTAGGAGGCCCTGAACATTACAATTAACTATCAGTTTCGCGTCGGATTCGAAAATCTAGACTCACCGGAGACGAACCATATGGCGCCCGAGGCAGCATTATCCCCTTGGAGACAAGTCGCCTGGAGGACGATGTATTGAATCTCGACGCAATTTAAGTGTTCCATCGTCATTTGGAGCCCCTGAACGTTACAATTAACTATCAGTTTTGCGTCAGATTCGAAAATGTAGACTCAGAGGAGAACGACCATAAAGTGCCCGAGGCTGCAATAGACCCTTGGAGACAAGTCGGCTGAAGGACGATGAATTGAATCTCGACCCAATTTGAGTGTTCCATCGTCATTAGGAGGCCCTGAACGTTACAATTAACTATCAGTTTTGCGTCGGATTCGATAATCTAGACGCACAGGAGGACGACCAGAAGGTGCCCAAGGCAGCAATAGACCCTTGGAGACAAGTCGGCTGGAGGACGATGTATTGAGTCCCGACGCAATTTGAGTGTTCCATCGTCATTAGGAGGCCATGAACGTTACAATTAACCATCACTTCTGCGTCGGATTCGAAAATCTAGACGCACAGGCAGCAATTGACCCTCGGAAACAATTCGCCTGGAGGACGATGTATTGAATCTCGACGCAATTTGAGTGATCCATCGTCATTAGGGGGCCCTGAAAGTTACAATTAACTATCAGTTTTGCCTCGGATTCGAAAATCTAGACTCACAGGAGAACGACCACAGGGTGCCCGAGGCAGAAATAGACCCTTGGAGACAAGTCGGCTGGAGGACGATGTATTGAATCTCGACGCAATTTGATTGTTCCATCGTCACTGAGAGGCCCTGAAAGTTACAATTAACTATCAGTTTTGCGTTGGATTCGAAAATCTAGACTCACCGGAGAACGACCATAAGCTGCCCGAGGCAGGATTATCCCCTAGGAGACAAGTCGGCTGGAGGACGATGTATTGAATCTCGACGCAATTTGAGTGTTCCATTGTCGTTAGGAGGCCCTGAACGTTACAATTAACTATCAGTTTTGGGTCGGATTCGAAAATCTAGACTCACAGGAGAACGACCTTAAGGTGCCCGAGGCAGCAATATCGCCTTGGAGACAAGTCGGCTGGAGGACGATGTATTGATTCTCTACGCAATTTGAGTGTTCCATCGTCATTAGGAGGCCCGGAACGTTCCAATTAACTATCAGTTTTGCGTTTGATTCAATAATCGAGACTCACAGGAGAACGACCAAAAGGCGCCCCAGGCAACAATAGACCCTTGGAAACAAGTCTGCTGGAGGACGATGAATTGAATCGCGACGCAATTTGAGTGATCCATCGTCATTAGGAGGCCCTGAACGTTACAAGTAACTGTCAGTTTTGCGTTTGATTCGAACATCTTGACTCACAGGAGACGGACCATATGGTGACCGAGGCAGCAATAGACCCTTGGAGACAAGTCGGCTTGAGGACAAAGTATTGAATCTCAACGCAATTTGAGTGTTCCATCGTTATTAGGAGGCCCTGAACGTTACAATTAACTATCAGTTTTGCATCGAATTCGAAAATCTAGACTCACAGGTGAACGACCATAAGGTGCCCGAGGCAGCAAGAGACCCTTCGAGACGAGTCGGCTGGAGGACGATGTATTGAATCGCGACGCAATTTGAGTGTTCCATCGTCATTAGGAGGCCCTGAACGTTACAATTAACTATCAGTATTGCGTCGGATTCAATAATCTAAACTCACAGGAGGACGACCATAAGGTGCCCGAGGCAGCAATAGACCCTTGGAACAAGTCGGCTTGAGGACGAAGTACTGAATCTCGACGCAATTTGAGTGTTCCATCGTCATTATTAGGCCCTGAACTTTACAATTAACTATCAGTTTTGCCTCGGATACGAAAATCTAGGCTCACAGCAGCACGTCCATATGGTGATCGACGCAGCAATAGAGCCTTGGAGTCAAGTCGGCTGGAGGACGATGTATTGAATATCGACGCAATTTGAGTGTTCCATCGTCATTAGAAGGTCCTGTACGTTACAATTAACTATCAGTTCTGCGTCGGATTCGATTACCTAGACTCACAGGAGAACGACCACAGGGTGCCCGATTCAGAAATAGACCCTTGGAGACAAGTCGGCTGGAGGCCGATTTATTGAATCTCGACGTAATTTGAGTGTTCCATCGTCATTGACAGGCCCTGAAATATACAATTAACTATCAGTTTTGCGTCGGATTCGAAAATCTAGACTCACAGGAGAACGACCATAAGCTGCCCGAGGCAGGAATATCCCCCAGGAGACAAGTCGGCTGGAGGATGATGTATTGAATCTCGACGCAATTTGAGTGTTCCATCGTCATCAGGAGGCCCTGAACGTTACAATTAACTATCAGTTTTGCGTCGGATTCGAAAATCTAGACTCACAGGACAACGACCTTAAGGTGCCCGAGGCAGCAACATCCCCTTGGAGACAAGTCGGCTGGAGGACGATGTATTGAATCTCGACGCAATTTGAGTGTTCCATCGTCATTAGGAGGCACTGAACGGTACAATTAACTATAAGTTTTGCGTCGGATTCGAAAATGTAGACTCAGGGGAGAACGACCAAAAGGTGCCCGAGGCAGCAATAGACCCTTGGAGACAAGTCGGCTGGAGGGCGATGTATTGAATCTCGACGCAATTTGAGTGTTCCATCGTCATTAGGAGGCCATGAACGTTACAATTAACCATCACTTCTGCGTCGGATTCGAAAATCTAGACGCACAGGCAGCAGTAGACCCTCGGAAACAATTCGCCTGGAGGACGATGTATTGAATCTCGACGCAATTTGAATGATCCATCGTCATTAGGAGGCCCTGAACGTTACAATTAACTATCAGTTTTGCCTCGGATTCGAAAATCTAGACTCACAGGAGAATGACCACAGGGTGCCCGAGGCAGAAATAGACCCTTGGAGACAAGTCGGCTGGAGGACGATGTATTGAATCTCGACGCAATTTGATTGTTCCATCGCCACTGAGAGGCCCTGAAAGTTACAATTAACTATCAGTTCTGCGTTGGATTCGAAAATCTAGACTCACCGGAGAACGACCATAAGCTGCCCGAGGCAGGATTATCCCCTAGGAGACAAGTCGGCTGGAGGACGATGTATTGAATCTCGACGCAATTTGAGTGTTCCATCGTTATTAGGACGCCCTGAACGTTACAATTAACAATTAGTTTTGCGTCGGATTCGAAAATCTAGACTCACTATAGAACGACCATAAGAGTACCGAGGCAGCAATATCATCTTGGAGACAAGTCGGCTGGAGGACGATGTATTGAATCTCGACACAATTTGAGTGGTCCATCGTCATTCGGAGGCCCTGAACGTTACAATTAACTATCAGTATTGCGTCGGATTCAATAATCTAAACTCACAGGAGGACGACCATAAGGTGCCCGAGGCAGCAATAGACCCTTGGAGACAAGTCGGCTTGTGGACGAAGTACTGAATCTCGACGCAATTTGAGTGTTCCATCGTCATTATTAGGCCCTGAACTTTACAATTAACTATCAGTTTTGCCTCGGATACGAAAATCTAGACTCACAGCAGAACGACCTTATGGTGCCCGACGCAGCAATAGACCCTTGGAGTCAAGTCGGCTGGAGGACGATGTATTGAATCACGACGCAATTTGAGTGTTCCATCGTCATTAGAAGGTCCTGAACGTTACAATTAACTATCAGTTCTGCGTCGGATTCGATTATCTAGATTCACAGGAGAACGACCACAGGGTGCCCGAGGCAGAAATAGACCCTTGGAGACAAGTCGGCTGGAGGCCGATTTATTGAATCTCGACGTAATTTGAGTGTTCCATCGTCATTGACAGGGCCTGAAATATACAATTAACTATCAGTTTTGCGTCGGATTCGAAAGTCTAGACTCACAGGAGAACGACCATAAGCTGCCCGAGGCAGGAATATCCCCCAGGAGACAAGTCGGCTGGAAGACGATGTATTGAATCTCGACGCAATTTGAGTGTTCCATCGTCATTAGGAGGCCCTGAACGTTACAATTAACTATCAGTTTTGCGTCGGATTCGAAAATCTAGACTCACAGGAGAACGACCTTAAGGTGCCCGAGGCAGCAACATCCCCTTGGAGACAAGTCGGCTGGAGGACGATGTATTGAATCTCGACGCAATTTGAGTATTCCATCGTCATTAGGAGGCACTGAACGGTACAATTAACTATAAGTTTTGCGTCGGATTCGAAAATGTAGACTCAGAGGAGAACGACCAAAACGTGCCCGAGGCAGCAATAGACCCTTGGAGACAAGTCGGCTGGAGGACGATGTATTGAATCTCGACGCAATTTGAGTGTTCCATCGTCATTAGGAGGCCCTGAACATTACAATTAACTATCAGTTTCGCGTCGGATTCGAAAATCTAGACTCACCGGAGACGAACCATATGGCGCCCGAGGCAGCATTATCCCCTTGGAGACAAGTCGCCTGGAGGACGATGTATTGAATCTCGACGCAATTTAAGTGTTCCATCGTCATTTGGAGCCCCTGAACGTTTCAATTAACTATCAGTTTTGCCTCGGATTCGAAAATTCAGACTCACAGGAGAACGACCATATGGTGACCGAGGCACCAATAGACCCTTGGAGACCAGTCGGCTGGAGGTCGATGTATTGAATCTACACGCAATTTGAGTGTTCCATCGTCATTAGCAGGCCGTGAACGTTACAATTAACCATCAGTTTTGCGTCGGATTCGAAAATCTAGACTCACAGGAGACGGACCATATGGTGCCCGAGGCAGCAATATCCCCTTGGAGACAAGTCGGCTGGAGGACGATGTATTGAATCTCGACGCAATTTGAGTGTTCCATCGTCATTAGGAGGCCATGAACGTTACAATTAACCATCACTTCTGCGTCGGATTCGAAAATCTAGACGCACAGGCAGCAATTGACCCTCGGAAACAATTCGCCTGGAGGACGATGTATTGAATCTCGACGCAATTTGAGTGATCCATCGTCATTAGGAGGCCCTGAAAGTTACAATTAACTATCAGTTTTGCCTCGGATTCGAAAATCTAGACTCACAGGAGAACGACCACAGGGTGCCCGAGGCAGAAATAGACACTTGGAGACAAGTCGGCTGGAGGACGATGTATTGAATCTCGACGCAATTTGATTGTTCCATCGTCACTGAGAGGCCCTGAAAGTTACAATTAACTATCAGTTTTGCGTTGGATTCGAAAATCTAGACTCACCGGAGAACGACCATAAGCTGCCCGAGGCAGGATTAGCCCCTAGGAGACAAGTCGGCTGGAGGACGATGTATTGGATCTCGACGCAATTTGAGTGTTCCATTGTCATTAGGAGGCCCTGAACGTTGCAATTAACTATCAGTTTTGGGTCGGATTCGAAAATCTAGACTCACAGGAGAACGACCTTAAGGTGCCCGAGGCAGCAATATCGCCTTGGAGTCAAGTCGGCTGGAGGACGATGTATTGATTCTCTACGCAATTTGAGTGTTCCATCGTCATTAGGAGGTTAGGAACGTTCCAATTAACTATCAGTTTTGCGTCTGATTCTATAATCGAGACTCACAGGAGAACGACCAAAAGGCGCCCCAGGCAACAATAGACCCTTGGAAACAAGTCTGCTGGATTACGATGAATTGAATCGCGACGCAATTTGAGTGATCCATCGTCATTAGGAGGCCCTGAACGTTACAAGTAACTGTCAGTTTTGCATTTGATTCGAACATCTTGACTCACAGGAGACGGACCATATGGTGCCCGAGGCAGCAATTTCCCCTTGGAGGCAAGTCGGCTGGAGAACGATGTATTGAATCTCGACACAATGTGAGTGTTCCATCGTCATTAGGAGGCCCTGAACGTTTCAATTAACTATCAGTTTTGCCTCGGATTCGAAAATTCAGACTCACAGGAGAACGACCATATGGTGACCGAGGCACCAATAGACCCTTGGAGACCAGTCGGCTGGAGGACGATGTATTGAATCTACACGCAATTTGAGTGTTCCATCGTCATTAGGAGGCCGTGAACGTTACAATTAACCATCAGTTTTGCGTCGGATTCGAAAATCTTGAGTCACAGGAGACGGACCATATGGTGCCCGAGGCAGCAATATGCCTTTGGAGACAAGTCGGCTGGAGGACGATGTATTGAATCTCGACGCAATTTGAGTGTTCCATCGTTATTAGGACGCCCTGAACGTTACAATTAGCAATCAGTTTTGCGTCGGATTCGAAAATCTAGACTCACTATAGAACGACCATAAGAGGACCGAGGCAGCAATATCCGCTTGGAGACAAGTCGGCTTGAGAACGATGTATTGAATCTACACGCAATTTGAGTGTTCCATCGTCATTAGGAGGTCCTGAACGTTACAATTAACTATCAGTATGGCGTCGAATTCAAAATACTAGACTCACAGGAGACGGGCCATATGGTGACCGAGGCAGCAATAGACCCTTGGAGACAAGTCGGCTTGAGGACGAAGTACTGAATCTCGACGCAATTTGAGTGTTCCATCGTCATTATTAGGCCCTGAACTTTACAATTAACTATCAGTTTTGCATCGGATTCGAAAATCTAGACTCACAGGTGAACGACCATAAGGTGCCCGAGGCAGCAAGAGACCCTTCGAGACGAGTCGGCTGGAGGACGATGTATTGAATCGCGACGCAATTTGAGTGTTCCATCGTCATTAGGAGGCCCTGAACGTTACAATTAACTATCAGTATTGCGTCGGATTCAATAATCTAAACTCACAGGAGGACGACCATAAGGTGCCCGAGGCAGCAATAGACCCTTGGAGACAAGTCGGCTTGAGGACGAAGTACTGAATCTCGACGCAATTTGAGTGTTCCATCGTCATTATTAGGCCCTGAACTTTACAATTAACTATCAGTTTTGCCTCGGATACGAAAATCTAGACTCACAGCAGAACGTCCATATGGTGATCGACGCAGCAATAGAGCCTTGGAGTCAAGTCGGCTGGAGGACGATGTATTGAATATCGACGCAATTTGAGTGTTCCATCGTCAATAGAAGGTCCTGAACGTTACAATTAACTATCAGATCTGCGTCGGATTCGAAAATCTAGACGTACAGGCAGCAATAGACCCTCGGAAACAATTCGCCTGGAGGACGATGTATTGAATCTCGACGCAATTTGAATGATCCATCGTCATTAGGAGGCCCTGAACGTTACAATTAACTATCAGTTTTGCCTCGGATTCGAAAATCTAGACTCACAGGAGAATGACCACAGGGTGCCCGAGGCAGAAATAGACCCTTGGAGACAAGTCGGCTGGAGGACGATGTATTGAATCTCGACGCAATTTGATTGTTCCATCGCCACTGAGAGGCCCTGAAAGTTACAATTAACTATTAGTTCTGCGTTGGATTCGAAAATCTAGACTCACCGGAGAACGACCATAAGCTGCCCGAGGCAGGATTATCCCCTAGGAGACAAGTCGGCTGGAGGACGATGTACTGAATCTCGACGCAATTTGAGTGTTCCATTGTCATTAGGAGGCCCTGAACGTTACAATTAACTATCAGTTTTGGGTCGGATTCGAAAATCTAGACTCACAGGAGAACGACCTTAAGGTGCCCGAGGCAGCAATATCGCCTTGGAGACAAGTCGGCTGGAGGACGATGTATTGATTCTCTACGCAATTTGAGTGTTCCATCGTCATTAGGAGGCCCGGAACGTTCCAATTAACTATCAGTTTTGCGTCTGATTCTATAATCGAGACTCACAGGAGAACGACCAAAAGGCGCCCCAGGCAACAATAGACCCTTGGAAACAAGTCTGCTGGAGGACGATGAATTGAATCGCGACGCAATTTGAGTGATCCATCGTCATTAGGAGGCCCTGAACGTTACAAGTAACTGTCAGTTTTGCGTTTGATTCGAACATCTTGACTCACAGGAGACGGACCATATGGTGCCCGAGGCAGCAATTTCCCCTTAGAGGCAAGTCGGCTGGAGGACGATGTATTGAATCTCGACACAATTTGAGTGTTCCATCGTCATTTGGAGGCCCTGAACGTTTCAATTACCTATCAGTTTTGCCTCGGATTCGAAAATCTAGACTCACAGGACAACGCCCATATGGTGACCGAGGCACCAATAGACCCTTGGAGACAAGTCGTCTGGAGGACGATGTATTGAATCTCGACGCAATATTAATGTTCCATCGTCATTAGGAGGCCGTGATCGTTACAATTAACCATCAGTTTTGCGTCGGATTCGAAAATCTAGACTCACAGGAGACGGATAATATGGTGCCCGAGGCAGCAATATCCCCTTGGAGACAAGTCGGCTGGAGGACGATGTATTGAATCTCGACGCAATTTGAGTGTTCCATCGTTATTAGGACGCCCTGAACGTTACAATTAACAATCAGTTTTGCGTCGGATTCGAAAATCTAGACTCACTATAGAACGACCATAAGAGGACCGAGGCAGCAATATCATCTTGGAGACAAGTCGGCTGGAGGACGATGTATTGAATCTCGACACAATTTGAGTGGTCCATCGTCATTCGGAGGCCCTGAACGTTACAATTAAGTATCAGTTTCGCATCGGATTCGATAATCTAGACTCACAGAAAAAGGACCATATGGTGCCCGAGGCAGCAATATCCACTTGGAGACAAGTCGCCTGGAGGACGATGTATTGAATCTCGACGCAATTTGAGTGTTCCATCGTCATTAGGAGGTCCTGAACGTTACAATTAACTATCAGTTTGACGTCGGATTCGAAAATCTAGACTCACACGACAACGACCATAAGCTGCCCGAGGCAGGAATATCCCCTAGGAGACAAGTCGGCTGGAGGACGATGTATCGAATCTCGACGCAATTTGAGTGTTCCATCGTCATTAGGAGGCCAGGTACTTTACAATTAACTATCAGTTACGCGTCGGATTCGAAAATCTAGACTCACAGGAGCACGACCACAAGGTGCCAGAGGCAGCAATAGACGCTTGGAGACAAGTCGGCTTGAGGACGATGTATTGAATATCGCCGCAATTTCAGTGTTCCATCGTCATTAGGAGGCCCTGAACGTTACAATTAACTATCAGTTATGCCTCGGATTCGAAAATCTAGACACAGGAGAACGACCATATGGTGCTTGACGCAGCAATCTACCCAGGAGATAAGTCGGCTGGAGGAAGATCTATTGAATCTCGACGCATTTTGAGCGTCTCATCGTCATTAGGATTTCCTGACCGTTACAATTAACTATCAGTTTTGCTTCGGATTCGATAATCTAGACTCACTGGAGCCCGAGGCAGTAATAGACCCGTGGAGACAAGTCTGCTGGAGGACGATGTTTTGAATGTCGACGCAATTTGAGTGTTCCATCGTCATGTGGGGGCCCCGAATGTTACAATTAACTCTCAGTTTCGCGTCGGATTCGAAAATCTAGACTCACATTACACGGACCATTTGGTGCCCGCGGCAGCAATATCCACTTGGAGACAAGTCGGCTGGAGGCCGATTTATTGAATCTCGACGCAAATTGAGTGTTCCATCGTCATTGTGAGGCCCTTAACGTTACAATTAACTATCAGTTCTGCGTCAGATTCGAAAATCTAGACTCACAGGAGAACGACCATAAGCTGCCCGAGGCAGGAATATCCCCTAGGAGACAAGTCGCCTGGAGGACGATGTATTGAATCTCGACGCAATTTGAGTGTTCCATCGTCATTAGGAGGCCCTGAACGTTACAATTAACTATCAGTTTCGCGTCGGATTCGAAAATCTAGACTCACAGGAGCACGACCATAAGGAGCCAGAGGCAGCAATAGACGCTTGGAGACAAGTCGGCTGGAGGACGATAAATTGAATCTCGACACAATTTGAGTATTCCATCGTCATTAGGAGGCCATGAACGGTACAATTAACCATGGGTTTTGCGTCGGAGTCGAAAATCTAGGCTCACAGGGGAACGACCATAAGGTGCCCGAGGCAGCAATATCGCCTTGGAGACAAATCGGCTGGAGGACTTTGTATTGATTCTCGACGCAATTTGGGTGTTCCATCGTCATTAGGAAGATCTGAACGTTATAATTAACTACCAGTTTTGCGCCGGATTCGAAAATGTAGACTCAGAGGAGAACGACCATAAGGTGCCCGAGGCAGCAACAGACCTTCGGAGACAAGTCGCCTGGAGGACGTTGTATTGAATATCGCAGCAATTTCAGTGTTCCATCGTCATTAGGAGGCCCTGACCGTTACAATGAACTATCAGTTATGCCTCGGATTCGAAAATCTAGACACAGGAGAACGACCATATGGTGTCCGACACAGCAAACTACCCAGGAGACAAGTCGGCTGGAGGACGATCTATTGAATCTCGACGCATTTTGAGCGTCCCATTGTCATTAGGAGGTCCTGAACGTTACAACTAACCATGAGTTTAGCGTCGGATTCGAAAATCTAGACTCACAGGAGAACGACCATAAGGTGCCCGAGGCAGCAATATCCCCTTGGAGACAAGTCGGCTGGAGGACTATGTATTGATTCTCGACGCAATTTGGGTGTTCCATGGTCATTAGGAGGCCATGAACGTTACAATTAACCATCAGTTTCGCGTCGGATTCGAAAATCTAGACTCACAGGAGAACGACCATAAGGTGCCCGAGGCAGCAATAGACCCTTGGAGACAAGTCGGCTTGAGGACGAAGTACTGAATCTCGACGCAATTTGAGTGTTCCATCGTCATTATTAGGCCCTGAACTTTACAATTAACTATCAGTTTTGCCTCGGATACGAAAATCTAGACTCACAGCAGAACGACCATATGGTGATCGACGCAGCAATAGAGCCTTGGAGTCAAGTCGGCTGGAGGACGATGTATTGAATATCGACGCAATTTGAGTGTTCCATCGCCATTAGAAGGTCCTGAACGTTACAATTAACTATCAGTGCTGCGTCGGATTCGATTACCTAGACTCACAGGAGAACGACCACAGGGTGCCCGAGGCAGAAATAGACCCTTGGAGACAAGTCGGCTGGAGGACGATGTATTGAATCTCGACGCAATTTGATTGTTCCATCGTCATTGAGAGGCCCTGAAAGTTACAATTAACTATCAGTTCTGCGTTGGATTCGAAAATCTAGACTCACCGGAGAACGACCATAAGCTGCCCGAGGCAGGATTATCCCCTAGGAGACAAGTCGGCTGGAGGACGATGTATTGAATCTCGACGCAATTTGAGTGTTCCATTGTCATTAGGAGGCCCTGAACGTTACAATTAACTATCAGTTTTGGGTCGGATTCGAAAATCTAGACTCACAGGAGAACGACCTTAAGGTGCCCGAGGCAGCAATATCGCCTTGGAGACAAGTCGGCTGGAGGACGATGTATTGATTCTCTACGCAATTTGAGTGTTCCATCGTCATTAGGAGGCACGGAACGTTCCAATTAACTATCAGTTTTGCGTCTGATTCTATAATCGAGACTCACAGGAGAACGACCAAAAGGCGCCCCACGGCAACAATAGACCCTTGGAAACAAGTCTGCTGGAGGACGATGAATTGAATCGCGACGCAATTTGAGTGATCCATCGTCATTAGGAGGCCCTGAACGTTACAAGTAACTGTCAGTTTTGCGTTTGATTCGAACATCTTGACTCACAGGAGACGGACCATATGTTGCCCGAGGCAGCAATTTCCCCTTAGAGGCAAGTCGGCTGGAGGACGATGTATTGAATCTCGACACAATTTGAGTGTTCCATCGTCATTAGGAGGCCCTGAACGTTTCAATTAACTATCAGTTTTGCCTCGAATTCGAAAATCTAGACTCACAGGAGAACGACCATATGGTGACCGAGGCACCAATAGACCCTTGGAGACAAGTCGTCTGGAGGACGATGTATTGAATCTCGACGCAATTTTAATGTTCCATCGTCATTAGGAGGCCGTGAACGTTACAATTAACCATCAGTTTTGCGTCGGATTCGAAAATCTAGACTCACAGGAGACGGACCATATGGTGCCCGAGGCAGCAATTTCCCCTTAGAGGCAAGTCGGCTGGAGGACGATGTATTGAATCTCGACACAATTTGAGTGTTCCATCGTCATTAGGAGGCCCTGAACGTTTCAATTAACTATCAGTTTTGCCTCGGATTCGAAAATCTAGACTTACAGGAGAACGACCATATGGTGAACGAGGCACCAATAGACCCTTGGAGACAAGTCGTCTGGAGGACGATGTATTGAATCTCGACGCAATTTTAATATTCCATCGTCATTAGGAGGCCGTGAACGTTACAATTAACCATCAGTTTTGCGTCGGATTCGAAAATCTAGACTCACAGGAGACGGACCATATGGTGCCCGAGGTAGCAATATCCCCTTGGAGACAAGTCGGCTGGAGGACGATGTATTGAATCTCGACGCTATTTGAGTGTTCCATCGTTATTAGGACGCCCTGAACGTTACAATTAACAATCAGTTTTGCGTCGGGGTCGAAAATCTAGACTCACTATAGAACGACCATAACAGGACCGAGGCAGCAATATCATCTTGGAGACAAGTCGGCTGGAGGACGATGTATTGAATCTCGACACAATTTGAGTGGTCCATCGTCATTCGGAGGCCCTGAACGTTGCAATTAAGTATCAGTTTCGCATCGGATTCGATGATCTAGACTCACAGAAAAAGGACCATATGGTGCCGGAGGCAGTAATATCCCCTCGGTGACAAGTCGCCTGGAGGACGATGTATTGAATCTCGAAGCAATTTGAGTGTTCCATCGTCATTAGGAGGCCCTGAACGTTACAATTAACTATCAGTTTTGCGTCGAATTCGATAATCTAGACTCACAGGGGCCCGAGGCAGTAATAGACCCTTGGAGACAAGTCTGCTGGAGGACGATGTTTTGAATGTCGACGCAATTTGAGTGTTCCATCGGCATGAGGAGGCCCTGAATGCTACAATTAACTATCACTTTCGAGTCGGATACGAAAATCTAGACTCACAGGAGACGGACCATTTGGTGCCCGAGGCAGCAATATCCCCTTGGAGACAAGTCGCCTGGAGGACGATGTATCGAATCTCGACGCAATTTGAGTGTTCCATCGTCATTAGGAGGCCCTGTACTTTACAATTAACTATCAGTTACGCGTCGGATTCGAAAATCTAGACTCACAGGAGCACGACCACAAGGTGCCAGAGGTAGCGATAGACGCTTGGAGACAAGTCGGCTTGAGGACGATGTATTGAATATCGCCGCAATTTCAGTGTTCCATCGTCATTAGGAGGTCCTGACCGTTACAATTAACTATCAGTTTTGCTTCGGATTCGATAATCTAGACTCACTGGAGCCCGAGGCAGTAATAGACCCGTGGAGACAAGTCTGCTGGAGGACGATGTTTTGAATGTCGACGCAATTTGAGTATTCCATCGTCATGTGGGGGCCGCGAATTAACTATCAGTTTCGCGTCGGATTCGAAAATCTAGACTCACATTAGTCGGACCATTTGGTGCCCGCGGCAGCAATATCCACTTGGAGACAAGTCGGCTGGAGGCCGATTTATTGAATCTCGACGCAATTTGAGTGTTCCATCGTCATTGTGAGGCCCTTAACGTTACAATTAACTATCAGTTTTGCGTCGGATTCGAAAATCTAGACTCACAGGAGAACGACCATAAGCTGCCCGAGGCAGGAATATCCCCTAGGAGACAAGTCGGCTGGAGGACGATGTATTGAATCTCGACGCAATTTGAGTGTTCCATCGTCATTAGGAGGCCATGAACGTTACAATTAACCATCACTTTCGCGTCGGATTCGAAAATCTAGACTCACAGGCAGCAATAGACCCTCGGAAACAAGTCGCTGGAGGACGATGTATTGAATCTCGACGCAATTTGAGTGTTCCATCGTCATTAGGAGGCCCTGAACGTTACAATTAACTATCAGTTTCGCGTCGGATTCGAAAATCTAGACTCACAGGAGCGCGACCATAAGGTGCCAGAGGCAGCAATAGACGCTTGGAGACAAGTCGGCTGGAGGACGATAAATTGAATCTCGACACAATTTGAGTATTCCATCGTCATTAGGAGGCCATGAACGGTACAATTAACCATGGGTCTTGCGTCGGAGTCGAAAATCTAGACTCACAGGGGAACGGCCATAAGGTGCCCGAGTCAGCAATATCGCCTTGGAGACAAATCGGCTGGAGGACTTTGTATTGATTCTCGACGCAATTTGAGTGTTCCATCGTCATTAGGAAGCTCTGAACGTTATAATTAACTACCAGTTTTGCGTCGGATTCGAAAATGTAGACTCAGAGGAGAACGACCATAAGGTGCCCGAGGCAACAATAGACCCTCGGAGACAAGTCGCCTGGAGGACGTTGTATTGAATATCGCCGCAATTTCAGTGTTCCATCGTCATTAGGAGGCCCTGACCGTTACAATTAACTATCAGTTATGCCTCGGATTCGAAAATCTAGACACAGGAGAACGACCATATGGTGCCCGACACAGCAAACTACCCAGGAGACAAGTCGGCTGGAGGACGATCTATTGAATCTCGACGCATTTTGAGCGTCCCATTGTCATTAGGAGGTCCTGAACGTTACAATTAACTATCAGCTTTGCGTCGGATTCGAAAATCTAGACTCACAGGAGAACGACCTTAAGGTGCCCGAGGCAGTAATAGACCCTTGGAGACAAGTGGGCTGGAGGCCGATGTATTGAATATCGCCGCAATTTCAGTGTTTCATCGTCATTAGGAGGCCCGGAAAGTTACAATTAACTATCAGTTATGCCTCAGATTCGAAAATCTAGACACAGGAGAACGACCATATTGTGCCCGACGCAGCAATCTACCCAGGAGACAAGTCGGCTGGAGGACGATCTATTGAATCTCGACGCATTTTGAGCGTCCCATCGTCATTAGGAGGTCCTGAACGTTGCAATTAATTATCAGTTTTGCGTCGGATTCGATAATCTAGACTCACAGGAGCCCGAGGCAGTAATAAGCCCTTGGAGACAAGTCTGCTGGAGGACGATGTTTTGAATGTCGACGCAATTTGAGTGTTCCATCGTCATGTGGGGGCCGTGAATGTTACAATTAACTATCAGTTTCGCGTCGGATTCGAAAATCTAGACTCACAGGAGACGGATCATTTGGTGCCCGCGGCAGCAATATCCCCTTGGAGACAAGTCGCCTGGAGGACGATGTAGTGAATCTCGACGCAATTTGAGTGTTCCATCGTCGTTAGGAGGTCCTGAACGTTACAATTAACTATCAGTTTGGCGTCGGATTCGAAAATCTAGACACAGGAGAACGACCAAAGGGTGCCCGAGGCAGCAATAGACCCTTGGAGACAAGTCGGCTGGAGGCCGATTTATTGAATCTCGACGCAATTTGAGTGTTCCATCGTCATTGTGAGGCCCTTAACGTTACAATTAACTATCAGTTTTGCGTCGGATTCGAAAATCTAGACACACAGGAGAACGACCATAAGCTGCCCGAGGCAGGAATATCCCCTAGGAGACAAGTCGGCTGGAGGACGATGTATTGAATCTCGACGCAATTTGAGTGTTCCATCGTCATTAGGAGGCCCTGAACGTTACAATTAACTATCAGTTTGCGTCGGACTCGAAAATGTAGACCCACAGGAGAACGACTTTTAGGTGCCCGAGGCAGAAATATCCCCTTGGAGACAAGTCGGCTGGAGGACGATGTATTGAATCTCGACGCAATTTGAGTGTTCCATCGTCATTAGGAGGCCCTGAACGTTACAACTAACTACCAGTTTTGCGTCGGATTCGAAAATGCAGACTCTGAGGAGAACGACCATAAGCTGCCCGAGGCAGCAATAGACCCTCGCAAACAAGTCGCCTGGAGGACGATGTATTGAATCTCGACGCAATTTGAGTGTTCCATCGTCGTTAGGAGGCCCTGAACGTTACAATTAACTATCAGTCTCGCGTCGGATACGAATATCTAGACTCACACTAGCACGACCATAAGGAGCCAGAGGCAGCAATAGATGCTTGGAGACAAGTCGGCTGGAGGACGATGTATTGAATCTCGACGCAATTTCAGTGTTCCATCGGCATTAGGAGGTCCTGAACGTTACAAGTAACTATCAATTTCGCGTTACATTCGAAAATCTAGACTCACAGGAGCACGACCATAAGGTGCCAGAGGCAGCAATAGACGCTTGGAGACAAGTCGGCTGGATGACGATATATTGAATCTCGACACAATTTGAGTGTTCCATCGTCTTTAGGAGGCCATGAACGTTACAATTAACCATCACTTTCGCGTCGGATTCGAAAATCTAGACTCACAGGCAGCAATAGACCCTCGGAATTAAGTCGCCTGGAGGACGATGTATTGAATCTCGACGCAATTTGAGTGTTCCATCGTCATTAGGAGGCCCTGAACGTTACAATTAATTATCAGTTTTGCGTCGGATTCCAAAATCTAGACTCACAAGAGAACGACCTTAAGGTGCCCGAGGCAGCAATATCCCCTTGGAGACAAGTCGGCTGGAGGACGATGTATTGGTTCTCGACGCAATTAGTGTGTGCCATCGTCATTAGGAGGCCATGAACGTTACAATTAACCATCACTTTAGCGTCGGATTCGAAAATCTAAACACACAGGCAGCAATAGAACCTCGGAAACAAGACGCCTGGAGGACGATGAATTGAATCTCGACGCATTTTGAGCGTCCCATCGTCATTAGGAGGTTCAGAACGTTACAATTAACTATCAGTTTTGCGTCGGACTCGAAAATCTAGACTCACAGGAGAACGACCACAAGGTGCCCGAGGCAGCAATAGACCCTTGGAGACAAGTCGGCTGGAGGCCGATGTAATTAATCTCGACGCTATTTGAGTGTTCCATCGTCATTAGGAGGCCCTGAACGTTACAATTAATTATCAGTTTTGCGTCGGATTCCAAAATCTAGACTCACAAGAGAACGACCTTAAGGTGCCCGAGGCAGCAATAGACTCTTTTTAAACAAGTCTACTGAAGGACGATGAATTGTAAATCGACGCAATTTCAGTGTTCCATCTTCATTAGGAGGCCCTGAACGTTACAATTAACTATCAGTTTTGCGTCGGATTCGATAAACTGGACTCACAGGATCCCGAAGCAGTAATAGACCATTGGAGACAAGTCGGCTGGAGGACGATGTTTTGAATGTCGACGCAATTTGAGTGTTCCATCGTCATGAGGAGGCCCTGAACGTTACAATTAACTATCAGTTTCGCGTCGGACTCGAAAATCTAGACTCACAGGAGCACGACCATAAGGTTCCAGAGGCAGCAATAGACGCTTGGAGACAAGTCGGCTGGAGGACGATATATTGAATCTCGATGTAATTTGAGTAATCCATCGTCGTTAGGAGGCCATGCACGTTACAATTAACTATCAGTTTTGCGTCGGATTCGAAAATGTAGACTCAACGGAGAACGACCATAAGGTTCCCGAGGCAGCAATATCCCCTTGGAGACAAATCGGCTGGAGGACGATGTATTGATTCTCGACGCAATTTGAGTGTTCCATCGTCATTATTAGGCCATGAACGTTACAATTAACCATCAGTTTTGCGTCGGATTCGAAAATCTAGACTCACAGGCAGCAATATCCGATTGGAGTCAAGTCGGCTTGAGGACGATGTATTGAATCTCGACACAATTTGAGTGTTCCATCGTCATTAGGAAGCCCTGAACGTTACAATTAACTATCAGTTATGCCTCGGATTCGAAAATCTAGACACAGGAGAACGACCATATGGTGCCCGACGCAGCAATCTACCCAGGAGACAAGTCGGCTGGAGGACGATCTATTGAATCTCGACGCAATTTGAGTGTTCCATCGTCATTAGGAGGCCCTGAACGTTACAATTAATTACCAGTTTTGCGTCGGATTCGAAAATGCAGACTCAGAGGTGAACGACCATAAGCTGCCCGAGGCAGCAATAGACCCTCGGAGACAAGTCGCCTGGAGGACGATGTATTGAATCTCGACGCAATTTGAGTGTTCCATCGTCATTAGGAGGCCCTGAACGTTACAATTAACTATCAGTTTCGCGTCGGATTCGAAAATCTAGACTCACAGGAGCGCGACCATAAGGTGCCAGAGGCAGCAATAGACGCTTGGAGACAAGTCGGCTGGAGGACGATAAATTGAATCTCGACACAATTTGAGTATTCCATCGTCATTAGGAGGCCATGAACGGTACAATTAACCATGGGTTTTGCGTCGGAGTCGAAAATCTAGACTCACAGGGGAACGACCATAAGGTGCCCGAGTCAGCAATATCGCCTTGGAGACAAATCGGCTGGAGGACTTTGTATTGATTCTCGACGCAATTTGAGTGTTCATTCGTCATTAGGAAGCTCTGAACGTTATAATTAACTACCAGTTTTGCGTCGGATTCGAAAATGTAGACTCAGAGGAGAACGACCATAAGGTGCCCGAGGCAGCAATAGACCCTCGGAGACAAGTCGCCTGGAGGACGTTGTATTGAATATCGCCGCAATTTCAGTGTTTCATCGTCATTAGGAGGCCCTGACCGTTACAATTAACTATCAGTTATGCCTCGGATTCGAAAATCTAGACACAGGAGAACGACCATATGGTGCCCGACACAGCAAACTACCCAGGAGACAAGTCGGCTGGAGGACGATCTATTGAATCTCGACGCATTTTGAGCGTCCCATTGTCATTAGGAGGTCCTGAACGTTACAATTAACTATCAGCTTTGCGTCGGATTCGAAAATCTAGACTCACAGGAGAACGACCTTAAGGTGCCCGAGGCAGTAATAGACCCTTGGAGACAAGTGGGCTGGAGGCCGATGTATTGAATATCGCCGCAATTTCAGTGTTTCATCGTCATTAGGAGGCCCGGAAAGTTACAATTAACTGTCAGTTATGCCTCAGATTCGAAAATCTAGACACAGGAGAACGACCATATTGTGCCCGACGCAGCAATCTACCCAGGAGACAAGTCGGCTGGAGGACGATCTATTGAATCTCGACGCATTTTGAGCGTCCCATCGTCATTAGGAGGTCCTGAACGTTGCAATTAATTATCAGTTTTGCGTCGGATTCGATAATCTAGACTCACAGGAGCCCGAGGCAGTAATAAGCCCTTGGAGACAAGTCTGCTGGAGGACGATGTTTTGAATGTCGACGCAATTTGAGTGTTCCATCGTCATGTGGGGGCCGTGAATGTTACAATTAACTATAAGTTTCGCGTCGGATTCGAAAATCTAGACTCACAGGAGACGGATCATTTGGTGCCCGCGGCAGCAATATCCCCTTGGAGACAAGTCGCCTGGAGGACGATGTAGTGAATCTCGACGCAATTTGAGTGTTCCATCGTCGTTAGGAGGTCCTGAACGTTACAATTAACTATCAGTTTGGCGTCGGATTCGAAAATCTAGACTCACAGGAGAACGACCAAAGGGTGCCCGAGGCAGCAATAGACCCTTGGAGACAAGTCGGCTGGAGGCCGATTTATTGAATCTCGACGCAATTTGAGTGTTCCATCGTCATTGTGAGGCCCTTAACGTTACAATTAACTATCAGTTTTGCGTCGGATTCGAAAATCTAGACACACAGGAGAACGACCATAAGCTGCCCGAGGCAGGAATATCCCCTAGGAGACAAGTCGGCTGGAGGACGATGTATTGAATCTCGACGCAATTTGAGTGTTCCATCGTCATTAGGAGGCCCTGAACGTTACAATTAACTATCAGTTTGCGTCGGATTCGAAAATGTAGACCCACAGGAGAACGACTTTTAGGTGCCCGAGGCAGAAATATCCCCTTGGAGACAAGTCGGCTGGAGGACGATGTATTGAATCTCGACGCAATTTGAGTGTTCCATCGTCATTAGGAGGCCCTGAACGTTACAATTAACCATCACTTTCGCGTCGGATTCGAAAATCTAGACTCACAGGCAGCAATAGACCCTCGGAATTAAGTCGCCTGGAGGACGATGTATTGAATCTCGACGCAATTTGAGTGTTCCATCGTCATTAGGAGGCCCTGAACGTTACAATTAACTATCAGTTTCGCGTCGGATACGAAAATGCAGACTCTGAGGAGAACGACCATAAGCTGCCCGAGGCAGGAATATCCCCTAGGAGACAAGTCGGCTGGAGGACGATGTATTGAATCTCGACGCAATTTGAGAGTTCCATCGTCATTAGGAGGCCCTGAACGTTACAATTAACTATCAGTTTGCGTCGGATTCGAAAATGTAGACCCACAGGAGAACGACTTTTAGGTGCCCGAGGCAGAAATATCCCCTTGGAGACAAGTCGGCTGGAGGACGATGTATTGAATCTCGACGCAATTTGAGTGTTCCATCGTCATTAGGAGGCCCTGAACGTTACAATTAACCATCACTTTCGCGTCGGATTCGAAAATCTAGACTCACAGGCAGCAATAGACCCTCGGAATTAAGTCGCCTGGAGGACGATGTATTGAATCTCGACGCAATTTGAGTGTTCCATCGTCATTAGGAGGCCCTGAACGTTACAATTAACTATCAGTTTCGCGTCGGATACGAAAATGCAGACTCTGAGGAGAACGACCATAAGCTGCCCGAGGCAGGAATATCCCCTAGGAGACAAGTCGGCTGGAGGACGATGTATTGAATCTCGACGCAATTTGAGAGTTCCATCGTCATTAGGAGGCCCTGAACGTTACAATTAACTATCAGTTTGCGTCGGATTCGAAAATGTAGACCCACAGGAGAACGACTTTTAGGTGCCCGAGGCAGAAATATCCCCTTGGAGACAAGTCGCCTGGAGGACGATGTAGTGAATCTCGACGCAATTTGAGTGTTCCATCGTCGTTAGGAGGTCCTGAACGTTACAATTAACTACCAGTTTTGCGTCGGATTCGAAAATGCAGACTCTGAGGAGAACGACCATAAGCTGCCCGATTCAGCAATAGACCCTCGCAAACAAGTCGCCTGGAGGACGATGTATTGAATCTCGACGCAATTTGAGTGTTCCATCGTCGTTAGGAGGCCCTGAACGTTACAATTAACTATCAGTCTCGCGTCGGATACGAAAATCTAGACTCACACTAGCACGACCATAAGGAGCCAGAGGCAGCAATAGATGCTTGGAGACAAGTCGGCTGGAGGACGATGTATTGAATCTCGACGCAATTTCAGTGTTCCATCGGCATTAGGAGGTCCTGAACGTTACAAGTAACTATCAATTTCGCGTTACATTCGAAAATCTAGACTCACAGGAGCACGACCATAAGGTGCCAGAGGGAGCAATAGACGCTTGGAGACAAGTCGGCTGGATGACGATATATTGAATCTCGACACAATTTGAGTGTTCCATCGTCTTTAGGAGGCCATGAACGTTACAATTAACCATGAGTTTTGCGTCGGATTCGAAAATCTTGATTCACAGGAGAACGACCATAAGGTGCCCGAGGCAGCAATATCCCCTTGGAGACAAGTCGGCTGGAAGACGATGTATTGATTCTCGACACAATTTGAGTGTTCCTTCGTCATTAGGAGGCCATGAACGTTACAATTAACCATCACTTTCCCGTCGGATTCGAAAATCTAGACTCACAGGCAGCAATAGACCCTCGGAATTAAGTCGCCTGGAGGACGATGTATTGAATCTCGACGCAATTTGAGTGTTCCATCGTCATTAGGAGGCCCTGAACGTTACAATTAACTATCAGTTTCGCGTCGGATACGAAAATCTAGACTCACAGGAGCACGACCATAAGGAGCCAGAGGCAGCAATAGATGCTTGGAGACAAGTCGGCTGGAGGACGATAAATTGAATCTCGACACAATTTGAGTGTTCGATCGTCATTAGGAGGCCATGAACGGTACAATTAACAATGGGTTTTGCGTCGGAGTCGAAAATCTAGACTCACAGGGGAACGACCAGAAGGTGCCCGAGGCAGCAATATCTCCTTGGGAACAAGTCGGCTGGAGGACGATGTATTGAATCTCGACTCAATTTGAGTGTTCCATCGTCATTAGGAGGCCCTGAACGTTACAAATAGCTATCAGTTTCGCGTCGGATTCGAAAATCTAGACTCACAGGAGCACGGCCATATGGTGCCAGAGGCAGCAATATCCCCTTGGAGACAAGTCGGCTGGAGGACGATGTATTGATTCTCGACGCAATTAGTGTGTGCCATCGTCATTAGGAGGCCATGAACGTTACAATTAACCATCACTTTAACGTCGGATTCGAAAATCTAAACACACAGGCAGCAATAGAACCTCTGAAACAAGACGCCTGGAGGACGATGAATTGAATCTCGACGCATTTTGAGCGTCCCATCGTCATTAGGAGGTTCAGAACGTTACAATTAACTATCAGTTTTGCGTCGGACTCGAAAATCTAGACTCACAGGAGAACGACCACAAGGTGCCCGAGGCAGCAATAGACCCTTGGAGACAAGTCGACTGGAGGCCGATGTATTGAATCTCGACGCTATTTGAGTGTTCCATCGTCATTAGGAGGCCCTGAACGTTACAATTAATTATCAGTTTTGCGTCGGATTCCAAAATCTAGACTCACAAGAGAACGACCTTAAGGTGCCCGAGGCAGCAATAGACTCTTTTTAAACAAGTCTACTGAAGGACGATGAATTGAATATCGACGCAATTTCAGTGTTCCATCTTCATTAGGAGGCCCTGAACGTTACAATTAACTATCAGTTTTGCGTCGGATTCGATAAACTGGACTCACAGGATCCCGAAGCAGTAATAGACCATTGGAGACAAGTCGGCTGGAGGACGATGTTTTGAATGTCGACGCAATTTGAGTGTTCCATCGTCATGAGGAGGCCCTGAACGTTACAATTAACTATCAGTTTCGCGTCGGACTCGAAAATCTAGACTCATAGGAGCACGACCATAAGGTTCCAGAGGCAGCAATAGACGCTTGGAGACAAGTCGGCTGGAGGACGATATATTGAATCTCGATGTAATTTGAGTAATCCATCGTCGTTAGGAGGCCATGCACGTTACAATTAACTATCAGTTTTGCGTCGGATTCGAAAATGTAGACTCAACGGAGAACGACCATAAGGTTCCCGAGGCAGCAATATCCCCTTGGAGACAAATCGGCTGGAGGACGATGTATTGATTCTCGACGCAATTTGAGTGTTCCATCGTCATTATTAGGCCATGAACGTTACAATTAACCATCAGTTTTGCGTCGGATTCGAAAATCTAGACTCACAGGCAGCAATATCCGAGTGGAGTCAAGTCGGCTTGAGGACGATGTATTGAATCTCGACACAATTTGAGTGTTCCATCGTCATTAGGAAGCCCTGAACGTTACAATTAACTATCAGTTATGCCTCGGATTCGAAAATCTAGACACAGGAGAACGACCATATGGTGCCCGACGCAGCAATCTACCCAGGAGACAAGTCGGCTGGAGGACGATCTATTGAATCTCGACGCAATTTGAGTGTTCCATCGTCATTAGGAGGCCCTGAACGTTACAATTAATTACCAGTTTTGCGTCGGATTCGAAAATGCAGACTCAGAGGTGAACGACCATAAGCTGCCCGAGGCAGCAATAGACCCTCGCAAACAAGTCGCCTGGAGGACGATGTAATACATCTCGACGCAATTTGAGTGTTCCATCGTCATTAGGAGGCCCTGAACGTTACAAGTAACTATCAGTTTCGCATTAGATTCGAAAATCTAGACTCACAGGAGCACGACCATAAGGTGCCAGAGGCAGCAATAGACGCTTGGAGACAAGTCGGCAGGATGACGATATATTGAATCTCGACACAATTTGAGTGTTCCATCGTCATTAGGAGGCCATGAACGGTACAATTAACCATGGGTTTTGCGTCGGATTCGAAAATCTAGACTCGCAGGCAGCAATATCCCCTTGGAGTCAAGTCGGCTTGAGGACGATGTATTGAATGTCGACGCAATGTAAGTGTTCCATCGTCATTAGGAAGCCCTGAACGCTACAATTAACTACCAGTTTAGCGTCGGATTCGAAAATGTAGACTCAGAGGAGAACGACCATAAGGTGCCCGAGGCAGCAATAGACCCTCGGAGACAATTCGCCTGGAGGACGATGTATTGAATCTCGACGCAATTTGAGTGTTCCATCGTCATTAGGAGGCCCTGAATGTTACAATTAACTATCAGTTTTGCCTCGCATTCAAAAATCTAGACTCACACGAGAACGACAATATGGTGCCCGCCGAAGCAATCTACCCTGGAGACAAGTCGGCTGGAGGACGATCTATTGAATCTCGACGCATTTTGAGCGTCCAATCGTCATTAGGAGGTCCTGAACGTTACAATTAACTATCAGTTTTGCGTCGGATTCGAAAATCTAGACTCACAGGAGAACAACCACAAGGTGCCCGAGGCAGCAATTGACCCTTGGAGACAAGTCGGCTGGAGGCCGATGTATTGAATATCGACGCAATTTGAGTGTTCCCTCGTCATTAGGAGGCCCTGAACGTTACAAGTAACTATCACTTTTGAGTCGGATTCGAAAATGTAGACTCAGAGGGGAACGACCATAAGGTGCCCGAGGCAGCAATAGACCCTTGGAGACAAGTCGGCTGAAGGACGATGAATTGAACTCGACGCAATTTGAGTGTTCCATCGTCATTAGGAGGCCCTGAACGTACAATAAACTATCAGTTTCGCTTCGGATTCGAAAATCTACACTTACAGGAGACAGACCATATGGTGCCAGAGGCAGCAATATCCCCTTGGAGAGAAGTCTACTGGAGGACGATGTATCGAATATCGACGCAATTTGAGTGTTCCATCGTCATTAGGAGGCCATAAACGTTACAATTGACCATCAGCTTTGCGTCGGATTCGAAAATCTAGACTCGCAGGAGAACGACCAGAAGGTGCCCGAGGCAGCAATATCCCTTTGGGAACAAGTCGGCTGGAGGACGATGTATTGAATCTCGACTCAATTTGAGTGTTCCATCGTCATTAGGAGGCCCTGAACGTTACAATTAGCTATCAGTTTTGCGTCGGATTCGAAAATCAAGACTCACAAGAGAACGACCTTAAGGTGCCCGAGGCAGACATATGGCCCTTGGAAACAAGTTTACTGAAGGACGATGAATTGAATCTCGACGCAATTTCAGTGTTCCATCTTCATTAGGAGGCCATGAACGTTACAATTAACCATCACTTTCGCGTCGGATTCGAAAATCTAGACTCACAGGCAGCAATAGACCCTCGGAAACAAGTCGCCTGGAGGACGATGTATTGAATCTCGACGCAATTTGAGTGTTCCATCGTCATTAGGAGGCCCTGAACGTTACAATTAACTATCAGTTTCGCGTCGGATACGAAAATCTAGACTCACAGGAGCACGACCATAAGGAGCCAGAGGCAGCAATAGACGCTTGGAGACAAGTCGGCTGGAGGACGATAAATTGAATCTCGACACAATTTGAGTGTTCCATCGTCATTAGGAGGCCATGAACGGTACAATTAACCATGGGTTTTGCGTCGGAGTCGAAAATCTAGACTCACAGGGGAACGACCACAAGGTGCCCGAGGCAGCAATATTGGAGACAAATCGGCTGGAGGACTTTGTATTGATTCTCGACGCAATTTGAGTGTTCCATCGTCATTAGGAGGCCATGAACGATACAATTAACCATCAGTTTAGCGTCGGATTCGAAAATCTAGACTCGCAGGCAGCAATATCCTCTTGGAGTCAAGTCGGCTTGAGGTCGATGTATTGAATGTCGACGCAATGTAAGTGTTCCATCGTCATTAGGAAGCCCTGAACGTTACAATTAACTACCAGTTTAGCGTCGGATTCGAAAATGTAGACTCAGAGCAGAACGACCATAAGGTGCCCGAGGCAGCAATAGACCCTCGGAGACAAGTCGCCTGGAGGACGATGTATTGAATCTCGACGCAATTTGAGTGTTCCATCGTCATTAGGAGGCCCTGAATGTTACAATTAACTATCAGTTTTGCCTCGCATTCAAAAATCTAGACTCACAGGAGAACGACAATATGGTGCCCGGCGAAGCAATCTATCCTGGAGACAAGTCGGCTGGAGGACGATCTATTGAATCTCGACGCATTTTGAGCGTCGAATCGTCATTAGGAGGTCCTGAACGTTACAATTAACTATCAGTTTTGCGTCGGATTCGAAAATCTAGACTCACAGGAGAACAACCACAAGGTGCCCGAGGCAGCAATTGACCCTTGGAGACAAGTCGGCTGGAGGCCGATGTATTGAATCTCGACGCAATTTGAGTGTTCCCTCGTCATTAGGAGGCCCTGAACGTTACAATTAACTATCAGTTTTGCGTCGGATTCGAAAATCTAGACTCGCAAGAGAACGACCTTAAGGGGCCCGAGGCAGCAATAGACCCTTGGAGACAAGTCGGCAGGAGGACGATGTTTTGAATGTCGACGCAATTTGAGTGTTCCATCGTCATGAGGAGGCCCTGAATGTAACAATTAACTATCAGTTTCGCGTCGGATCGAAAATCTAGACTCACAGGAGACGGACCTTTTGGTGCAAGAGGCAGCAATGTCCCCTTGAAGACAAGTCGCCTGGAGGACGATGTATTGAATCTCGACGCAATTTGAGTGTTCCATCGTTATTAGGAGCCCCTGAACGTTACAAGTAACTATCACTTTTGAGTCGGATTCGAAAATGTAGACTCAGAGGGGAACGACCATAAGGTGCCCCAGGCAGCAATAGACCCTTGGTGACAAGTCGGCTGAAGGACGATGAATTGAACTCGACGCAATTTGAGTGTTCCATCGTCATTAGGAGGCCCTGAACGTACAATTAACTATCAGTTTTGCGTCGGATTCGGTGATCTAGACTCACAGGAGAACGACCATAATGTGCTGGAGGCAGCAATAGACCCTTGGAGACAAGTCGGCTGGAGGACGATGTATTGAATCTCGACGCAATTTGAGTGTTCCGTCGTCATTAGGAGGCCCTGAACGTTACAATTAAATATCAGTTTCGCTTCGGATTCGAAAATCTATACTTACAGGAGACAGACCATATGGTGCCAGAGGCAGCAATATCCCCTTGGAGAGAAGTCTACTGGAGGACGATGTATCGAATCTCGACGCAATTTGAGTGTTCCATCGTCATTAGGAGGCCATAAACGTTACAATTGACCATCAGCTTTGCGTCGGATTCGAAAATCTAGACTCGCAGGAGAACGACCAGAAGGTGCCCGAGGCAGCAATATCCCTTTGGGAACAAGTCGGCTGGAGGACGATGTATTGAATCTCGACTCAATTTGAGTGTTCCATCGTCATTAGGAGGCCCTGAACGTCACAATTAGCTATCAGTTTTGCGTCGGATTCGAAAATCTAGTCTCACAAGAGAACGACCTTAAGGTGCCCGAGGCAGACATATGGCCCTTGGAAACAAGTTTACTGAAGGACGATGAATTGAATCTCGACGCAATTTCAGTGTTCCATCTTCATTAGGAGGCCATGAACGTTACAATTAACCATCACTTTCGCGTCGGATTCGAAAATCTAGACTCACAGGCAGCAATAGACCCTCGGAAACAAGTCGCCTGGAGGACGATGTATTGAATCTCGACGCAATTTGAGTGTTCCATCGTCATTAGGAGGCCCTGAACGTTACAATGAACTATCAGTTTCGCGTCGGATACGAAAATCTAGACTCACAGGAGCACGACCATAAGGAGCCAGAGGCAGCAATAGACGCTTGGAGACAAGTCGGCTGGAGGACGATAAATTGAATCTCGACACAATTTGAGTGTTCCATCGTCATTAGGAGGCCATGACCGGTACAATTAACCATGGGTTTTGCGTCGGAGTCGAAAATCTAGACTCACAGGGGAACGACCATAAGGTGCCCGAGGCAGCAATATCCTCTTGGAGACAAATCGGCTGGAGGACTTTGTATTGATTCTCGACGCAATCTGAGTGTTCCATCGTCATTAGGAGGCCATGAACGTTACAATTAACCGTCAGTTTAGCGTCGGATTCGAAAATCTAGACTCGCAGGCAGCAATATCCCCTTGGAGTCAAGTCGGCTTGAGGACGATGTATTGAATGTTGACGCAATGTAAGTGTTCCATCGTTGTTAGGAAGCCCTGAACGTTACAATTAACTACCAGTTTAGCGTCGGATTCGAAAATGTAGACTCAGAGGAGAACGACCATAAGGTGCCCGAGGCAGCAATAGGCCCTCGGAGACAAGTCGCCTGGAGGACGATGTATTGAATCTCGACGCAATTTGAGTGTTCCATCGTCATTAGGAGGTCCTGAATGTTACAATTAACTATCAGTTTTGCCTCGCATTCAAAAATCCAGACTCACAGGAGAACGACAATATGGTGCCCGGCGAAGCAATCTACCCTGGAGACAAGTCGGCTGGAGGACGATCTATTGAATCTCGACGCATTTTGAGCGTCCCATCGTCATTAGGAGGTCCTAAACGTTACAATTAACTACCAGTTTTGCGTCGGATTCGAAAATCTAGACTCACAAGAGAAAGACCTTAAGGGGCCCGAGGCAGCAATAGACCCTTGGAAACAAGTCGGCTGGAGGACGATGTATTGAATCTCGACTCAATTTGAGTGTTCCATCGTCATTAGGAGGCCCTGAACGTTATAATTAGCTATCAGTTTTGCGTCGGATTCGAAAATCTAGACTCACAAGAGAGCGAGCTTAAGGTGCCCGAGGCAGCAATAGACCCTTGGAAACAAATCTACTGAAGGACGATGAATTGAATCTCCACGCAATTTCAGTGTTCCATCTTCATTAGGAGGCCATGAACGTTACAATTAACCATCACTTTCGCGTCGGATTCCAAAATCTAGACTCACAGGCAGCAATAGACCCTCGGAAACAAGTCGCCTGGAGGACGATGTATTGAATCTCGACGCACTTTAAGCGTCCCATCGTCATTAGGAGGTCCTGAACGTTACAATTAACTATCAGTTTCGCGTCGGATTCGAAAATCTAGACTCACAGGAGCACGACCATAAGGTTCCAGAGGCAGCAATAGACGCTTGGAGACAATTCGGCTGGAGGACAATATATTGAATCTCGATGTAATTTGAGTAATCCATCGTCGTTAGGTGGCCATGAACGTTACAATTAACTATCAGTTTTGCGCCGGATTCGAAAATGTAGACTCAACGGAGAACGACCATAAGGTTCCCGAGGCAGCAATATCCCCTTGGAGACAATTCGGCTGGAGGACGATGTATTGAATCTCGACGCAATTTGAGTGTTCCATCGTCATGAGGAGGCCCTGAATGTAACAATTAACTATCAGTTTCGCTTCGGATTCGAAAATCTAGACTCACAGGAGACGGACCATATGGTGCAAGAGGCAGCAATGTCCCCTTGAAGACAAGTCGCCTGGAGGACGATGTATTGAATCTCGACGCAATTTGAGTGTTCCATCGTCATTAGGAGGCCCTGAACGTACAATTAACAATCAGTTCTGCGTCGGATTCGGTGATCTAGACTCACAGGAGAACGACCATAAGGTGCTGGAGGCAGCAATAGACCCTTGGAGACAAGTCGGCTGGAGCACGATGTATTGAATCTCGACGCAATTTGAGTGTTCCGTCGTCATTAGGAGGCCCTGAACGTTACAATTAAATATCAGTTTCGCTTCGGATTCGAAAATCTAGACTTACAGGAGACGGACCATATGGTGCCAGAGGCAGCAATATCCCCTTGGAGAGAAGTCTACTGGAGGACGATGTATCGAATCTCGACGCAATTTGAGTGCTCCATCGGCATTAGGAGGCCATAAACGTTACAATTGACCATCAGCTTTGCGTCGGATTCGAGAAGCTAGACTCGCAGGAGAACGACCAGAAGGTGCCCGAGGCAGCAATATCCCCTTGGGAACAAGTCGGCTGGAGGACGATGTATTGAATCTCGACTCAATTTGAGTGTTCCATCGTCATTAGGAGGCCTTGAACGTTACAATTAGCTATCAGTTTTGCGTCGGATTCGAAAATCTAGACTCACAAGAGAACGACCTTAAGGTGCCCGAGGCAGCAATAGACCCTTGGAAACAAGTCTACTGAAGGACGATGAATTGAATCTAGACGCAATTTCAGTGTTCCATCGTCATTAGGAGGCCCTGAACGTTACAATTAACTATCAGTTACTCGCCGGATTCGAAAATCTTGACTCACAGGAGAACGGATACAAGGTGCCCGAGGCAGCAATTGACCCTTGGAGACAAGTCGGCTGAAGGACGATGAATTGAATCTCGACGCAATTTGAGTGTTCCATCTTCATTAGGAGGCCCTGAACGTTACAATTAACTATCAGTTTTGCGTCGGATTCGATAAACTAGACTCACAGGATCCCGAGGCAGTAATAGACCCTTGGAGACAAGTCGGCTGGAGGATGATGATTGAATGTCGACGCAATTTGAGTGTTCCATCGTCATTAGGAGCCCCTGAACGTTACAATAAACTATCAGTTTTGCGTGGGATACGAAAATGTAGACTCAGAAGAGAACGACCATAAGGTGCCCGAGGCAGCAAGAGACCCTTGGAGACAAGTCGGCTGAAGGACGATGAATTGAACTCGGCGCAATTTGAGTGTTCCATCGTCATTAGGAGGCCCTGAACGTACAATTAACTATCAGTTTTGCGTCGGATTCGGTGATCTAGACTCACAGGAGAACGACCATAAGGTGCTGGAGGCAGCAATAGACCCTTGGAGACAAATCGGCTGGAGGACGACGTATTGAATCTCGACGCAATTTGAGTGTTCCGTCGTCATTAGGAGGCCCTGAACGTTACAATTAAATATCAGTTTCGCTTCGGATTCGAAAATCTAGACTTGCAGGAGACGGACCATATGGTGCCAGATTCAGCAATATCCCCTTGGAGAGAAGTCTGCTGGTGGACGATGTATCGAATCTCGACGCAATTTGAGTGTTCCATCGTCATTAGGAGGCCATAAACGTTACAATTCACCATCAGCTTTGCGTCGGATTCGAAAATCTAGACTCGCACGAGAACGACCAGAAGGTGCCCGATTCAGCAATATCCCCCTGGGAACAAGTCGGCTGGAGGACGATGTATTGAATCTCGACTCAATTTGAGTGTTCCATCGTCATTAGGAAGCCCTGAACGTTACAATTAGCTATCAGTTTTGCGTCGGATTCGAAAATCTAGACTCACAGGCAGCAATAGACCCTCGGAAACAAGTCGCCTGGAGGACGATGTATTGAATCTCGACGCAATTTGAGTGTTCCATCGTCATTATTAGGCAATGAACGTTACAATTAACCATCAGTTTAGCGTCGGATTCGAAAATCTAGACACACAGGCAGCAATATCCGAATGGAGTCAAGTCGGCTTGAGGACGATGTATTGAATCTCGACACAATTTGAGTGTTCCATCGTCATTAGGAAGCCCTGAACGTTACAATTAACTACCAGTTTTGCGTCGGATTCGAAAATGTGGACTCAGAGGAGAACAACCATAAGGTGCCCGAGGCAACAATAGACCCTCGGAGACAAGTCGTCTGGAGGACGATGTATGGAATCTCGACGCAATGTGAGTGTTCCATCGTCATTAGGAGGCCCTGAACGTTACGATCAACTATCAGTTTTGCCTCGGATTCGAAAATGTAGACTCATAGGAGAACGACCATATGGTGCCCGACGCAGAAATCTACCCTGGAGACAAGTCGGCTGGAGGACGATCTATTGAATCTGGACGCATTTTGAGCGTCCCATCGTCATTAGGAGGTCCTGAACGTTACAGTTAACTATCAGTTACTCGCCGGATTCGAAAATCTAGACTCACAGGAGAACGGATACAAGGTGCCCGAGGCAGCAATAGACCCTTGGAGACAAGTCGGCTGAAGGACGATGAATTGAATCTCGACGCAATTTGAGTGTTCCATCTTCATTAGGAGGCCCTGAACGTTACAATTAACTATCAGTTTTGCGTCGGATTCGATATACTAGACTCACAGGATCCCGAGGCAGTAATAGACCCTTGGTGACAAGTCGGCTGGAGGACGATGATTGAATGTCGACGCAATTTGAGTGTTCCATCGACATTAGGAGCCCCTGAACGTTACAATAAACTATCAGTTTTGCGTGGGATACGAAAATGTAGACTCAGAAGAGAACGACCATAAGGTGCCCGAGGCAGCAATAGACCCTTGGAGACAAGTCGGCTGAAGGACGATGAATTGAACTCGACGCAATTTGAGTACTCCATCGTCATTAGGAGGCCCTGAACGTTACAATTAACTATCAGTTTTGCGTCGGATTCGGTAATCTAGACTCACAGGAGAACGTCCATAAGGTGCTGGAGGCAGCAATAGACCCATGGAGACAATTCCGCTGGAGGACGATTTATTGAATCTCGACGCCATTTGAGTGTTCCATCGTCATTAGGAGGCCATAAACGTTACAATTAACCATCAGTTTTGCGTCGGAGTCGAAAATCTAGACTCACAGGAGAACAATCAGATGGTGCCCGAGGCAGCAATACACCCTTGGAGACAAGTCGGCTGGACGACGATGTATTGATTCTCGACGCAATTTGAGTGTTCCATCGTCATTAGGAGGCCCTGAACGTTACAATTAACTATCAGTTTCGCGTCGGATTCGAAAATCTAGACTCACAGGAGCACGACTATAAGGTTCCAGAGGCAACAATAGACGCTTGGAGACAATTCGGCTGGAGGACAATATATTGAATCTCGATGTAATTTGAGTAATCCATCGTCGTTAGGTGGCCATGAACGTTACAATTAACTATCAGTTTTGCGCCGGATTCGAAAATGTAGACTCAACGGAGAACGACCATAAGGTTCCCGAGGCAGCAATATCCCCTTGGAGACAAGTCGGCTGGACGACGATGTATTGATTCTCGACGCAATTTGAGTGTTCCATCGTCATTAGGAGGCCCTGAACGTTACAATTAACTATCAGTTTCGCGTCGGATTCGAAAATCTAGACTCACAGGAGCACGACTATAAGGTTCCAGAGGCAACAATAGACGCTTGGAGACAATTCGGCTGGAGGACAATATATTGAATCTCGATGTAATTTGAGTAATCCATCGTCGTTAGGTGGCCATGAACGTTACAATTAACTATCAGTTTTGCGCCGGATTCGAAAATGTAGACTCAACGGAGAACGACCATAAGGTTCCCGAGGCAGCAATATCCCCTTGGAGACAAATCGGCTGGAGGACGATGTATTGATTCTCGACGCAATTTGAGTGTTCCATCGTCATTATTAGGCCATGAACGTTACAATTAACCATCAGTTTAGCGTCGGATTCGAAAATCTAGACTCACAGGCAGAAATATCCGATTGGAGTCAAGTCTGCTTGAGGACGATGTATTGAATCTCGACGCAATTTTAGTGTTCCATCGTCATTAGGAGGCCCTGAACGTTACAATTTACTATCAGCTTTGCCTCGGATTCGAAAATGTTGACTCACAGGAGAACGACCATATTTTGCCCGACGCAGCAATCTACCCTGGAGACAAGTCGGCTGGAGGACGATCTATTGAATCTCGACGCATTTTGAGCGTCCCATCGTCATTAGGAGGTTCTGAACGTTACAATTAACTATCAGTTTCTCGTCGGATTCGAAAATCTAGACTCACAGGAGAACGACCACAAGGTGCCCGAGGCAGCAATAGACCCTTGGAGACAAGTATTCTGAAGGACGATGAATTGAATTTCGACGCAATTTGAGTGTTCCATCTTCATTAGGAGGCCCTGAACGTTACAATTAACTATCAGTTTTGCGTCGGATTCGATAAACTAGACTCACAGGATCCCGACTCAGTAATAGACCCTTGGAGACAAGTCGGCTTTAGGACGATGTATTGAATCTCGACGCCATTTGAGTGTTCCATCGTCATAAGGAGGCCCTGAACGTGACAATTAAATATCAGTTTCGCGTCGGATTCGAAAATCTAGACTCACAGGAGACGGACCATATGGTGCCAGAGGCAGCAATATCCCCTTGGAGAGAAGTCTGCTGGAGGACGATGTATCGAATCTCGACGCAATTTGAGTGTTCCATCGTCATTAGGAGGCCCTGAACGTGACAATTAGCTACCAGTTTTGCGTCGGATAAGAAAATGTAGACTCAGAGGAGAACGACCATGAGGTGACCGAGGCAGCAATAGACCCTTGGAGACAAGTCGGCTCGAGGACGATGTATTGAATCTCGACGCAATTTCAGTGTTCCATCGTCATTAGGAGGCCATAAACGTTACAATTAACCAATCCTTTTGCGTCGGATTCGAATATCTAGACTCACAGGAGAACGATCAGAAGGTGCCCGAGGCAGCAATATCCCCTTGGAGACAAGTCGGCTGGAGGACGATGTATTGATTCTCGACGCAATTTGAGTGTTCCATCGTCATTAGGAGGCCCTGAACGTCACAATTAACTATCAGTTTTGCGTCGGATTTGAAAATGTAGACTCACAGGAGAACGACCTTAAGGTGCCTGAGGCAGCAATATCCCCTTGGAGACAAGTCGGCTGGAGGACGATGTATTGATTCTCGACGCAATTTGTTTGTTCCATCGTCAAAAGGAGGCCATGAACGTTACAATTAACCATCACTTTTGCGTCGGATTCGAAAATCTAGACACACAGGCATTAATAGAACCTCGGAAACAAGACGCCTGGAGGACGATGTATTGAATCTCGACGCTCTTTGAGCGTCCCATCGTCATTAGGAGGTCCTGAACATTACAATTAACTATCAGTTTTGCGACGGATTCGAAAATCTAGACTCACAGGAGAACGACCACAAGGTGCCCGAGGCAGCAATATCCCCTTGGAGAGAAGTCTGCTGGAGGACGATGTATCGAATCTCGTCGGAATTTGAGTGCTTCATCGTCATTAGGAGGCCCTTAACGTTACAATTAACTATCAGTTTTGCGTCGGATTCGATAATCTAGACTCACAGGAGCCCGAGGCCATAATAGACCCTTGGAGACAAGTCGGCTGGAGAACGATGTTTTGAATGTCGACGCAATTTGAGTGTTCCATCGTCATGAGGAGGCCCTGAACGTTACAATTAACTACCAGTTTTGCGTCGGATTCGTAAGTGTAGACTCAGAGGAGAACAACCATAAGGTGCCAGAGGCAGCAATAAACCCTTGGAGACAAGTCGGCTCGAGGACGATACATTGAATCTCGACGCAATTTGAGTGTTCCATCGTCATTAGGAGGCCATAACCGTTACAATTAACCATCAGTTTTGCGTCGGATTCGAAAATCTAGACTCACAGGAGAACGACCAAAAGGTGCCCGAGGCAGCAATATCCCCTTGGGAACAAGCCGGCTGGTGGACGATGTATTGATTCTCGACGCAATTTGAGTGTTCCATCGTCATTAGGAGGCCATGAACATTTTGCGTCGGATTCGAATATCTAGACTCACAAGCAGCAATATCCCCTTGGAGACAAGTCGGCTTGAGGACGATGTATTGAATCTCGACGCAATTTGAGTGTTCCATCGTCATTAGAAGGCCCTGAACGTTACAATTAACTATCAGTTTTGCGTCGGATTCGAAAATGTAGACTCAGAGGAGAACGACCATAAGGTGCCCGAGGCAGCAATAGACCCTTGTAGACAAGTCGGCTGAAGGACGAAGAATTGAACTCGACGCAATTTGAGTATTCCATCGTCATTAGGAGGCCCTGAACTTTACAATTAACTATCAGTTTTGCGTCGGATTCGGTAATCTAGACTCACAGGAGAACGTCCATAAGGTGCTGGAGGCAGCAATAGACCCTTGGAGACAAATCGGCTGGAGGACGATGTATTGAATCTCTACGCAATTTGAGTGTTCCATCGTCATTAGGAGCCTCTGAACGTTACAATTAACTATCAGTTTTGCGTCGGATTCGGTAATCTAGACTCACCGGAGAACGACCAAAAGGTGCCCGAGGCAGCAATAACCCCTTGGAGGCAAGTCAGCTGGAGGACAATGTATTGAATCTGGACGCAATTTGAGTGTTCCATCGTCATTAGGAGGCCATAAACGTTACAATTACCCATCAGTTTTGCGTCGAATTCGAAAATGTAGAATCACAGGAGAACGACCATAAGGTGCCCGAGGCAGCAATATCCCCTTGGAGACAAGTCGGCTGTAGGAAGATGTATTGATTCTCGACGCAATTTGAGTGTTCCATCGTCATTAGGAGGCCATGAACGTTTTGCATCGGTCTCGAAAATCTAGACTCACAGGCAGCAATATCACCTTGGAGACAAGTCGGCTTGAGGACGATGTATTGAATCTCGACGCAATTTGAGTGTTCCGTCGTCATTAGGAGGCCCTGAACGTTATCATTAACTATCAGTTTTGCGTCGGATTCGAAAATGTAGACTCACAGGAGAACGACCTTAAGGTGCCCGAGGCAGCAATAACCCCTTGGAGACAAGTCGGCTGGAGGACGATGTATTGAATCTCGACGCAATTTGAGTATTCCATCGTCATTAGGAGGCCCTGAACGTTACAATTAACTACCAGTTTTGCGTCGGATTCGAAAATGTAGACTCAGAGGAGAACGACCATAAGGAGCCCCAAGCAGCAATAGACCCTCGCAAACAAGTCGCCTGGAGGACGATGTATTGAATTTCGATGGAATTAGAGTGTTCCATCGCAATTAGGAGGCCCTGAACGTTGTAATTAACTATCAGTTTTCCGTCGGATTCGAAAATCTAGACTCACAGGAGCACGACCATAAGGTTCCAGAGGCAGCAATAGACGCTTGGAGACAAGTCGCCTGGAGGACGATGTATTGATTCTCGACGCAATTTGAGTGTTCCATCGTCATTAGGAGGCCATGAACATTTTGCGTCGGATTCGAAAATCTAGACTCACAAGCAGCAATATCCCCTTGGAGACAAGTCGGCTTGAGGACGATGTATTGAATCTCGACGCAATTTGAGTGTTCCACCGTCATTAGAAGGCCCTGAACGTTACAATTAACTATCAGTTTTGCGTCGGATTCGAAAATGTAGACTCAGAGGAGGGCGACCATAAGGTGCCCGAGGCAGCAATAGACCCTTGTAGACAAGTCGGCTGAAGGACGAAGAATTGAACTCGACGCAATTTGAGTATTCCATCGTCATTAGGAGGCCCTGAACTTTACAATTAACTATCAGTTTTGCGTCGGATTCGGTAATCTAGACTCACAGGAGAACGTCCATAAGGTGCTGGAGGCAGCAATAGACCCTTGGAGACAAATCGGCTGGAGGACGATGTATTGAATCTCTACGCAATTTGAGTGTTCCATCGTCATTAGGAGGCCCTGACCTTTACAATTAACTATCAGTTTTGCGTCGGATTCGGTAATCTAGACTCACAGGAGCCGGACCATATGGTGCCCGAGGCAGCAAATTCCCCGTGGAGACAAATCGCCTGGAGGACGATGTATTGAATCTCGACGCAATTTGAGTGTTCCATCTTCATTAGGAGCCCCTGAACGTTACAATTAACTATCAGTTTTGCGTCGGATTCGGTAATCTAGACTCACCGGAGAACGACCATAAGGTGCTGGGGGCAGCAATAGACCCTTGGAGACAAGCCGGCTGGAGGGCGATGAATTGATTCTCGACGCAATTTCAGTGTTCCATCGCCATTAGGAGGCCATGAACGTTTTGCATCGGATTCGAAAATCTAGACTCACAGGCAGCAATATCCCCTTGGAGACAAGTCGGCTTGAGGACGATGTATTGAATCTCGACGCAATTTGAGTGTTCCGTCGTCATTAGGAGGCCCTGAACGTTACCATTAACGATCATTTTTCCGACGGATTCGAAAATGTACACTCGCAGGAGAACGACCTTAAGGTGCCCGAGGCAGCAATAACCCCTTGGAGACAAGACAGCTGGAGGACAATGTATTGAATCTGGACGCAATTTGAGTGTTCCATCGTCATTAGGAGGCCATAAGCGTTACAATTACCCATCAGTTTTGCGTCGAATTCGAAAATGTAGAATCACAGGAGAACGACCATAAGGTGCCCGAGGCAGCAATATCCCCTTGGAGACAAGTCGGCTGGAGGAAGATGTATTGATTCTCGACGCAATTTGAGTGTTCCATCGTCATTAGGAGGCCATGAACGTTTTGCATCGGTCTCGAAAATCTAGACTCACAGGCAGCAATATCACCTTGGAGACAAGTCGGCTTGAGGACGATGTATTGAATCTCGACGCAATTTGAGTGTTCCGTCGTCATTAGGAGGCCCTGAACGTTATCATTAACTATCAGTTTTGCGTCGGATTTGAAAATGTAGACTCACAGGAGAACGACCTTAAGGTGCCCGAGGCAGAAATAACCCCTTGGAGACAAGTCGGCTGGAGGACGATGTATTGAATCTCGACGCAATTTGAGTATTCAATCGTCATTAGGAGGCCCTGAACGTTACAATTAACTATCAGTTTTGCGTCGGATTCGATAATCTAGACTCACAGGAGGACGACCATAAGGTGCCCGAGGCAGCAATTGACCCTCGGAGACAAGTCGGCAAGAGGAGGATGTATTGAATCTCGACGCAATTTCAGTGTTCCATCGTCATTAGGAGGCCCTGAACGTTGCAATTAACTATCAATTTCGCGTCAGATTCGAAAATCTAAGCTCACAGGAGACGGACCATATGGTGCCCGAGGCAGCAATATCCCGTTGGAGACAAGTCGGCTTGAGGACGATGTATTGAATCTCGACGCAATTTGAGTGTTCCATCGTCATTAGGAGGCCCTGAACGTTACAATTAACTACCAGTTTTGCGTCGGATACGAAAATGTAGACTCAGAGGAGAACGACCATAAGGAGACCCAAGCAGCAATAGACCCTCGCAAACAAGTCGCCTGGAGGACGATGTATTGAATTTCGATGGAATTTGAGTGTTCCATCGCAATTAGGAGGCCCTGAACGTTGTAATTAACTATCAGTTTTGCGTCGGATTCGAAAATCTAGACTCATAGGCAGCAATAGACCCTCGGAAACAAGTCGCCTGGAGGACGATGTATTGAGTCTCTACGCAATTTGAGTGTTCCATCGTCATTAGGAGGCCCTGAACGTTACAATTAACTATCAGTTTCGCGTCGGATTCGGAAATCTAGACTCACAGGAGCACGACCATAAGATGCCAGAGGCAGAAATAGACGCTTGGAGACAAGTCGGCTGGAGGACGATATAATGAATCTCGACACAATTTGAGTGTTCCATCGTCATTAGGAGGCCATGAATGTTACAATTAACCATCAGTGTTGCGTCGGATTCGAAAATCTAGACTCACAGGAGAACGACCATAAGGTTCCCGAGGCAGCAATATCCCCTTGGAGACAAATCGGCTGGAGGACGATGTATTGATTCTCGACGCAATTTGAGTGTTCCATCGTCATAAGGAGGCCATGAACGTTACAATTAACCATCAGTTTTGCGTCGGACTCGAAAATCTAGACTCACAGGCAGCAATATCCCCTTGGAGACGGATTGAGGACGATGTATTGAATCTCGACGCAATTTGAGTGTTCCATCGTCATTAGGAGACCCTGAACGTTACAATTAACTATCAGTTTTGCGTCGGATTCGAAAATGTAGTCTCAGAGGAGAACGACCATAAGGAGCACCATGCAGCAATAGAATCTCGCAAACAAGTCGCCTGGAGGACGATGTATTGAATCTCGAAGGAATTTGAGTGTTCCATCGTCATTAGGAGGCCCTGAACGTTACAATTAACTATCAGTTTTGTGTCGGATTCGAAAATCTAGACTCACAGGCAGCAATAGACCCTCGGAAACAAGTCGCTTGGAGGACGATGTATTGAATCTCGACGCAATTTGAGTGTTCCATCGTCATTAGGAGGCCCTGAACGTTACAATTAACTATCAGTTTCGCGTCCGATCCGAAAATCTAGACTCACAGGAGCACGACCATAAGGTTCCAGAGGCAGCAATAGACGCTTGGAGACAAGTCGGCTGGAGGACGATCTATTGAATCTCGACGCATTTTGAGCGTCCCATGGTCATTAGGAGGTCCTGAACGTTACAATTAACTATCAGTTTACCGTCGGATTCGAAAATCTAGACTCATAGGCAGCAATAGACCCTCGGAAACAAGTCGCCTGGAGGACGATGTATTGAATCTCTACGCAATTTGAGTGTTCCATCGTCATTAGGAGGCCCTGAACGTTACAATTAACTATCAGTTTCGCGTCGGATTCGAAAATCTAGACTCACAGGAGCACGACCATAAGGTGCCAGAGGCAGCAATAGACGCTTGGAGACAAGTCGGCTGGAGGACGATCTATTGAATCTCCACGCAATTTGTGTGTTCCATCGTCATTAGGAGGCCCTGAACGTTACAATTAACTATCAGTTTTGCGTCAGACTCGAAAATGTGGACTCACAGGAGTACGACCTTTAGGTGCCCGAGGCAGCTGTATCCGCTTGGAGACAAGTCGGCTGGAGGACGATGTATTGAATCTCGACGCAATTTGAGTATTCAATCGTCATTAGGAGTGCCTGAACGTTACAATTAACTATCAGTTTTGCGTCGGATTCGATAATCTAGACTTACAGGAGGAAGCCCTTAAATTTACTCGAGGCAGCAATAGACCCTTGGAGACAAGTCGGCTGGAGGACGATGTATTGAAACTTGACGCAATTTTAGTGTTCCATCGTCATTAGGAGGCCCTGAACGTTGCAATTAACTATCAATTTCGCGTCGGATTCGAAAATCTAGACTCACAGGAGACTGACCATATGGTGCCCGAGTCAGCGATATACCCTTGGAGACAAGTCGGCTTGAATACGATGTATTGAATCTCAACGCAATTTTAGTGTTCCATCGTCATTAGGAGGCCCTGAACGTTACAATTAACTACAAGTTTTGCGTCGGATTCGAAAATGTAGACTCAGAGGAGAACGACCATAAGGAGCACCATGCAGCAATAGAATCTCGCAAACAAGTCGCCTGGAGGACGATGTATTGAATCTCGAAGGAATTTGAGTGTTCCATCGTCATTAGGAGGCCCTGAACGTTACAATTAACTATCAGTTTTGTGTCGGATTCGAAAATCTAGACTCACAGGCAGCAATAGACCCTTGGAATCAAGTCGCTTGGAGGACGATGTATTGAATCTCGACGCAATTTGAGTGTTCCATCGTCATTAGGAGGCCCTGAACGTTACAATTAACTATCAGCTTCGCGTCCGATCCGAAAATCTAGACTCGCAGGAGCACGTCTATAAGGTGCCAGAGGCAGCAATAGACGCTTGGAGACAAGTCGGCTGGAGGACGATATATTGAATCTCGACACAATTTGAGTGTTACATCGTCATTGAGAGGCCCTGAAAGTTACAATTAACTATCAGTTTTGCGTCGGATTCGAAAATTTAGACTCACAGGAGAACGACCTTAAGGTGCCCGAGGCAGCAACATCCCCTTGGAGACAAGTCGGCTGGAGGACGATGTATTGAATCTTGACGCAATTTGAGTGTTCCATCGTCCTTAGGAGGCCCTGAACGGCACAATTAACTATCAGTTTTGCGTTGGATTCGATAATCTAGACTCACAGGAGAACGACCATAAGGTGCCCGATGCAGCAATAGACCCTTGGAGACATGTCGGCTGGAGGACGATGTGTTGAATATCGACGCAATTTGAGTGTTCCATTGTCATTAGGAGGCACTGAACGTTACAATTAAAAATCAGTTTCGCGTCGGATTCGAAAATCTAGACTCACAGGAGACGGGCCATGTGGTGCCAGAGGCAGCAATATGACCTTGGAAACAAGTCGGCTTGAGGACGATCTATCGAATCTCGACGCAATTTGTGTGTTCCATCATCATTAGGAAGCCCTGAACGTTACAATTAACTATCAGTTTTGCGTCGGACTCGAAAATGTGGACTCACAGGAGACGGACCATATGGTGCCCGAGGCAGCAATAGGCCCTTGGAGACAAGTCGGCTGGAGGCCGATGTATTGAATCTCGACGCAATTTGAGTGTTCCATCGTCCTTAGGAGGCCCTGAATATTACAATTAACGATCAGTTTAGCGTCGGATTCGAAAATCTAGACTCACAGGAGCCCGAGGCAGTAATAGACCCTTGGAGACAAGTCGGCTGGAAGACGATGTATTGAATCTCGACGCAATTTGAGTGTTCGCTCGTCATTAGGAGGCCCTGCACGTTACAATTAACTATCAGTTTTGCGTCGGATTCGAAAATCTAGACCCACAAGAGAACGACCTTAAGGTTCCCGAGGCAGCAATAGACCCTTGGAAACAAGTCTACTGAAGGACGAAGAATTGAACTCGACGCAATTTGAGTATTCCATCGTCATTAGGAAGCCCTGAACGTTACAATTAACTACCAGTTTTGCGTCGGATTCGTAAGTGTAGACTCAGAGGAGAACAACCATAAGGTGCCAGAGGCAGCAATAGACCGTTGGAGACAAGTCGGCTCGAGGACGATATATTGAATCTCGACGCAATTTGAGTGTTCCATCGTCAATAGGAGGCCATAAACGTTACAATTAACCATCAGTTTTGCGTCGGATTCGAAAATCTAGACTCACAGGAGAACGACCAGAAGGTGCCCGAGGCAGCAATATCCCCTTGGGAACAAGCCGGCTGGAGGACAATGTATTGATTCTCGACGCAATTTGAGTGTTCCATCGTCATTAGGAGGCCATGAACATTTTGCGTCGGATTCGAAAATCTAGACTCACAAGCAGCAATATCCCCTTGGAGACAAGTCGGCTTGAGGACGATGTATTGAATCTCGACGCAATTTGAGTGTTCCATCGTCATTAGAAGGCCCTGAACGTTACAATTAACTATCAGTTTTGCGTCGGATTCGAAAATTCAGACTCAGAGGAGAACGACCATAAGGTGCCCGAGGCAGCAATAGACCCTTGTAGACAAGTCGGCTGAAGGACGAAGAATTGAACTCGACGCAATTTGAGTATTCCATCGTCATTAGGAGGCCCTGAACTTTACAATTAACTATCAGTTTTGCGTCGGATTCGGTAATCTAGACTCACAGGAGAACGTCCATAAGGTGCTGGAGGCAGCAATAGACCCTTGGAGACAAATCGGCTGGAGGACGATGTATTGAATCTCTACGCAATTTGAGTGTTCCATCGTCATTAGGAGGCCCTGAACTTTACAATTAACTATCAGTTTTGCGTCGGATTCGGTAATCTAGACTCACAGGAGCCGGACCATATGGTGCCCGAGGCAGCAAATTCCCCGTGGAGACAAATCGCCTGGAGGACGATGTATTGAATCTCGACGCAATTTGAGTGTTCCATCTTCATTAGCAGCCCCTGAACGTTACAATTAACTATCAGTTTTGCGTCGGATTCGGTAATCTAGACTCACCGGAGAACGACCATAAGGTGCTGGAGGCAGCAATAGACCCTTGGAGACAAGTCGGCTGGAGGACGATGTATTGATTATCGACGCAATTTCAGTGTTCCATCGCCATTAGGAGGCCATGAACGTTACAATTAACTATCAGTTTTTCGTCGGATTCGAAAATCTAGACTCACAGGAGAACGACCACAAGGTGCCCGAGGCAGCAATAGACCTTTGGAGACAAGTCGGCTGGAGGCCGATGTATTGAATCTCGACGCAATTTGAGTGTTCCATCGTCATTGAGAGGCCCTGAAAGTTACAATTAACTATCAGTTTTGCGTCGGATACGAAAATTTAGACTCACAGGAGAACGACCTTAAGGTGCCCGAGGCAGCAATATCCCCTTGGAGACAAATCGGCTGGAGGACGACGTATTGAATCTTGACGAAATTTGAGTGTTCCATCGTCCTTAGGAGGCCCTGAACGGTACAATTAACTATAAGTTTTGCGTCGGATTCGATAATCTAGACTTACAGGAGAACGACCATAAGGTGCCCGATGCAGCATTAGACCCTTGGAGACATGTCGGCTGGAGGACGATGTGTTGAATATCGACGCAATTTGAGTGTCCCATTGTCATTAGGAGGCACTGAACGTTACAATTGAAAATCAGTTTCGCGTCGGATTCGAAAATCTAGACTCACAGGAGACGGGCCATATGGTGCTAGAGGCAGCAATATCCCCTTGGAGACAAGTCGGCTTGAGGACAATATATTGAATCTCGACGCAATTTGAGTGTTCCATCGTCATTATGAGGCCCTGAATGTTACAATTAACTATCAGTTTTGCGTCGGATTCGAAAATCTAGACTCACAGGAGCACGACCATAAGGTTCCAGAGGCAGCAATAGACGCTTGGAGACAAGTCGGCTTTAGGACGATCTATTGAATCTCCACGCAATTTGTGTGTTCCATCGTCATTAGGAGGCCCTGAACGTTACAATTAACTATCAGTTTTGCGTCAGACTCGAAAATGTGGACTCACAGGAGTACGACCTTTAGGTGCCCGAGGCAGCTATATCCGCTTGGAGACAAGTCGGCTGGAGGACGATGTATTGAATCTCGACGCAATTTGAGTATTCAATCGTCATTAGGAGTGCCTGAACGTTACAATTAACTATCAGTTTTGCGTCGGATTCGATAATCTAGACTTACAGGAGGACGACCATAAATTTACTCGAGGCAGCAATAGACCCTTCGAGACAAGTCGGCTGGAGGACGATGCATTGAAACTTGACGCAATTTTAGTGTTCCATCGTCATTAGGAGGCCCTGAACGTTGCAATTAACTATCAATTTCGCGTCGGATTCGAAAATCTAGACTCACAGGAGACTGACCATATGGTGCCCGAGCAGCGATATGCCCTTGGAGACAAGTCGGCTTGAGGACGATGTATTGAATCTCAACGCAATTTTAGTGTTCCATCGTCATTAGGAGGCCCTGAACGTTACAATTAACTACAAGTTTTGCGTCGGATTCGAAAATGTAGACTCAGAGGAGAACGACCATAAGGAGCACCATGCAGCAATAGAATCTCGCAAACAAGTCGCCTGGAGGACGATGTATTGAATCTCGAAGGAATTTGAGTGTTCCATCGTCATTAGGAGGCCCTGAACGTTACAATTAACTATCAGTTTTGTGTCGGATTCGAAAATCTAGACTCACAGGCAGCAACAGACCCTTGGAATCAAGTGGCTTGGAGGACGATGTATTGAATCTCGACGCAATTTGAGTGTTCCATCGTCATTAGGAGGCCCTGAACGTTACAATTAACTATCAACTTCGCGTCCGATCCGAAAATCTAGACTCGCAGGAGCACGACTATAAGGTGCCAGAGGCAGCAATAGACGCTTGGAGACAAGTCGGCTGGAGGACGATCTATTGAATCTCGACACAATTTGAGTGTTACATCGTCATTGAGAGGCCCTGAAAGTTACAATTAACTATCAGTTTTGCGTCGGATTCGAAAATTTAGACTCACAGGAGAACGACCTTAAGGTGCCCGAGGCAGCAATATCCCCTTGGAGACAAGTCGGCTGGAGGACGATGTATTGAATCTTGACGCAATTTGAGTGTTCCATCGTCCTTAGGAGGCCCTGAACGGCACAATTAACTATCAGTTTTGCGTTGGATTCGATAATCTAGACTCACAGGAGAACGACCATAAGGTGCCCGATGCAGCAATAGACCCTTGGAGACATGTCGGCTGGAGGACGATGTGTTGAATATCGACGCAATTTGAGTGTTCCATTGTCATTAGGAGGCACTGAACGTTACAATTAAAAATCAGTTTCGCGTCGGATTCGAAAATCTACACTCACAGGAGACGGGCCATGTGGTGCCAGAGGCAGCAATATGACCTTGGAAACAAGTCGGCTTGAGGACGATCTATCGAATCTCGACGCAATTTGTGTGTTCCATCATCATTAGGAAGCCCTGAACGTTACAATTAACTATCAGTTTTGCGTCGGACTCGAAAATGTGGACTCACAGGAGACGGACCATATGGTGCCCGAGGCAGCAATAGGCCCTTGGAGACAAGTCGGCTGGAGGCCGATGTATTGAATCTCGACGCAATTTGAGTGTTCCATCGTCCTTAGGAGGCCCTGAATATTACAATTAACGATCAGTTTAGCGTCGGATTCGAAAATCTAGACTCACAGGAGCCCGAGGCAGTAATAGACCCTTGGAGACAAGTCGGCTGGAAGACGATGTATTGAATCTCGACGCAATTTGAGTGTTCGCTCGTCATTAGGAGGCCCTGTACGTTACAATTAACTATCAGTTTTGCGTCGGATTCGAAAATCTAGACCCACAAGAGAACGACCTTAAGGTTCCCGAGGCAGCAATAGACCCTTGGAAACAAGTCTACTGAAGGACGAAGAATTGAACTCGACGCAATTTGAGTATTCCATCGTCATTAGGAAGCCCTGAACGTTACAATTAACTACCAGTTTTGCGTCGGATTCGTAAGTGTAGACTCAGAGGAGAACAACCATAAGGTGCCAGAGGCAGCAATAGACCGTTGGAGACAAGTCGGCTCGAGGACGATATATTGAATCTCGACGCAATTTGAGTGTTCCATCGTCAATAGGAGGCCATAAACGTTACAATTAACCATCAGTTTTGCGTCGGATTCGAAAATCTAGACTCACAGGAGAACGACCAGAAGGTGCCCGAGGCAGCAATATCCCCTTGGGAACAAGCCGGCTGGAGGACAATGTATTGATTCTCGACGCAATTTGAGTGTTCCATCGTCATTAGGAGGCCATGAACATTTTGCGTCGGATTCGAAAATCTAGACTCACAAGCAGCAATATCCCCTTGGAGACAAGTCGGCTTGAGGACGATGTATTGAATCTCGACGCAATTTGAGTGTTCCATCGTCATTAGAAGGCCCTGAACGTTACAATTAACTATCAGTTTTGCGTCGGATTCGAAAATTCAGACTCAGAGGAGAACGACCATAAGGTGCCCGAGGCAGCAATAGACCCTTGTAGACAAGTCGGCTGAAGGACGAAGAATTGAACTCGACGCAATTTGAGTATTCCATCGTCATTAGGAGGCCCTGAACTTTACAATTAACTATCAGTTTTGCGTCGGATTCGGTAATCTAGACTCACAGGAGAACGTCCATAAGGTGCTGGAGGCAGCAATAGACCCTTGGAGACAAATCGGCTGGAGGACGATGTATTGAATCTCTACGCAATTTGAGTGTTCCATCGTCATTAGGAGGCCCTGAACTTTACAATTAACTAACAGTTTTGCGTCGGATTCGGTAATCTAGACTCACAGGAGCCGGACCATATGGTGCCCGAGGCAGCAAATTCCCCGTGGAGACAAATCGCCTGGAGGACGATGTATTGAATCTCGACGCAATTTGAGTGTTCCATCTTCATTAGCAGCCCCTGAACGTTACAATTAACTATCAGTTTTGCGTCGGATTCGGTAATCTAGACTCACCGGAGAACGACCATAAGGTGCTGGAGGCAGCAATAGACCCTTGGAGACAAGTCGGCTGGAGGACGATGTATTGATTATCGACGCAATTTCAGTGTTCCATCGCCATTAGGAGGCCATGAACGTTTTGCATCGGTCTCGAAAATCTAGACTCACAGGCAGCAATATCACCTTGGAGACAAGTCGGCTTGAGGACGATGTATTGAATCTCGACGCAATTTGAGTGTTCCGTCGTCATTCTGAGGCCCTGAACGTTATCATTAACTATCAGTTTTGCGTCGGATTCGAAAATGTAGACTCACAGGAGAACGACCTTAAGGTGCCCGAGGCAGCAATAACCCCTTGGAGACAAGTCGGCTGGAGGACGATGTATTGAATCTCGACGCAATTTGAGTGTTCCATCGTCATTAGGAGGCCCTGAACGTTACAATTAACTACCAGTTTTGCGTCGGATTCGAAAATGTAGACTCAGAGGAGAACGACCATAAGGAGCCCCAAGCAGCAATAGACCCTCGCAAACAAGTCGCCTGGAGGACGATGTATTGAATTTCGATGGAATTTGAGTGTTCCATCGCAATTAGGAGGCCCTGAACGTTGTAATTAACTATCAGTTTTCCGTCGGATTCGAAAATCTAGACTTACAGGAGAACGACCATATGGTGCCCGACGCAGCAATCTACCCTGGAGACAAGTCGGCTGGAGGACGATCTATTGAATCTCGACGCATTTTGAGCGTCCCATGGACATTGGGAGCTCCTGAACGTTACAATTAACTATCAGTTTTGCGTCGGATTCGAAAATCTAGACTCATAGGCAGCAATAGACCCTCGGAAACAAGTAGCCTGGAGGACGATGTATTGAGTCTCTACGCAATTTGAGTGTTCCATCGTCATTAGGAGGCCCTGAACGTTACAATTAACTATCAGTTTCGCGTCCGATCCGAAAATCTAGACTCACAGGAGCACGACCATAAGGTTCCAGAGGCAGCAATAGACGCTTGGAGACAAGTCGGCTGGAGGACGATCTATTGAAACTCGACGAATTTTGAGCGTCCCATGGTCATTAGGAGGTCCTGAACGTTACAATTAACTATCAGTTTTCCGTCGGATTCGAAAATCTAGACTCATAGGCAGCAATAGATCCTCGGAAACAAGTCGCCTGGAGGACGATGTATTGAATCTCTACGCAATTTGAGTGTTCCATCGTCCTTAGGAGGCTATGAACGTTACAATTAACTATCAGTTTCGCGTCGGATTCGAAAATCTAGACTCACAGGAGCACGACCATAAGGTGCCAGAGGCAGCAATCGACGCTTGGAGACAAGTCGGCTGGAGGACGATGTATTGATTCTCGACGCAATTTGAGTGCTCCATCGTCATAAGGAGGCCATGGACGTTACAATTAACCATCAGTTTTGCGTCAGATTCGAAAATCTAGACTCACAGGCAGCAATATCCCCTTGGAGACGGATTGAGGACGATGTATTGAATCTCGACGCAATTTGAGTGTTCCATCGTCATTAGGAGGCCCTGAACGTTACAATTAACTACCAGTTTTGCGTCGCATTCGAAAATGTAGACTCAGAGGACAACGACCATTAGTTGCCCGAGGCAGCAATAGACCCTCGGAGACAAGAGTCGCCTGGAGGACGATGTATTGAATCTCGACGAAATTTGAATGTTCCATCGTCATTAGGAGACCCTGAACGTTACAATTAACTATCAGTTTTGCCTCGGAATCGAAAATCTAGACTCATAGGAGAACGACCATATGGTGCCCGACGCAGCAATCTACCCTGGAGACAAGTCGGCTGGAGGACGATCTATTGAATCTCCACGCAATTTGTGTGTTCCATCGTCATTAGGAGGCCCTGAACGTTACAATTAACTATCAGTTTTGCGTCGGACTCGAAAATGTGGACTCACAGGAGTACGACCTTTAGGTGCCCGAGGCAGCTATATCCGCTTGGAGACAAGTCGGCTGGAGGACGAAGTATTGAATCTCGACGCAATTTGAGTATTCAATCGTCATTAGGAGGCCCTGAACGTTACAATTAACTATCAGTTTTGCGTCGGATTCGAAAGTCTAGACTCACAGGAGCACGACCATAAGGTTCCAGAGGCAGCAATAGACGCTTGGAGACAAGTCGGCTGGAGGACGATCTATTGAATCCCCACGCAATTTGTGTGTTCCATCGTCATTAGGAGGCCCTGAACGTTACAATTAACTATCAGTTTTGCGTCGGACTCGAAAATGTGGACTCACAGGAGTACGACCTTTAGGTGCCCGAGGCAGCTATATCCGCTTGGAGACAAGTCGGCTGGAGGACGATGTATTGAATCTCGACGCAATTTGAGTATTCAATCGTCATTAGGAGGCCCTGAACGTTACAATTAACTATCAGTTTTGCGTCGGATTCGATAATCTAGACTTACAGGAGGACGACCATAAATTTACTCGAGGCAGCAATAGACCCTTGGAGACAAGTCGGCTGGAGGACGATGTATTGAAACTTGACGCAATTTTAGTGTTCCATCGTCATTAGGAGGCCCTGAACGTTGCAATTAACTATCAATTTCGCGTCGGATTCGAAAATCTAGACTCACAGGAGACTGACCATATGGTGCCCGAGTCAGCGATATGCCCTTGGAGACAAGTCGGCTTGAGGACGATGTATTGAATCTCAACGCAATTTTAGTGTTCCATCGTCATTAGGAGGCCCTGAACGTTACAATTAACTACAAGTTTTGCGTCGGATTCGAAAATGTAGACTCAGAGGAGAACGACCATAAGGAGCACCATGCAGCAATAGAATCTCGCAAACAAGTCGCCTGGAGGACGATGTATTGAATCTCGAAGGAATTTGAGTGTTCCATCGTCATTAGGAGGCCCTGAACGTTACAATTAACTATCAGTTTTGTGTCGGATTCGAAAATCTAGACTCACAGGCAGCAATAGACCCTTGGAATCAAGTCGCTTGGAGGACGATGTATTGAATCTCGACGCAATTTGAGTGTTCCATCGTCATTAGGAGGCCCTGAACGTTACAATTAACTATCAGCTTCGCGTCCGATCCGAAAATCTAGACTCGCAGGAGCACGACTATAAGGTGCCAGAGGCAGCAATGGACGCTTGGAGACAAGTCGGCTGGAGGACGATATATTGAATCTCGACACAATTTGAGTGTTACATCGTCATTGAGAGGCCCTGAAAGTTACAATTAACTATCAGTTTTGCGTCGGATTCGAAAATTTAGACTCACAGGAGAACGACCTTAAGGTGCCCGAGGCAGCAATATCCCCTTGGAGACAAGTCGGCTGGAGGACGATGTATTGAATCTTGACGCAATTTGAGTGTTCCATCGTCCTTAGGTGGCCCTGAACGGCACAATTAACTATCAGTTTTGCGTTGGATTCGATAATCTAGACTCACAGGAGAACGACCATAAGGTGCCCGATGCAGCAATAGACCCTTGGAGACATGTCGGCTGGAGGACGATGTGTTGAATATCGACGCAATTTGAGTGTTCCATTGTCATTAGGAGGCACTGAACGTTACAATTAAAAATCAGTTTTTCGTCGGATTCGAAAATCTAGACTCACAGGAGACGGGCCATGTGGTGCCAGAGGCAGCAATATGACCTTGGAAACAAGTCGGCTTGAGGACGATCTATCGAATCTCGACGCAATTTGTGTGTTCCATCATCATTAGGAAGCCCTGAACGTTACAATTAACTATCAGTTTTGCGTCGGACTCGAAAATGTGGACTCACAGGAGACGGACCATATGGTGCCCGAGGCAGAAATAGGCCCTTGGAGACAAGTCGCCTGGAGGCCGATGTATTGAATCTCGACGCAATTTGAGTGTTCCATCGTCCTTAGGAGGCCCTGAATATTACAATTAACCATCAGTTTAGCGTCGGATTCGAAAATCTAGACTCACAGGAGCCCGAGGCAGTAATAGACCCTTGGAGACAAGTCGGCTGGAAGACGATGTATTGAATCTCGACGCAATTTGAGTGTTCGCTCGTCATTAGGAGGCCCTGCACGTTACAATTAACTATCAGTTTTGCGTCGGATTCGAAAATCTAGACCCACAAGAGAACGACCTTAAGGTTCCCCAGGCAGCAATAGACCCTTGGAAACAAGTCTACTGAAGGACGATGAATTGAATCTCGACGCAATTTCAGTGTTCCATCGTCATTAGGAGGCCCAGAACGTTACAATTAAATATCAGTTTCGCGTCGGATTCGGAAATCTAGACTCACAGGAGACAGACCATATGGTGCCAGAGGCAGCAATATCCCCTTGGAGAGAAGTCTGCTGGAGGACGATGTATCGAATCTCGTCGGAATTTGAGTGTTTCATCGTCATTAGGAGGCCCTTAACGTTACAATTAACTATCAGTTTTGCGTCGGATTCGATAATCTAGACTCACAGGAGCCCGAGGCAATAATAGACCCTTGGAGACAAGTCGGCTGGAGAACGATGTTTTGAATGTCGACGCAATTTGAGTGTTCCATCGTCATTAGAAGGCCCTGAACCCTACAATTAACTATCAGTTTTGCGTCGGATTCGAAAATGTAGACTCAGAGGAGAACGACCATAAGGTGCCCGAGGCAGCAATAGACCCTTGTAGACAAGTCGGCTGAAGGACGAAGAATTGAACTCGACGCAATTTGAGTATTCCATCGTCATTAGGAAGCCCTGAACGTTACAATTAACTACCAGTTTTGCGTCGGATTCGTAAGTGTAGACTCAGAGGGGAACAACCATAAGGTGCCAGAGGCAGCAATAGACCGTTGGAGACAAGTCGGCTCGAGGACGATATATTGAATCTCGACGCAATTTGAGTGTTCCATCGTCATTAGGAGGCCATAAACGTTACAATTAACCATCAGTTTTGCGTCGGATTCGATAATCTAGACTCACAGGAGAACGACCAGAAGGTGCCCGAGGCAGCAATATCCCCTTGGGAACAAGCCGGCTGGAGGACGATGTATTGATTCTCGACGCAATTTGAGTGTTCCATCGTCATTAGGAGGCCATGAACACTTTGCGTCGGATTCGAAAATCTAGACTCACAAGCAGCAATATCCCCTTGGAGACAAGTCGGCTTGAGGACGATGTATTGAATCTCGACGCAATTTGAGTGTTCCATCGTCATTAGAAGGCCCTGAACGTTACAATTAACTATCAGATTTGCGTCGGATTCGAAAATTCAGACTCAGAGGAGAACGACCATAAGGTGCCCGAGGCAGCAATAGACCCTTGTAGACAAGTCGGCTGAAGGACGAAGAATTGAACTCGACGCAATTTGAGTATTCCATCGTCATTAGGAGGCCCTGAACTTTACAATTAACTATCAGTTTTGCGTCGGATTCGGTAATCTAGACTCACAGGAGAACGTCCATAAGGTGCTGGGGCAGCAATAGACCCTTGGAGACAAATCGGCTGGAGGACGATGTATTGAATCTCTACGCAATTTGAGTGTTCCATCGTCATTAGGAGGCCCTGAACTTTACAATTAACTATCAGTTTTGCGTCGGATTCGGTAATCTAGACTCACAGGAGCCGGACCATATGGTGCCCGAGGCAGCAAATTCCCCGTGGAGACAAATCGCCTGGAGGACGATGTATTGAATCTCGACGCAATTTGAGTGTTCCATCTTCATTAGCAGCCCCTGAACGTTACAATTAACTATCAGTTTTGCGTCGGATTCGGTAATCTAGACTCACCGGAGAACGACCATAAGGTGCTGGAGGCAGCAATAGACCCTTGGAGACAAGTCGGCTGGAGGACGATGTATTGATTCTCGACGCAATTTCAGTGTTCCATCGCCATTAGGAGGCCATGAACGTTTTGCATCGGTCTCGAAAATCTAGACTCACAGGCAGCAATATCACCTTGGAGACAAGTCGGCTTGAGGACGATGTATTGAATCTCGACGCAATTTGAGTGTTCCGTCGTCATTCTGAGGCCCTGAACGTTATCATTAACTATCAGTTTTGCGTCGGATTCGAAAATGTAGACTCACAGGAGAACGACCTTAAGGTGCCCGAGGCAGCAATAACCCCTTGGAGACAAGTCGGCTGGAGGACGATGTATTGAATCTCGACGCAATTTGAGTATTCCATCGTCATTAGGAGGCCCTGAACGTTACAATTAACTATCAGTTTTGCGTCGGATTCGATAATCTAGACTCACAGGAGGACGAGCATAAGGTGCCCGAGGCAGCAATTGACCCTCGGAGACAAGTCGGCAAGAGGAGGATGTATTGAATCTCGAGGCAATTTCAGTGTTCCATCGTCATTAGGAGGCCCTGAACGTTGCAATTAACTATCAATTTCGCGTCAGATTCGAAAATCTAGACTCACAGGAGACGGACCATATGGTGCCCGAGGCAGCAATATCCCGTTGGAGACAAGTCGGCTTGAGGACGATGTATTGAATCTCGACGCAATTTGAGTGTTCCATCGTCATTAGGAGGCCCTGAACGTTACAATTAACTACCAGTTTTGCGTCGGATTCGAAAATGTAGACTCAGAGGAGAACGACCATAAGGAGCCCCAAGCAGCAATAGACCCTCGCAAACAAGTCGCCTGGAGGACGATGTATTGAATTTCGATGGAATTTGAGTGTTCCATCGCAATTAGGAGGCCCTGAACGTTGTAATTAACTATCACTTTTCCGTCGGATTCGAAAATCTAGACTTACAGGAGAACGACCATATGGTGCCCGACGCAGCAATCTACCCTGGAGACAAGTCGGCTGGAGGACGATCTATTGAATCTCGACGCATTTTGAGCGTCCCATGGACATTGGGAGGTCCTGAACGTTACAATTAACTATCAGTTTTGCGTCGGATTCGAAAATCTAGACTCATAGGCAGCAATAGACCCTTGGAAACAAGTCGCCTGGAGGACGATGTATTGAGTCTCTACGCAATTTGAGTGTTCCATCGTCATTAGGAGGCCCTGAACGTTACAATTAACTATCAGTTTCGCGTCGGATTCGGAAATCTAGACTCACAGGAGCACGACCATAAGGTGCCAGAGGCAGCAATATACGCTTGGAGACAAGTCGGCTGGAGGACGATATAATGAATCTCGACACAATTTGAGTGTTCCATCGTCATTAGGAGGCCATGAATGTTACAATTAACCATCAGTGTTGCGTCGGATTCGAAAATCTAGACTCACAGGAGAACGACCATAAGGTTCCCGAGGCAGCAATATCCCCTTGGAGACAAATCGGCTGGAGGACGATGTATTGATTCTCGACGCAATTTGAGTGTTCCATCGTCATAAGGAGGCCATGAAAGTTACAATCAACCATCAGTTTTGCGTCGGATTCGAAAATCTAGACTCACAGGCAGCAATATCCCCTTGGAGACGGATTGAGGACGATGTATTGAATCTCGACGCAATTTGAGTGTTCCATCGTCATTAGGAGGCCCTGAACGTTACAATTAACTATCAGTTTTGCGTCGGATTCGAAAATGTAGTCTCAGAGGAGAACGACCATAAGGAGCACCATGCAGCAATAGAATCTCGCAAACAAGTCGCCTGGAGGACGATGTATTGAATCTCGAAGGAATTTGAGTGTTCCATCGTCATTAGGAGGCCCTGAACGTTACAATTAACTATCAGTTTTGTGTCGGATTCGAAAATCTAGACTCACAGGCAGCAATAGACCCTCGGAAACAAGTCGCTTGGAGGACGATGTATTGAATCTCGACGCAATTTGAGTGTTCCATCGTCATTAGGAGGCCCTGAACGTTACAATTAACTATCAGTTTCGCGTCCGATCCGAAAATCTAGACTCACAGGAGCACGACCATAAGGTTCCAGAGGCAGCAATAGACGCTTGGAGACAAGTCGGCTGGAGGACGATCTATTGAATCTCGACGCATTTTGAGCGTCCCATGATCATTAGGAGATCCTGAACGTTACAATTAACTATCCGTTTTCCGTCGGATTCGAAAATCTAGACTCATAGGCAGCAATAGACCCTCGGAAACAAGTCGCCTGGAGGACGATGTATTGAATCTCTACGCAATTTGAGTGTTCCATCGTCCTTAGGAGGCTATGAACGTTACAATTAACTATCACTTTCGCGTCGGATTCGAAAATCTAGACTCACAGGAGCACGACCATAAGGTGCCAGAGGCAGCAATCGACGCTTGGAGACAAGTCGGCTGGAGGACGATGTATTGATTCGCGACGCAAGTTGAGTGTTCCATCGTCATAAGGAGGCCATGAACGTTACAATTAACCATCAGTTTTGTGTCAGATTCGAAAATCTAGACTCACAGGCAGCAATATCCCCTTGGAGACGGATTGAGGACGATGTATTGAATCTCGACGCAATTTGAGTGTTCCATCGTCATTAGGAGGCCCTGAACGTTACAATTAACTACCAGTTTTGCGTCGCATTCGAAAATGTAGACTCAGAGGACAACGACCATTAGTTGCCCGAGGCAGCAATAGACCCTCGGAGACAAGAGTCGCCTGGAGGACGATGTATTGAATCTCGACGAAATTTGAGTGTTCCATCGTCATTAGGAGACCCTGAACGTTACAATTAACTATCAGTTTTGCCTCGGAATCGAAAATCTAGACTCACAGGAGAACGAGCATATGGTGCCCGACGCAGCAATCTACCCTGGAGACAAGTCGGCTGGAGGACGATCTGTTGAATCTCGACGCAATTTGAGTGTTCCATCGTCATTAGGAGGCCCTGAACGTTACAATTAACTATCAGTTTTGCGTCGGATTCGAAAATCTAGACTCACAGGAGCACGACCATAAGGTTCCAGAGGCAGCAATAGACGCTTGGAGACAAGTCGGCTGGAGGACGATCTATTGAATCTCCACGCAATTTGTGTGTTCCATCGTCATTAGGAGGCCCTGAACGTTACAATTAACTATCAGTTTTCCGTCGGACTCGAAAATGTGGACTCACAGGAGTACGACCTTTAGGTGCCCGAGGCAGCTATATCCGCTTGGAGACAAGTCGGCTGGAGGACGATGTATTGAATCTCGACGCAATTTGAGTATTCAATCGTCATTAGGAGGCCCTGAACGTTACAATTAACTATCAGTTTTGCGTCGGATTCGATAATCTAGACTTACAGGAGGACGACCATAAATGTACTCGAGGCAGCAATAGACCCTTGGAGACAAGTCAGCTGGAGGACGATGTATTGAATCTCGACGCAATTTTAGTGTTCCATCGTCATTAGGAGGCCCTGAACGTTGCAATTAACTATCAATTTCGCGTCGGATTCGAAAATCTAGACTCACAGGAGACTGACCATATGGTGCCCGAGTTAGCGATATGCCCTTGGAGACAAGTCGGCTTGAGGACGATGTATTGAATCTCAACGCAATTTTAGTGTTCCATCGTCATTAGGAGGCCCTGAACGTTACAATTAACTACAAGTTTTGCGTCGGATTCGAAAATGTAGACTCAGAGGAGAACGACCATAAGGAGCACCATGCAGCAATAGAATCTCGCAAACAAGTCGCCTGGAGGACGATGTATTGAATCTCGAAGGAATTTGAGTGTTCCATCGTCATTAGGAGGCCCTGAACGTTACAATTAACTATCAGTTTTGTGTCGGATTCGAATATCTAGACTCACAGGCAGCAATAGACCCTCGGAATCAAGTCGCTTGGAGGACGATGTATTGAATCTCGACGCAATTTGAGTGTTCCATCGTCATTAGGAGGCCCTGAATGTTACAATTAACTATCAGCTTCGCGCCCGATCCGAAAATCTAGACTCACAGGAGCACGACTATAAGGGGCCCGAGGCAGCAATATCCCCTTGGAGACAAGTCGGCTGGAGGACGATATATTGAATCTCGACACAATTTGAGTGTGCCATCGTCATTAGGAGGCCATGAATGTTACAATTAACCATCAGTTTTGCGTCGGATTCGAAAATCTAGACTCACAGGCAGCAATATCCCCTTGGAGACAAGTCGACCTGAGGACAATGTTTTGAATCTCGACGCAATTTGAGTGTTCCATCGTCATTAGGAGGCCCTGAACGTTACAATTAACTATCAGTTTTTCGTCGGATATGAAAATCTAGACTCACAGGGCACGACCATAAGGTTCCAGAGGCAACAATAGACGCTTGGAGACAAGTCGGCTGGAGGACGGTGTATTGAATCTCGACGCAATTTTAGTGTTCCATCGTCATTAGGTGGCCCTGAACGTTGCAATTAACTATCAATTTCGCGTCGGATTCGAAAATCTAGACTCACTGGAAACTGACCATATGGTGCAAAAATCAGCAATATTCCCTTGGGGACAAGTCGGCTTGAGGACGATGTATTGAATCTCGACGCAATTTGAGTGTTCCATCGTCGTTAGGAGGCCCTGAACGTTACAATTAACTATCAGTTTTGCGTCGGATTCGAAAATCTAGACTCACAGGCAGCAATAGACACTCGGAAACAAGTCGCCTGGAGGACGATGTATTGAATCTCGACGCAGTTTGAGTGTTCCATCGTCATTAGGAGGCTCCGAACGTTACAATTAACTATCAGTTTAGCGTCCGATTCGAAAATCTAGACTCACAGGAGCACGACCATAAGGTGCCAGAGGCAGCAATAGACGCTTGGAGACAAGTCGGCTGGAGGACGATATATTGAATCTCGACACAATTTGAGTGTTCCATCGTCATTAGGAGGCCATGAATATTACAATTAACCATTAGTTTTGCGTCGGATTCGAAAATCTAGACTCACAGGCAGCAATATCCCCTTGGAGACAAGTCGGGTTGAGGACGATGTATTGAATTTCGACGCAATTTGAGTGTTCCATCGTCATTAGGAGCCCCTGAACGTTACAATTAACTACCAGTTCTGCGTCGGATTCGAAAAGGTAGACTCAGAGGAGAATGACCATAAGTTGCCCGAGGCAGCAATAGACCCTCGGGGACAAGAGTCGCCTGGTGGACGATGTATTGAATCTCGACGAAATTTGTGTGTTCCACGGTCATTAGGAGGCCCTGAACGGTACAATTAACTATCAGTTTTGCCTCGGATTCGAAAATCTAGACTCACAGGAGAACGACCATATGGTGCCATACGCAGCAATCTACCCGGAGACAAGTCGGCTGGTGGACGATCTATTGAATCTCGACGCATTTTGAGCGTCCCATGGTCATTAGGAGGTCCTGAACGTTACAATTAACTATCAGTTTTGCGTCGGATTCGAAAATCTAGACTCACAGGAGAACGACCACAAGGTGCCCGAGGCAGCAATAGACCTTTGGAGACAAATCGGCTGGAAGACGATGTATTGAATCTCGACGCAATTTGAGTGTTCCATCGTCATTGAGAGGCCCTGAACGTTACAATTAACTATCAGTTTTGCGTCGGATTCGAAAATCTAGACTCACAGGAGAACGAACATAAGGTGCCCGAGGCAGAAATATCCCCTAGGACACAAGTCGGCTGGAAGACGATGTATTGAATCTTGACGCAATTTGAGTGTTCCATCGTCATTAGGAGGCCCTGATCGTCACAATTAACTATCAGTTTTGCGTCGGATTCGAAAATGTAGACTCAGAGGCGAACGACCATAAGGTGCCCGAGGCAGCAATAGATCCTTGGAGACAAGTCGGCTGCAGGACGATGAATTGAATCTCGACGCAATTTGAGTATTCCATCGTCGTTAGGAGGCCCTGAACGTTACAATTAACTATCAGTTTTACGTCGGATTCGATAATCTAGACTCACAAGAGAACGACCATAAGGTGCCCGAGGCAGCAATAGACTCTAGGAGACATGTCGGCTGGAGGACGATGTATTGAATCTCGACGCAATTTGAGTGTTCCATTGTCATTAGGAGGCCCTGAACGTTACAATTATATATCAGTTTCGCGTCGGATACGAAAATCTAGACTCACAGGAGACGGACCATATGGTGCCAGAGGCAGCAATATCCCCTTGGAGAGAAGTCTGCTGGAGGACGATGTATCGAATCTCGACGAAATTTGAGTGTTCCATCCGCATTAGGAGGCCCTGAACGTTCCAATTAACTACCAGTTTTGCGTCGGATTCGAAAATGTAGACTCAGAGGAGAACGACCATTAGGTGCCCGAGGCAGCGGTCTCTCGCTGGATGGTCTCGGATACAAGGCACCTGGAGGACGATGTATTGAATCTCGACGCAATTTGAGTGTTCCATCGTCATTAGGAGGCCCTGAACGTTACAATTAACTATCAGATTCGCGTCGGATTCGAAAATCTAGACTCACAGGAGCACGACCATAAGGTGCCCGAGGCAGCAATAGCCGCTTGGAGACAAGTCGGCTGGAGGACGATATATTGAATCTAGACGCAATTTGAGTGTTCCATCGTCATTAGGAGGCCTTGAACGTTACAATTAACTACCGGTTTTGCGTCGCATTCGAAAATGTAGACTCAGAGGAGAACGACCATAAGGTGCCCGAGGCAGCAATAGACCCTCGGAGACAAGACGCCTGGAGGACGATGTATTGAATCTCGACGAAATTTGAGTGTTCCATCGTCATTGAGAGGCCCTGAACGTTACAATTAACTATCAGTTTTGCGTCGGATTCGAAAATCTAGACTCACAGAAGAACGACCATAAGGTGCCGGAGGCAGAAATATCCCCTTGGACACAAGTCGGCTGGAGGACGATGTATTGAATCTAGACGCAATTTGAGTGTTGCATCGTTAATAGGGGGCCCTGAACGTTACAATTAACTATCAGTTTTGCGTCGGTTTCGAGAATCTAGACTCACAAGAGAACGACCTTAAGGTGCCCGAGGCAGCAATATGCCCTTGGAGACAAGTCGGCTGGAGGACGATGTATTGAATCTTGACGTAATTTGAGTGTTCCAACGTCATTAGGAGGCCCTGAACGTTACAATTAACTATCAGTTTTGAGTCGGATTCGAAAATGTAGACTCACAGGAGAACGATCTAAAGGTGCCCGAGGCAGCAATATCCCCTTGGAGACAAGTCGGATGGAGGACGATGTGTTGAATCTCGACGCAATTTGAGTATTCCATCGTCATTTGGAGGCCCTGAACATTACAATTAACTATCAGTTTTGCGTCGGATTCGATAATCTAGACTCACAGGAGGACGACCATAAGGTGCCCGAGGCAGCAATAGACCCTTGGAGACAAGTCGGCTGGAGTACGATGTATTGAATCTCGACTCAATTTGAGTGTTCCAACGTCATTAGGAGACCCTGAACGTTGCAATTAACTATCAATTTCGCGTCGGATTCGGAAATCTAGACTCACAAGAGACGGACCATATGGTGCCCGCGGCAGCAATTCCCCTTGGCGACAAGTCGGCTTGATGACGATGTATTGAATCTCGACGCAATTTGAGTGTTCCATTGTCATTAGGAGGCCCTGAACGTTACAATTAACTACCAGTTTTGCGTCTGATTCGAAAATGTAGACTCAGAGGAGAACGAACATAAGGTGCCCGAGGCAGCAATAGCCCCTTGGAGACAAGTCGGCAGGAGGACGATGTATTGAATCTCGACGGGATTTGAGTGTTCCATCGTCATTGAGAGGCCCTGAACGTTACAATTAACTATCAGTTTAGCGTCGGATTCGAAAACCTAGAATCACAAGAGAACGACCTTAAGGTGCCCGAGGCAGCAATATCCCCTTGGAGACAAGTCGGCTGGAGGACGATGTATTGAATCTTGACGCAATTTGAGTGTTCCATCGTCATTAGGAAGCACTGAACGGTACAATTAACTATCCGTTTTGCGTTGGATTCGAAAATGTAGACTAAGAGGAGGACTATAAGGTTCCCGTGGCAGCAATACACCCTTGGAAACAAGTCTACTGAAGGACGATGAATTGAATCTCGACGTAATTTGAGTGTTCCATCGTCATTCGGAGGCCCTGAACGTTACAATTAACTATTAGTTTAGCGTCGGATTCGATAATCTAGACTCACAGGAGGCGGAGACAGTAATAGACCCTTGGAGACAAGTCGGCTGGAGGACGATGTTTTGAATCTCGACGCAATTTGAGTGTTCCATCGTGATTAGGAGGCCCTGAATGTTACGATTAACTATCAGTTTCGCGTCGGACTCGAAAATGTGGACTCACAGGAGTACGACCTTAAGGTGCCCGAGGCAGCAATAGACTCTTGGAGTCATGTCGGCTGGAGGACGATGTATTGAATCTCGACGCAATTTGAGTGTTCCATCGTCATTGAGAGGCCCTGAACGTTACAATTAACTATCAGTTTTGCGTCGGATTCGAAAATCGAGACTCACAGGAGAACGAACATAAGGTGCCCGAGGCAGAAATATCCCCTAGGACACAAGTCGGCTGGAAGACGATGTACTGAATCTTGACGCAATTTGAGTGTTCCATCGTCATTAGGAGGCCATGATCGTCACAATTAACTATCAGTTTTGCGTCGGATTCGAAAATCTAGACTCACAGGAGAACGAACATAAGGTGCCCGAGGCAGAAATATCCCCTAGGACACAAGTCGGCTGGAAGACGATGGATTGAATCTTGACGCAATTTGAGCGTTCCATCGTCATTAGGAGGCCCTGATCGTCACAATTAACTATCAGTTTTGCGTCGGATTCGAAAATGTAGACTCACAGGAGAACGACCATAAGGTGCCCGAGGCAGCAATAGACTCTTGGAGACATGTCGGCTGGAGGACGATGTATTGAATCTCGACGCAATTTGAGTGTTCCATTGTAATTAGGAGGCCCTGAACGTTACAATTATATATCAGTTTCGCGTCGGATTCGAAAATCTAGACTCACAGGAGACGGACCATATGGTGCCAGAGGCAGCAATATCCCCTTGGAGAGAAGTCTGCTGGAGGACGATGTATCGAATCTCGACGCAATTTGAGTGTTCCATCCTCATTAGGAGGTCCTGAACGTTACAATTAACTACCAGTTTTGCGTCGGATTCGAAAATGTAGACTCAGAGGAGAACGACCATTAGGTGCCCGAGGCAGCAATAGACCCTCGGATACAAGTCACCTGGAGGACCATGTATTGAATCTCGACGCAATTTGAGTGTTCCATCGTCATTAGGAGGCCCTGAACGTTACAATTAACTATCAGATTTGCGTCGGATCGAAAATCTAGACTCACAGGAGCACGACCATAAGGTGCCAGAAGCAGCAATAGCCGCTTGGAGACAAGTCGGCTGGAGGACGTATATTGAATCTAGACGCAATTTGAGTGTTCCATCGTCATTAGGAGGCCATGAACGTTTCAATTAACTACCGGGTTTGCGTCGCATTCGAAAATGTAGACTCAGAGGAGAACGACCATAAGGTGCCCGAGGCAGCAATAGACCCTCGGAGACAAGACGCCTGGAGGACGATGTATTGAATCTCGACGCAATTTGAGTGTTCCATCGTCATTAGGAGGCCCTGAACGTTACAATTAACTATCAGATTCGCGTCGGATTCGAAAATCTAGTCTCACAGGAGAACGACCATAAGGTGCCGGAGGCAGAAATATCCCCTAGGACACAAGTCGGCTGGAGGACGATGTATTGAATCTAGACGCAATTTGAGTGTTGCATCGTTAATAGGGGGCCCTGAACGTTACAATTAACTATCAGTTTTGCGTCGGTTTCGAAAATCTAGACTCACAAGAGAACGACCTTAAGGTGCCCGAGGCAGCAATATGCCCTTGGAGACAAGTCGGCTGGAGGACGATGTATTGAATCTTGACGCAATTTGAGTGTTCCAACGTCATTAGGAGGCCCTGAAAGTTACAATTAACTATCAGTTTTGAGTCGGATTCGAAAATTTAGACTCACAGGAGAACGACCTTAAGGTGCCCGAGGCAGCAATATCCCCTTGGAGACAAGTCGGCTGGAGGACGATGTATTGAATCTCGACGCAATTTGAGTATTCCATCGTCATTTGGAGGCCCTGAACATTACAATTAACTATCAGTTTTGCGTCGGATTCGAAAATCTAGACTCACAGGAGGACGACCATAAGGTGCCCGAGGCAGCAATAGACCCTTGGAGACAAGTCGGCTGGAGGACGATGTATTGAATCTCGACGCAATTTGAGTGTTCCATCGTCATTAGGAGACCCTGAACGTTGCAATTAACTATCAATTTCGCGTCGGATTCGGAAATCTAGACTCACAGGAGACGGACCATATGGTGCCCGCGGCAGCAATTCCCCTTGGCGACAAGTCGGCTTGATGACGATGTATTGAATCTCGACGCAATTTGAGTGTTCCATTGTCATTAGGAGGCCCTGAACGTTACAATTAACTACCAGTTTTGCGTCTGATTCGAAAATGTAGACTCAGAGGAGAACGAACATAAGGTGCCCGAGGCAGCAATAGCCCCTTGGAGACAAGTCGGCAGGAGGACGATGTATTGAATCTCGACGGGAGTTGAGTGTTCCATCGTCATTGAGAGGCCCTGAACGTTACAATTAACTATCAGTTTAGCGTCGGATTCGAAAACCTAGAATCACAAGAGAACGACCTTAAGGTGCCCGAGGCAGCAATATCCCCTTGGAGACAAGTCGGCTGGGGGACGATGTATTGAATCTTGACGCAATTTGAGTGTTCCATCGTCATTAGGAAGCACTGAACGGTACAATTAACTATCCGTTTTGCGTTGGATTCGAAAATGTAGACTCAGAGGAGGACTATAAGGTTCCCGTGGCAGCAATAGACCCTTGGGTACAAGTCTACTGAAGGACGATGAATTGAATCTCGACGTAATTTGAGTGTTCCATCGTCATTCGGAGGCCCTGAACGTTACAATTAACTATTAGTTTTGCGTCGGATTCGGTAATCTAGACTCACAGGAGCCCGAGACAGTAATAGACCCTTGCAGACAATTCGGCTGGAGGACGATGTTTTGAATCTCGACGCAATTTGAGTGTACCATCGTCATTGAGAGGCCCTGAACGTTACAATTAACTATCAGTTTTGCGTCGGTTTCGAAAATCTAGACTCACAAGAGAACGACCTTAAGGTGCCCGAGGCAGCAGTATGCCCTTGGAGACAAGTCGGCTGGAGGACGATGTATTGAATCTTGACGCAATTTGAGTGTTCCAACGTCATTAGGAGGCCCTGAAGGTTACAATTAACTATCAGTTTTGAGTCGGATTCGAAAATGTAGACTCACAGGAGAACGACCTTAAGGTGCCCGAGGCAGCAATATCCCCTTGGAGACAAGTCGGCTGGAGGACGATGTATTGAATCTCGACGCAATTTGAGTATTCCATCGTCATTTGGAGGCCCTGAACATTACAATTAACTATCAGTTTTGCGTCGGATTCGATAATCTAGACTCACAGGAGGACGACCATAAGGTGCCCGAGGCAGCAATAGACCCTTGGAGACAAGTCGGCTTGAGGACGATGTATTGAATCTCGACGCAATTTGAGTGTTCCATCGTCATTAGGAGACCCTGAACGTTGCAATTAACTATCAATTTCGCGTCGGATTCGGAAATCTAGACTCACAGGAGACGGACCATATGGTGCCCGCGGCAGCAATTCCCCTTGGCGACAAGTCGGCTTGATGACGATGTATTGAATCTCGACGCAATTTGAGTGTTCCATTGTCATTAGGAGGCCCTGAACGTTACAATTAACTACCAGTTTTGCGTCTGATTCGAAAATGTAGACTCAGAGGAGAACGAACATAAGGTGCCCGAGGCAGCAATAGCCCCTTGGAGACAAGTCGGCAGGAGGACGATGTATTGAATCTCGACGGGATTTGAGTGTTCCATCGTCATTGAGAGGCCCTGAACGTTACAATTAACTATCAGTTTAGCGTCGGATTCGAAAACCTAGACTCACAAGAGAACGACCTTAAGGTGCCCGAGGCAGCAATATCCCCTTGGAGACAAGTCGGCTGGAGGACGATGTATTGAATCTTGACGCAATTTGAGTGTTCCATCGTCATTAGGAGGCACTGAACGGTACAATTAACTATCCGTTTTGCGTTGGATTCGAAAATGTAGACTCAGAGGAGGTCTATAAGGTTCCCGAGGCAGCAATAGACCCTTGGAAACAAGTCTACTGAAGGACGATGGATTGAATCTCGACGTAATTTGAGTGTTCCATCGTCATTAGGAGGCCCTGAACGTTACAATTAACTATTAGTTTTTCGTCGGATTCGATAATCTAGACTCACAGGAGCCCGAGACTGTAATAGACCCTTGGAGACAAGTCTCCTGGGGGACGATGTTTTGAATCTCGACGCAATTTGAGTGTTCCGTCGTCATTAGGAGGCCCTGAATGTTACGATTAACTATCAGTTTCGCGTCGGATTCGAAAATCTAGACTCACTGGAGACGGAGTATATGGTGCCCGAAGCAGCAATATCCCCTTGGAGACAAGTCGCCTGGAGGACGATGTATTGAATCTCGACGCAGTTTGAGTTGTTGTTGTTGTTGTTGGGTCTTTTAAGGGGGACTAAACAGCGAAGGTCATCAGTCCCCCATTCCAAAATCAGGCGAGCCGAAAATCTACGGAGCAGATAAAAGCCAAAGGTGGAGGAGACGTCCCCCCAGGCGCTAAAAGAACACAAATGCAGCAACAAACACTACAGACAAGAACAGGACAGAGGAACACCAGACAGAAAGAAACAGAAGGAAGGAGGATGGCCGGAGACTGGTTGACTGACCATGAGAAAAAAAAAGGGAAAGAGTCAACCATCTGATGGCACACCAGAACAGCAACAGACACAAGGACGAAAGACACAGAAAGGTAAAGGCGCAGGACCTCCCTAAATCGAACCATATAAACGACTACTACGGATAAAATATAAAACATTGTCAGCCATGGAGGCATCGTCGGATAAAACCAAAGCCAAAGTGCCCAGGAGCTTAAAAGATTGCCGGAGTGTGCGCAGTCGAGGACACTCCAGCATAATGTGGCCGACCGTCAGACGGGACCCACACAGACACAAGGGGGGATCCCCCTGACGCAACAGATGGCCGTGCGTCAGGTATGTATGGCCGATGCGTAGCCGCCACAGGACTACCGAGTCCCTGCGAGAAGCCCGCAGGGAGGAACGCCACACATCGGTCGTCCCCTTGACAGCCCGCAGTTTATTCAAGGCTGTCATTCCACGCCACTCAGCAGCCCACATCCCAATCAGCTTACGGCGCAACACCATCTGCTGTTCGCGAGCCGTAAGGCCGACCTCCAAAGCCGGGGCGTCGATCGCCCCTTTGGCCAGCCTGTCTACAAGTTCGTTCCCTGGGATGCCAACATGACCGGGCGTCCAAACCAAGACCGCCGAACGACCAGAACGGGCAATGGCGGAAACAGACTCCTGAATGGAGGACACCAGAGGAGAGGAGGGATAGCAGCGGTCGATGACCTGAAGGCTGCTCAGGGAGTCACTGCAGATGACGATGGACCTACCTGAGCAGAAACGCATATGCTCAAGAGCGCGCAAGATGGCCACCAGCTCTGCAGTAAAAATACTGCAGCCAGCCGGCAAGGAGCGTTGCTCAAAATGGGCAGAGTGAGCAAAGGCGTAGGCAGTGCGACCATCAACCAGGGAACCATCAGTGTAGACAGGCTCACAGCCCGGAAATGATTCGAGGAGCGCAAGAAAACGGCGACGGAGGGCCACAGGCGGAACCGAGTCCTTAGGGCCCTGTGCCAAATCCAGACGGACAGACGGCCGGGACAAACACCAGGGAGGCGTAGGTGTACGGACCCGGAAGGGAGGCAGAAGAGGGAATGACCCCAGTTCTGACAGCAGGGACTGGACACGGACAGCTACGGAAAGCCCAGATCTAGGTCGCCGTTCGGGCAGACGGAGGACCATGGCAGGGAAAAGCAGACGACGATTGGGATGGCCTGGCGAGCAAAGGACGTGGACAGCATAGTCGGCAAGCAGACGATGGCGGCGAATCCGCGGCGGGGGAACCCCGGCCTCCACCAGTAGACTATCCACGGGACTAGTGCGAAAAGCGCCAGTGGCAAGCCGAACCCCACAGTGGTGTATGGGGTCTAACAACTTCAACACTGAGGGTGACGCAGACCCATAGGCCAGGCTCCCATAATCAAGCCGGGACTGCACAAGGGCTCTGTACAATCGCAGTAGCGTGCAGCGATCTGCTCCCCAAGAAGTGTGGCTTAGGCAGCGGAGGGCGTTGAGGTGCCGCCAGCATTTTTGCTTCAGCTGAGTAACATGAGGAACCCATGTGAGCCGGGCATGAAACACGAGTCCCAAGAAGCGGCAAGTGTCCACCACTTCAAGCAGGTGACCGTCGAGGTAAAGTTCAGGATGAGGGTGGACCGTCCGACGCCTGCAGAAGTGCATAACTCGAGTCTTGGGTGCAGAGAACTGAAGACCGTGAGTCAGAGCCCATGATGCTGCCTTGCGAACGGCGACTTGCAGCCTGCGTTCGGCGACTCCCGTAGTCGTGGAGCTAAATGAGATGCAGAAGTCGTCGGCATACAAAGAAGGAGACACCGACGACCCCACTGCTGCTGCCAGACCATTAATGGCCACTAGGAATAAGGAGACGCTCAACACCGAGCCCTGCAGGACCCCATTTTCCTGTATATAAGAGGACCTAGAGGTGGCACCGACTTGCACCCGGAAAGAGCGGCGCAATAAAAAGCTTTGAAGAAAAGCCGGGAGCCGACCACGAAGACCCCACTCATGCAACGTGGCGAGGATGTGATGCCTCCATGTGGTGTCATACGCCATCCGCAGATCGAAAAAGACAGCAACGTGATGCTGACGTCGGGCAAAGGCCGTACGGACAGCAGATTCCAGCCGCACCAAATTGTCCACTGCAGACCGGCCCCGACGGAAGCCACCCTGGGATGGAGCGAGGAGACCGCGCGACTCAAGGACCCAACACAAACGCCGCCCCACCATACGTTCGAGCAATTTGCACAAAACGTTGGTGAGGGTAATGGGACGATAGCTGTCCACCGCCAGGGGGTCCGCACCGGGCTTCAAGATGGAGACAATAAGACCCTCTCGCCATTGCGACGGGAACACGCCTTCGCTCCAAATGCGATTAAATATCGCGAGAATGTGTCTCTGGCAGTCCCTGGAGAGATGCTTCAGCATCTGCGCGTGGATGCAGTCGGGGCCTGGTGCTGTATCAGGGCAATCGGCGAGGGCAGCGAGGAATTCCCTCTCGCTGAAAGGAGCATTGTATGTTTCATAATGACGCGTGTGGAATGAGAACGGCGTCCGCTCGGCTCGCTCCTTTAGAGAGCGAAAGGCGGGGGGATAGGATGCAGTCGCAGAGCTCTGAGCAAAGTGCGCGGCTAGCCGTTCAGCAATGGCGGCAGCGTCCGTGCAGACAGCGCCATCCAAGGAGAGCCCAGGGGTCTGGGATCCAGAAATCCGCCGGATCCGGGACCACACGAGCGAGGAGGAGACACGGAAGCCCAGGGAGGAGACGTACCTCTCCCAGCACTCCTGCTTACGCCGTGCAATAAGACGAGGGGCGAAGGCACGGAGCGTCTTAAAAGCGATGAGGGTCTCCAGAGACGGGTGCCGCCTATGACGCTGGAGAGCCCGCCTACGGTCGCGAATAGCCTCAGCAATCTCCGGCGACCACCAGGGGACAGCCTTCCGCCGAGGGAGGCCAGAGGAACGGGGGATGGCAGCCTCGGCCGCTGAAATGATGGACGTGGTGAAAACACGGACCACCTCGTCAATGTCACCCTGTGGGGGAGACGCAATGGTGACAGCAGAAGTAAAAGCTGGCCAGTCAGCCCTGTGGAGAGCCCAGTGGGGCAAGCGCCCAGAAGAATGACACTGGGGCAGTGACAAATAGATGGGAAAATGGTCACTACCACACAGGTCAGGATGCACTCTCCAGTGGAGGGATGGGACAAGTCCAGGGCTGCAAATAGAGAGATCGATGGCCGAGAACGAGCCATGGGCCACACTGAAATGCGTGGGAGCACCGGTGTTCAAGAGGCTAAGGTCGAGCTGAGCCAACACATGCTCCACGGCCCGACCGTGATCATCGGAGACAGTCCCACCTCATAGAGGGTTGTGGGCATTGAAATCGCCCAGCAGCAAAAAAGGTGGCGGCAGTTGGGCTATCAGAGCAGCCAGGACATGCTGCGTGACAGCACCATCAGGTGGAAGGTAAATACTGCAGACGGTGATAGCCTGTGGCGTCCACACCCGAACAGCGACAGCCTCTAAAGCTGTTTGTAGAGGTACAAACTCGCTGTGAAGAGAGTTAAGGACATATATGCAGACGCCACCAGACACCCTTTCATAAGCTGCCCGGTTCTTAAAATAACCCCGATAGCCACGGAGGGCGGGGGTCCGCATTGCTGGAAACCAAGTTTCCTGCAGAGCAATGCAAAGGAAAGGATGATGGCTGAGAAGTTGGCGGAGCTCAGCTAGATGGTGGAAAAAACCGCTGCAGTTCCACTGGAGGATGATATTAGCCATGGATGGGAAAGGCGTGAAGGGATTGGGGAGGCAGATTACGCCTCCGGGGCCCCTGCTGCTACTGAGTCACCACCTGGACAACAACCGTCTACTGCATCCGAGGGACTGGCGAGATCCATGTCCTCAGCGGACGCCAGAATCTCCACCTCATCCTCAGACGCAGAGCTTGTAGGAAGCGGTGGAATGGGTGCCACCGCAATGTCGGTAGCCTTGGGGAGTTTCTTCTTCTTCTGCTTCTCGCGCTGCGCCTTGGGTGGTTCAGGCTGGGAGGGCGTCACCGGGTCAGTCTCAGGGACAGACGATGACCGTGTGTCCCGACGACCAGGGACTGGCGGTTGTTTGAGACACTTGCGGCCGTCGGCTTTGGAACCGGTCAGATAATGTGAAGGGAGGTCCCCAAGGGACCCCTTCCTTACGAGAGTAGCCGAAGAAGTCTTACGCTTCTCCAGCTGGGAAGGGGGGACTGATGTCCCCGATGGTTGGGGGGGTGTTCCTCCTGAAGTAGATGGAGCAGGAGCAACAGGAGGTTTAGTGCCCCCCACCATCAAGGGGGCAGGTGTGGGACTTCGACTCTGAAAGCTGACTGGAGCGGATGGAATTAAAGAAGGAGTGACAGTTGCGGCATAAGAAGCTGTCATGCGCACTGGATGAAGCCGATCATATTTCCGCTTCGCCTCAGTGTACGTCAGGCAGTCGAGAGTCTTTATTTTCATGATCTTCCGCTCCTTCTGCAGAATCGGACAGTCTGGCGAGCAAGGCGGATGGTGCGCACCACAGTTCACACAGATTGGAGGCGGCGCACAGGGATGATCAGGATGGGAAGGTCGACCGCAATCGCGACAGACGAGGTCGGAAGCACAGCGTGATGACATGTGGCCAAACTTCCAACACTTGAAGCACCGCATCGGGGGAGGGATATACGGCTTGACATCACAACGGTACACCATCACCTCGACTTACTCAGGTAACGTGTCACCCTCGAAGGCCAAGATGAAGGCACCGGTGGCAACCTGACGATCCCTCGGACCCTGGTGGACGCGCCGGACGAAATGGACACCTCGGCGCTCCAAGTTGGCGCGCAGCTCGTCGTCGGACTGTAAAAGGAGATCCCTGTGAAAGATAATACCCTGGACCATGTTCAGACTTTTATGGGGCGTGATAGTGACGGAGACATCCCCCAGCTTAGTACAAGCGAGCAAGGCCCGCGACTGGGCGGAGGATGCCGTTTTTATCAACACCGATCCCGACCGCATCTTGGACAAGCCCTCCACCTCCCCAAACTTGTCCTCTAAATGCTCGACAAAGAACTGAGGCTTCACGGACATAAAAGATTCCCCGTCAGCTCTGGTACAGACGAGATACCGGGGCGAGTATCGTTCGCTCTCATTCATAGCCCTTCGTTCCTCCCATGGTGTGGCCAGGGAGGGGAACGATTTGGGGTCATACACATTAGCCTTAAAGTGAGCTTTGGAACGCTGAGAGACGGCTGACGGCTGGCCGCCAGCGAGAGATGATGTACCACGCTTCATTGCGGGTCATCCGCCCTGATGCCACCTACTCCGACCAAGGGCCCTCTCCACGGGCGCCACCCAGCCACAGCAAAGGCCACCTGGCAGGATGGCCATTGCCGGGAGTCCCGATGCCCCAGGGTGATTGGCATCTACTCCTTGGCATACGTGGGGAGTTACCGGCGCAGGCAACAGTAGAGTGATCCCTGTGTTGTCAGGGGGCTACAACCAAGAGGGTACATGGCGGCCCCACCACAACGGACTGGCTACCATGCTGGACGTTAGGTGCATAAATGGCCAAGCACGTCGTCGCAGTTAAAAGAAACACTGCAGAGTGCAGCGTGGTAATCGCCCAAGAGATCAAAAACGAGCGGGACACCTTTGAAACGACGAGAAAGACGGCTAAAGGTCTAATTGCACGACGGATACAGTGCACCATGTAAGGCGCCCTTCCACAATTGGCTCGCTCTTCGGAATAATTTAGAAAGATGGAGGTCAAACCCGAGAGGGGACCATCACATAAGGCCGAAACATGTGAGACTCCTTTTAATCGCCTCTTACGACAGGCAGGAATACCACCGGCCTATTGTAACCCCCGAACCCGCAAGGGGGAATCTGAGGTTTCCATCGTCATTAGGAGGCCCTGAACGTTACTATTAACCATCAGTTTCCCGTCGGATTCGAAAATCTAGACTCACAGGTGCACGACCATAAGGTGCCAGCGGCAGCAATAGACGCTTAGAGACAAGTCGGCTGGAGGACGATGTATTGACTCTCGACGCAATTTGAGTGTTCCATCGTCATTAGGAGGCGCTCAACGTTACAATTAACTATCAGTTTTGCGACGGATAAGAAAATCTAGACTCACAGGAGAACGACCATAAGGTTTCCGAGGCAGCAAAATCCCCTTGGAGACAAATCGGTTGGAGGACGATGTATTGATTCTCGACGCAATTTGAGTGTTCCATTGTCATTAGGAGGCCATGAACGTTACAATTAACCATCGGTTTTGCGTCGGATTCGAAAATCTAGACCCACAGGCAGCAATATCCCCTTGGAGGCAAGTCGGCTTGAGGACGATGTATTGAATCTCGACGCAATTTGAGTGTTCCATCGTCATTAAGAGGCCCTGAACGTTACAATTAACTACCAGTTTTTTGTCGGATTCGAAAATGTAGACTCAGAGGAGAACGACGATAAGGTGCCCGAGGCAGCAATAGATCCACGGAGACAAGTCGGCTGGAGGACGATGTATTGAATCTTGACGCAATTTGAGTGTTCCATCGTCATTAGGAGGCACTGAATGGTACAATTAACTATCAGTTTTGCGTCGGATCCGAAAATGTAGACTCAGAGGAGAACGACCATAAGGTGCCCGAGGCAGCAATAGACCCTTGGAAACAAGTCTACTGAAGGACGATGAATTGAATCTCGACGCAATTTGAGTGTTCCATCGTCATTAGGAGGCCCTGAACGTTACAATTAACTATCAGGTTTGCGTCGGATTCGATAATCTAGACTCACAGGAGCCCGAGGCAGTAATAGACCCTTGGAGACAAGTCGGCTGGAGGACGATGTTTTCAATCTCGACGCAATTTGAGTGGTCCATCGTCATTAGGAGGCCCTGAATCTTACAAATAACTATCAGTTTCGCGTCGGATTCGAAAATCTAGACCCACAGGAGACGGACCATATGGTGCCCGAGGCAGCAATATCCCCTTGGAGACAAGTCGCCTGGAGGACGATGTATTGAATCTCGACGCAATTTGAGTGTTCCATCGTCATTAGGAGCCCCTGAACGTTACAATTGACTATCAGTTTTGCGACGGATTCGAAAATGTAGACTCAGAGGAGAACGACCATAAGGTGCCCGAGGCAGCAATAGACCCTTGGAGACAAGTAGGCTGAAGGACGATGAATTGAATCTCGACGCAAGTTGAGTATTCCATCGTCATTAGGAGGCCCTGAAAGTTACAATGAAATATCAGTTACGCGTCGGATTCGAAAATCTAGACTCACAGGAGACGGACCATATGGTGCCAGAGGCAGAAATATCCCCTTGGAGGTAAGTCTGCTGGAGGACGATGTATCGAATCTGGACGCAATTTGAGTGTTCCATCGTCTTTAGGAGGCCCTGAACTTTACAATCAACTACCAGTTTTGCGCCGGTTTCGAAAATGTAGACTCAGAGGAGAACGAACATAAGGTGCCCGAGGTGCCCGAGGTAGCAATAGACCCTCGGAGACAAGTCGCCTGGAGGACGATGTACTGAATCTCGACGCAATTTGAGTGTTCCATCGTCATTAGGAGGCCCCGAACGTTACAATTAACTATCAGTTTCGCGTCGGATTCGAAAATCTAGACTTACAGGTGCACGACCATAAGGTGCCAGAGGCAGCAATAGTCGCTTGGAGTCAAGTCGGCTGGAGGACGGTGTATTGATTCTCGACGCATTTTGAGTGTTCCATCGCCCCTGAACGTTACAATTAACTATCAGTTTTGCGTCGGATTCGAGAATGTAGACACAGAGGAGAACGACAATAAGGTGCCCGAGGCAGCAGTGGCCCCTTGGAGACAAGTCCGAAGGAGGACGATGTATTGATTCTCGACGCAATTTGAGTGCTCCATCGTCATTAGGAGGCATTGAACGTTACAATTAACCATCAGTTTTGGGTCGGATTCGAAAATCTAGACTCACAGGAGAACGACCATTAGGTGCCACAGGCAGCAATATCGCCATGGAGACAAGTCGGCTTGAGGACGATGTATTGAGTCTCGACGCAATTTGAGTGTTCTATTGTCATTAGGTTGCCCTGAACGTTACAATTAACTATGAGTTTTGCGTCGGATTCGAAAATCAAGACTCACAGGAGAACGACCATATAGTGTCAGAGGCAGCTATATCCCCTTGGAGACTAGTCGGCTGGAGGACTATGTATTGAATCTCGACGCAATTTGAGTGTTCCATTGTCATTAGGTGGCCATGAACGTTACAATTAACTATGAGTTAAGCGTCGGATTCAAAAATCTAGACACACAGGAGAACGACCATTAGGTGCTATAGGCAGCAATAGACATTTGGAGACAAATCGGCTGGAGGACGATGTATTGAACCGCGACGCAGTTTGAGTGTTCGATCGTCATTAAGAGGCCCGGAACATAAGAATTAACCGTCACTTTTGCGTCGGATTCGAAAATCTAGAATCACAGGAGACGGACCATATGGTGCCCGTGGCAGCAATATCCCCTTGGAGGCAAGTCGGCTGGGCGACGATGTATTGAATCTCGACGCAATTTGAGTGTTCCATCGGCATCAGGAGGCCCTGAACGTTACAATTAACTATCAGTTTTGCTTCGGATTCCATAGTCTAGACTCACAGGAGAACGACCAATAGGCGCCCGAGGCAAAAATAGACCCTTGGAGACAAGTTGGCTGGAGGACGATGTATTGAATCGCGACGCAATTTGAGTGTTCGATCGTCATTAGGAGGCCCTGAACTATACAATTAACCATCAGTTTTTCAACGGATTCGAAAATCTAGACTCACAGGAGAACGACCATATGGTGCCCGAGACAGCAATATCCCCTTGGAGACAAGTCGGCTGGATGGACGATGTATTGAATCTCGACGCAATTTGAGTGTTCCAACGGCATTAGGAGGCTCTGAACGTTATAATTAACTATCAGTTTTGCATCGGATTCGATAATCTACACTCACAGGAGAACGACCATGAGGTGACCGAGGCAGCAATAGACCCTTGGAGACAAGTCGGCTGGAGGACGATGAATTGAATCTCGACGCAATGTGAGTGCTCCATCGTCACTAGGAGGCCCTGAATGTTACACTTAACTATCAGTTTCGCGTCGGATTCGAAAAGCTTGACTCACAGGAAAACGACCATTAGGTGCCACAGGCAGCAATAGAGCCGTGGAGACAAATCGTCTGGAGGACGATGTATTGAATCTCGACGCAATTTGAGTGTTCCATCGGCCCTGAACTTTACAATTAACTATCAGTTTTGCGTCGGATTCGAAAATTTAGACTCAGAGGAGAACGACCATAAGGTGTCCGAGGCAGCAATAGACAATTGGTGATAAGTCGGCTCAAGGACGATGAACTGAATCTCAACGCAATTTGAGTGTTCCATCGTCATTAAGAGGCCCTGAACGTTACAATTAACTACCAGTTTTTTGTCGGATTCGAAAATGTAGACTCAGAGGAGAACGACCATAAGGTGCCCGAGGCAGCAATAGAACCACGGAGTCAAGTCGGCTGGAGAACGATGTATTGAATCTTGACGCAATTTGAGTGTTCCATCGTCATTAGGAGACACTGAATGGTACAATTAACTATCAGTTCTGCGTCGGATCCGAAAATGTAGACTCAGAGGAGAACGATCATAAGGTGCCCGAGGCAGCAATAGACCCTTGGAAACAAGTCTACTGAAGGACGATGAATTGAATCTCGACGCAATTTGAGTGTTCCATCGTCATTAGGAGGCCCTGAACGTTACAATTAACTATCAGTTTCGCGTCGGATTCGAAAATCAAGACCCTCAGGAGACGGACCATATGGTGCCCGAGGCAGCAATATCCCCTTGGAGACAAGTCGCCTGGTGGACGATGTATTGAATCTCGACGCAATTTGAGTGTCCCATCGTCATTAGGAGCCCCTGAACGTACAATTGACTATCAGTTTTGCGTCGGATTCGAAAATGTAGACTCAGAGGAGAACGACCATAAGGTGCCCGAGGCAGCAATAGACCCTTGGAGACAAGTAGGCTGAAGGACGATGAATTGAATCTCGACGCAAGTTGAGTATTCCATCGTCATTAGGAGGCCCTGAACGTTACAATTAACTATTAGTTTTGCGTCGGATTCGATAATCTAGACTCACAGGAGAACGACCATAAGGTGCCCGAGGCGGCAATAGACCCTTGGAGACATGTCGGCTGGAGGACGATGTATTGAATCTCAACGCAATTTGAGTGTTCATCGTCATTAGCACGCCCTGAAAGTTACAATGAAATATCAGTTACGCGTCGGATTCGAAAATCTAACCTCACAGGAGACGGACCATATGGTGCCAGAGGCAGAAATATCCCCTTGGAGGTAAGTCTGCTGGAGGACGATGTATCGAATCACGACGCAATTTGAGTGTTCCATCGTCTTTAGGAGGCCCTGAACTTTACAATCAACTACCAATTTTGCGCCGGTTTCGAAAATGTAGACTCAGAGAAGAACGAACATAAGGTGCCCGAGGTGCCCGAGGTAGCAATAGACCCTCGGAGACAAGTCGCCTGGAGGACGATGTACTGAATCTCGACGCAATTTGAGTGTTCCATCGTCATTAGGAGGCCCTGAACGTTACAATTAAATATCAGTTTCGCGTCGGATTCGAAAATCTAGACTCACAGGTGCACGAACATAAGGTGCCAGAGGCAGCAATAGTCGCTTGGAGTCAAGTCGGCTGGAGGACGATGTATTGAATCTCGACGCAATCTGAGTGTTCCATCGTCATTAGGAGGCCATAAACGCTACAGTTAACCATCAGTTTTGCGTCGGATTCGAAAATCTAGACTCACAGGCGAACGACAATAAGGTGCCCAAGGCAGCAATATCCCCTTGGAGACAAGTCGGCTGGAGGACGGTGTATTGATTCTCGACGCATTTTGAGTGTTCCATCGCCCCTGAACGTTACAATTAACTATCAGTTTTGCGTCGGATTCGAAAATGTAGACACAGAGGAGAACGACCATAAGGTGCCCGAGGCAGCAATGGCCCCTTGGAGACAAGTCCGCAGGTGGACGATGTATTGATTCTCGACGCAATTTGAGTGTTCCATCGTCATTAGGAGGCATTGAACCTCACAATTAACCATCAGTTTTGGGTCGGATTGGAAAATCTTGACTCACAGGAGAACGACCATTAGGTGCCACAGGCAGCAATATCGCCTTGGATACTAGCCGGCTTGAGGCCGATGTATTGATTCTCGACGCAATTTGAGTGTTCCATCGTCATTACGAGGCCCTGAACGTTACAGTTAACTATGAGTTTTGCGTCGGATTCGAAAATCTAGATTCACAGGAGAACGACCATATGGTGTCCGAGGCAGCTATATCCCCTTGGCGACAAGTCGGCTGGAGGACGATGTATTGATTCTCGATGCAATTTGAGTGTTCCATCGTCATTAGGAGGCCATGATTGTTACAATTAACCATCAGTTCTGAGTCGGATTCTAAAATCTAGACTCACAGGCAGCTATATCCCCTTGGAAACAAGTCGGCTTGAGGATGATGTATTGAATCTCGACGCAATTTGAGTGTTCCATCGTCATTAGGAGGCCCTGAACGTTGCAATTAACTACCAGTTTTTGGTCGGATTCGAAAATTTAGACTCAGAGGAAAACGACCATAAGGTGCATGAGGCAGCTATAAACCCTCTGAGACAAGTCGCCTGGAGGACGATGTACTGAGTCTCGACGCAATTTGAGAGTTCTATTGTCATTAGGTTGCCCTGAACGTTACAATTAACTATGAGTTTTGCGTCGGATTCGAAAATATAGACTCACAGGAGAACGACCATATGGTGTCCGAGGCAGCTATATCCCCTTGGAGACAAGTCGGCTGGAGGACTATGTATTGATTCTCGATGCAATTTGAGTGTTCCATCGTCACTAGGAGGCCATGACTGTTACAATTAACCGTCAGTTCTGAGTCGGATTCTAAAATCTAGACTAACAGGAGAACGACCATTAGGTCCCATAGGCAGCGATAGACCCTTAGAGACAAATCGGCTGGAGGACGATGTATTGAATCGCGACGCAATTTGAGTGTTCGGTCGTCATTCAGAGGCCCGGAACATCAGAATTAACCGTCAGTTTTGCGTCGGATTCGAAAATCTAGAATCACAGGAGACGGAACATATGGTGCCCGAGGCTGCAATATCCCCTTGGAGGCAAGTCGGCTGGGCGACGATGTATTGAATCTCGATGCATTTTGAGTGTTCCATCGGCATCAGGAGGCCCTGAACGTTAGAATTAACAATCAGTTTTTCTTCGGATTCCATAGTCTAGACTCAAAGGGGAACGACCAATAGGCGCCCGAGGCAAAAATAGACCCTTGGAGACAAGTTGGCTGGAGGACGATGTACTGAATCGCGACGCAATTTGAGTGTTCGATCGTCATTAGGAGGCCCTGAACTATACAATTAACCATCAGTTTTTCGACGGATTCGAAAATCTAGAATCACAGGAGACGGAACATATGGTGCCCGAGACAGCAATATCACCTTGGAGACAAGTCGGCTGGATGGACGAAGTATTGAATCTCGACGCAATTTGAGTGTTCCAACGTCATTAGGAGGCCCTGAACGTTATAATTAACTATGTTCTGCGTCGGATTCGATAATCTACACTCACAGGAGAACGACCATGAGGTGACCGAGGCAGCAATAGACCCTTGGAGACAAGTCGGCTGGAGGACAATGTATTGAATCTCGACGCAATTTGAGTGCTCCAGCGTCATTAGGAGGCCCTGAATGTTACACTTAACTATCAGTTTCGCGTCGGATTCGAAAAGCTTGACTCAAAGGAGTACGACCATTAGGTGCCACAGGCAGCAATAGAGCCGTGGAGACAAATCGTCTGGAGGACGATGTATTGAATCTCGACGCAATTTGAGCGTTAAATCGTTATTAGGAGGCCCTGAACGTTACAATTAACTATCAGTTTCGCGTCGGATTCGAAAATCTAAACTCACAGGAGACGGAACATATGGTGCCCGAGGCAGCAATATCCCCTTGGAGGCAAGTCGGCTAGAGGACGATGTATTGAATCTCGACGCAATTTGAGTGTTCCATCGTCATTAAGAGGCCCAGAACGTTACAATTAACTATCAGTTTTGCTTCGGATTCCATAGTCTAGACTCACAGGAGAACGACCAAAAGGCGCCCGAGGCAACAATAGACCCTTGGAGACAAGTCGGCTGGAAGACGATGTATTGAATCTCGACGCAATTTGAGTGTTCCATCGCCCCTGAACGTTACAATTAACTATCAGCTTTGCGTCGGATTCGAAAATGTAGACTCAGAGGAGAACGACCATAAGGTGCCCGAGGCAGCAATAGACCCTTGGAGACAAGTCAGCTGAAGGACTATGAATTGAATCTCGACGCTATTTGAGTATTCCATCGTCATTAGGAGGCCCTGAACGTTACAATTAACTATCAGTTTTGCGTCGGATTCGATAATCTAGACTCACAGGAGAACGACCATAAGGTGCCCGAGGCAGCAATAGACCCTCGGAGACAAGTCGCCTGGAGGACGATGTATTGAATCTCGACGCAATTTGAGTGTTCCATCGTCATTAGGAGGCCCTGAACGTTACAATTAACTATCAGTTTCGCGTCGGATTCGAAAATCTAGACTCACAGGTGCACGACCATAAGGTGCCAGAGGCAGCAATAGACGCTTGGAGACAAGTCGGCTGGAGGACGATGTATTGTATCTCGACGCAATCTGAGTGTTCCAGCGTCATTAGGAGGCCATAAACGTTACAAATAACCATTAGTTTTGCATCGGATTCGAAAATCTAGACTCACATGAGAACGACCTTAAGGTGCCCAAGGCAGCAATATCCCCTTGGAGACAAGTCGGCTGGAGGTCGATGTATTGATTCTCGACGCAATTTGAGTGTTCCATCGCCATTAATAGGCCATGAACGTCTTGCGTCGGATGCATAAATCTAGAGTCACAGGCAGCAATATCCCCATGGAGACAAGTCGGCTTGAGGACGATGAATTGAATCTCGATGCAATTTGAGTGTTCCATCGTCATTAGGAGGCCCTGAACGTTACAATTAACTATCAGTTTTGCGTTGGATTCGAAAATCTAGACTCACAGGAGCACGACCATAAGGTGCCAGTGGCAGCAATAGACGCTTGGAGACAAGTCCGCTGGAGGACGATCTATTGATTCTCGACGCAATTTGAGCGTCCCATTGTCATTAGGAGGTCCTGAACGATAGAAACAACTATCAGTTTTTCGTCGGATTCGAAAATCTAGACTCACAGGAGAACGACCACAAGGTGCAGGAGGCAGCAATGGACCCTTGGAGACAAGTCGGCTGGAGGCCGACGTATTGAATCTCGACGCAATTTGAGTGATCTATCGTCATTGAGAGGCCCTGAACGTTACAATTAACTATCAGTTTTGCGTCGGATTCTAAAATCTTGACACTCAGGAGAACGACCATAAGGTGCCCGAGGCAGGAATATCGTCTAGGAGACAAGTCGGATGGAGGACGATGTATTGAATCTCGACGCAATTTGAGTGTTCCATCGTCATTAGGACGTCCTGAACGTTACAATTAACTATCAGTTTTGCGTCGGATTCGAAAATGTAGACTCAGAGGAGAACGACCATAAGGTGCCCGAGGAAGCAATTGACCCTTGGAGACAAGTCGGCAGGAGGACGATGTATTGATTCTCGACGCAATTTAAGTGTTCCATCGTCATTAGGAGGCAACGAACGTTACAATTAACCATCAGTTTTGGGTCGGATTCGAAAATATAGCCTCACAGGAGAACGACCATTAGGTGCCACAGGCAGCATTATCCCCTTTGTGACAAGTCGGCTTGAGGACGATGTAATGAATCTCGACGCACTTAGAGTGATCCATCGTCATTAGGAGGTCCTGAAAGTTACAATTAACTACCAGTTTTGCGTCGGATTCAAAAATTTAGACCCAGAGGAGAACGACCATAAGGTGCCCGAGGCAGCAATAAACCCTCGGAAACAAGTCGCCTGGAGGACGATGTATTGAATCTCGACGCAATTTGCCTGTTCCATAGTCTTTAGATGGCCCTGAACGTTACATTTAACTATGAGTTTTGCGTCGGATTCGAAAATCTAGACTCACAGGAGAACGACCATATGGTGTCCGAGGCAGCTATATCCCCTTGGAGACAAGTTGGCTGGAGGACGATGAATGGATTCTCGGCGCAATTTGAGTGTTCCATCGTCATTAGGAGGCCATGATTGTTACAATTAACCATCAGTTCTGAGTCGGATTCTAAAATCTAGACTCACAGGAGAACGACCATTAGGTGCCATAGGCAGCGATATACACGTGGAGACAAATCGGCTGGAGAACGATGTATTGAATCTCGACGCAATTTGAGTGTTCCATCGTCATTAGGAGGCCCTGAACGTTATAATTAACTATCAGTTTTGCGTCGGATTCGATAATCTAGACTCACAGGAGAACAACCATAAGGTGCCCGAGGCAATAATAGACCCTTAGAGACAAGTCGCCTGGAGAACGAAGTATTGAATCTCGACGCAATTTGAGTGTTCCATCGTCATTAGGAGGCCCTGAACTTTAAAATTAACAATCAGTTTCGCGTGGGATTCGAAAATCTAGACTCACAGGAGCACGATGTTAAGGTGCCAGAGGCAGCAATAGACCCTTGAACAGAAGTCGGCTGCAGGACGATGTATTGAATCTCGACGCAATTTGAGTGTTCCATCGTCATTTGGAGGCGCTGAGCGTTACAATTAACTATCAGTTATACGTCGGATTCGTTAATCTAGACTCACAGGAGAACGACCATGAGGTGACCGAGGCAGCAATAGACCCTTGGAGACAAGTCGGCTGGAGGACGATGTATTGAATCTCGACGCAATTTGAGTGTTCCATCGTCATTAGGAGGCCCTGAGTGTTACACTTAACTATCAGTTTCCGTCGGATTCGAAAATCTAGACTCACGGGAGACGGACCATATGGTGCCCGTGGCAGCAATATCCCCTCTGAGACGAGTCGGCTAGAGGACGATGTATTGAATCTCGACGCAATTCGTGTACTCCATCGTCATTGGGAGGCCCTGAACATTACAATTAACTATCAGCTTTGCGTCGGATTCGACAATCTAGACTCACAGGTGAACGACCATAAGGTGACTGAGGCAGCAACATCCCCTTGGAGACACGTCGGCTGGAGGACGATGTATTGAATCTCGACGCAATTTGAGTGTTCCATCGTCATTAAGAGGCCCTGAACGTTACAATTAACTGTCAGTTTTGCGTCGGATTCGAAAAACTAGACTCACAGGAGAACGACCATATGGTGCCCGAGGCTGCAATATCCCCTTGGATACAAGTCGGCTGGAGGACGATGTATTGAATCTCGATGCAATTTGAGTTTTCCATCGTTATTAGGAGGCCCTGAACGTTACAATTAACTATCTGTTTTGCGTCGGATTCGAAAATGTAGACTCACAGGAGAACGACCATAAGGTGCCCGAGGCAGCAATATCCCCTTGGAGACAAGTCGGCTGAAGGACGATGTATTGATTCTCGACGCAATTTGAGTGTTCCATCGTCATTAGGAGGCCATGAACGTCTTTCGTCGGATGCAAAAATCTAGAGTCACAGGCTGCAATATCCCCTTGGAGACAAGTCGGCTTGAGGACGATGAATTGAATCTCGATGCAATTTGAGTGTTCCATCGTCATTAGGAGGCCCTGAACGTTACAATTAACCATCAGTTTTGCGTCGGATTCGATAATCTAGACTCACAGGAGAACGACCATAAGGTGCCCGAGGCAGCAATAGACCCTCGGAGACAAGTCGCCTGGAGGACGATGTATTGAATCTCGACGCAATTTGAGTGTTCCATCGTCATTAGGAGGCCCTGAACGTTACAATTAACTATCAGTTTCGCGTCGGATTCGAAAATCTAGACTCACAGGTGCACGACCATAAGGTGCCAGAGGCAGCAATAGACGCTTGGAGACAAGTCGGCTGGAGGACGATGTATTGTATCTCGACGCAATCTGAGTGTTCCAGCGTCATTAGGAGGCCATAAACGTTACAATTAACCATTAGTTTTGCATCGGATTCGAAAATCTAGACTCACATGAGAACGACCTTAAGGTGCCCAAGGCAGCAATATCCCCTTGGAGACAAGTCGGCTGGAGGTCGATGTATTGATTCTCGACGCAATTTGAGTGTTCCATCGTCATTAGGAGGCCATGAACGTCTTTCGTCGGATGCAAAAATCTAGAGTCACAGGCTGCAATATCCCCTTGGAGACAAGTCGGCTTGAGGACGATGAATTGAATCTCGATGCAATTTGAGTGTTCCATCGTCATTAGGAGGCCCTGAACGTTACAATTAACTATCAGTTTTGCGTTGGATTCGAAAATCTAGACTCACAGGAGCACGACCATAAGGTGCCAGAGGCAGCAATAGACGCTTGGAGACAACTCGGCTGGAGGACGATCTATTGATTCTCGACGCAATTTGAGCGTCCCATTGTCATTAGGAGGTCCTGAACGATAGAAACAACTATCAGTTTTTCGTCGGATTCGAAAATCTAGACTCACAGGAGAACGACCACAAGGTGCAGGAGGCAGCAATGGACTCTTGGAGACAAGTCGGCTGGAGGCCGACGTATTGAATCTCGACGCAATTTGAGTGATCCATCGTCATTGAGAGGCCCTGAAAGTTACAATTAACTATCAGTTTTGCGTCGGATTCGAAAATCTAGACTCACAGGAGAACGACCATATGGTGTCCGAGGCAGCTATATCCCCTTGGAGACAAGTTGGCTGGAGGACGATGTATGGATTCTCGGCGCAATTTGAGTGTTCCATCGTCATTAGGAGGCCATGATTGTTACAATTAACCATCAGTTCTGAGTCGGATTCTAAAATCTAGACTCACAGGAGAACGACCATTAGGTGCCATAGGCAGCGATATACACGTGGAGACAAATCGGCTGGAGGACGATGTATTGAATCTCGACGCAATTTGAGTGTTCCATCGTCATTAGGAGGCCCTGAACGTTATAATTAACTATCAGTTTTGCGTCGGATTCGATAATCTAGACTCACAGGAGAACAACCATAAGGTGCCCGAGGCAATAATAGACCCCTAGAGACAAGTCGCCTGGAGAACGAAGTATTGAATCTCGACGCAATTTGAGTGTTCCATCGTCATTAGGAGGCCCTGAACTTTATAATTAACAATCAGTTTCGCGTGGGATTCGAAAATCTAGACTCACAGGAGCACGATGTTAAGGTGCCAGAGGCAGCAATAGACCCTTGGACACAAGTCGGCTGCAGGACGATGTATTGAATCTCGACGCAATTTGAGTGTTCCATCGTCATTTGGAGGCGCTGAACGTTACAATTAACTATCAGTTATACGTCGGATTCGTTAATCTAGACTCACAGGAGAACGACCATGAGGTGACCGAGGCAGCAATAGACCCTTGGAGACAAGTCGGCTGGAGGACGATGTATTGAATCTCGACGCAATTTGAGTGTTCCATCGTCATTAGGAGGCCCTGAGTGTTACACTTAACTATCAGTTTCCGTCGGATTCGAAAATCTAGACTCACGGGAGACGGACCATATGGTGCCCGTGGCAGCAATATCCCCTCTGAGACGAGTCGGCTGGAGGACGATGTATTGAATCTCGACGCAATTCGTGTACTCCATCGTCATTGGGAGGCCCTGAACATTACAATTAACTATCAGCTTTGCGTCGGATTCGACAATCTAGACTCACAGGTGAACGACCATAAGGTGACTGAGGCAGCAACATCCCCTTGGAGACACGTCGGCTGGAGGACGATGTATTGAATCTCGACGCAATTTGAGTGTTCCATCGTCATTAAGAGGCCCTGAACGTTACAATTAACTGTCAGTTTTGCGTCGGATTCGAAAAACTAGACTCACAGGAGAACGACCACATGGTGCCCGAGGCTGCAATATCCCCTTGGATACAAGTCGGCTGGAGGACGATGTATTGAATCTCGATGCAATTTGAGTTTTCCATCGTTATTAGGAGGCCCTGAACGTTGCAATTAACTATCTGTTTTGCGTCGGATTCGAAAATGTAGACTCACAGGAGAACGACCATAAGGTGCCCGAGGCAGCAATATCCCCTTGGAGACAAGTCGGCTGAAGGACGATGTATTGATTCTCGACGCAATTTGAGTGTTCCATCGTGATTAGGAGGCCATAAACGTTACAATTAACCATCAGTTTTGCGTCGGATTCGATAATCTAGACTCACAGGAGAACGACCATAAGGTGCCCGAGGCAGCAATAGACCCTCGGAGACAAGTCGCCTGGAGGACGATGTATTGAATCTCGACGCAATTTGAGTGTTCCATCGTCATTAGGAGGCCCTGAACGTTACAATTAACTATCAGTTTCGCGTCGGATTCGAAAATCTAGACTCACAGGTGCACGACCATAAGGTGCCAGAGGCAGCAATAGACGCTTGGAGACAAGTCGGCTGGAGGACGATGTATTGTATCTCGACGCAATCTGAGTGTTCCAGCGTCATTAGGAGGCCATAAACGTTACAATTAACCATTAGTTTTGCATCGGATTCGAAAATCTAGACTCACATGAGAACGACCTTAAGGTGCCCAAGGCAGCAATATCCCCTTGGAGACAAGTCGGCTGGAGGTCGATGTATTGATTCTCGACGCAATTTGAGTGTTCCATCGTCATTAGGAGGCCATGAACGTCTTTCGTCGGATGCAAAAATCTAGAGTCACAGGCTGCAATATCCCCTTGGAGACAAGTCGGCTTGAGGACGATGAATTGAATCTCGATGCAATTTGAGTGTTCCATCGTCATTAGGAGGCCCTGAACGTTACAATTAACTATCAGTTTTGCGTCGGATTCTAAAATCTAGACACTCAGGAGAACGACCATAAGGTGCCCGAGGCAGCTATATCGTCTAGGAGACAAGTCGGATGGAAGACGATGTATTGAATCTCGACGCAATTTGAGTGTTCCATCGTCATTAGGACGTCCTGAACGTTACAATTAACTATCAGTTTTGCGTCGGATTCGAAAATGTAGACTCAGAGGAGAACGACCATAAGGTGCCCGAGGAAGCAATTGACCCTTGGAGACAAGTCGGCAGGAGGACGATGTATTGATTCTCGACGCAATTTGAGTGTTCCATCGTCATTAGGAGGCAATGAACGTTACACTTAACCATCAGTTTTGGGTCGGATTCGAAAATCTAGCCTCACAGGAGAACGACCATTAGGTGCCACAGGCAGCAATATCCCCTTGGAGACAAGTCGGCTTGAGGACGATGTAATGAATCTCGACGCACTTAGAGTGATCCATCGTCATTAGGAGGCCCTGAACGTTACAATTAACTACCAGTTTTGCTTCGGATTCAAAAATTTAGACCCAGAGGAGAACGACCATAAGGTGCCCGAGGCAGCAATAAACCCTCGGAGACAAGTCGCCTGGAGGACGATGTATTGAATCTCGACGCAACTTGCCTGTTCCATAGTCTTTAGATGGCCCTGAACGTTACAATTAACTATGAGTTTTGCGTCGGATTCGAAAATCTAGATTCACAGGAGAACGACCATATGGTGTCCGAGGCAGCTATATCCCCTTGGAGACAAGTTGGCTGGAGGACGATGTATGGATTCTCGGCGCAATTTGAGTGTTCCATCGTCATTAGGAGGCCATGATTGTTACAATTAACCATCAGTTCTGAGTCGGATTCTAAAATCTAGACTCACAGGAGAACGACCATTAGGTGCCATAGGCAGCGATATACACGTGGAGACAAATCGGCTGGAGGACGATGTATTGAATCTCGACGCAATTTGAGTGTTCCATCGTCATTAGGAGGCCCTGAACGTTATAATTAACTATCAGTTTTGCGTCGGATTCGATAATCTAGACTCACAGGAGAACAACCATAAGGTGCCCGAGGCAATAATAGACCCTTAGAGACAAGTCGCCTGGAGAACGAAGTATTGAATCTCGACGCAATTTGAGTGTTCCATCGTCATTAGGAGGCCCTGAACTTTATAATTAACAATCAGTTTCGCGTGGGATTCGAAAATCTAGACTCACAGGAGCACGATGTTAAGGTGCCAGAGGCAGCAATAGACCCTTGGACACAAGTCGGCTGCAGGACGATGTATTGAATCTTGACGCAATTTGAGTGTTCCATCGTCATTTGGAGGCGCTGAACGTTACAATTAACTATCAGTTTCCGTCGGATTCGAAAATCTAGACTCACAGGAGTCGGACCATATGGTGCCCGAGGCAGCAATATCCCCTCTGAGACGAATCGGCTGGAGGACGATGTATTGAATCTCGACGCAATTAGTGTGCTCCATCGTCATTGGGAGGCCCTGAACATTACAATTAACTATCAGTTTTGCGTCGGATTCGACAATCTAGACTCACAGGAGAACGACCATAAGGTGACCGAGGCAGCAATATCCTTTTGGAGACAAGTCGGCTGGAGGACGATGTATTGAATCGCTACGCAATTTGAGTGTTCCATCGTCATAAGAGGCCCGGAACATCAGAATTAACCGTCAGTTTTGCGTCAGATTCGAAAATCTAGAATCACAGGAGACGGACCATATGGTGCCCGAGGCAGCAATATCCCCTTGGAGGCAAGTCGGCTGGAGGATGATGTATTGAATCTCGACGCAATTTTAGGGCTCCATCGTCATTAGGAGGCCCTGAACATTGTAATTAACAATCAGTTTCGCGTGGGATTAGAAAATCTAGACTCACAGGAGCACGATTTTAAGGTACCAGAGGCAGCAATAGACCCTTGGAGACGAATCGTCTGGAGGACGATGTATTGAATCCCGACGCAATCTGAGTGTTCCATCGTCATTAGGAGGCCCTGAACGTTACAATTAACAAACAGTTTTGCGTCGGATTCGATAATCTAGACTCACAGGTGAACGACCACAAGGTGCCTGAGGCAGCAACAGACTCTCGGAGACAAGTCGGCTGGAGGCCGATGTATTGAATCTCGACACAATTTAAGTGTTCCATCGATTTAGGAGGCCGTGAACGTTACAATTAACTATCAGTTTTGCGTCGGATTCGATAATCTAGACTCACAGGAGAACGACCATAAGGTGCCCGAAGCAGCATTAGACGCTTGGAGACAACTCGCCTGGAGGACGATCTATTGAATCTCGACGCAATGTGAGTGTTGCAGCGTCATTAGGAGGCCCTGAACGTCACAATTAACTATCAGTTTCGCGTCGGATTCGAAAATCTAGACTCACAAGTTGCCAGAGGCAGCAATGATGCCTTGGAAGCAAGCCGGCTGAATGACGTGTTCCATCGTCATTAGGAGGCCCTCAACGTTACATTTAACTATCACTTTTGCGTCGGATTCGATAAACTAGGCTCACAGGAGAACGACCATAAGGTGCCCGAGGCAGCAATATCCCCATGGAGACAAGTCCGCTGGAGGACGATGTATTGATTCTCGTCGCAATTTGAGTGTTACATCGTCATTAGGAGGCCATGAACGTTTTGCGTCGCATTTGAAAACCTAGACTCACAGGCAGCAATATCCCCTTGGAGACAAGTCGGCTTGAGGACGATGCATTGAATCTCGACGGAATTTGAGTGTTCCATCGTCATTAGGAGGCCCTGAATGGTACAATTAACTATCAGTTTCGCGTCGGATTCGAAAATCTAGACTCACAGGTGCACGACCATAAGGTGCCAGAGGCAGCAATAGACTCTTGGAGACAAGTCGGCTGGAGGACGATCTATTGAATCTCGACTCAATTTGAGCGTCCCATTGTCAATAGGAGGTCCTGAATGTTACAATTAACTATCAGTTTTGCGTCGGATTCTAAAATCTAGACTCACAGGAGATCGACTTTAAGGTGCACGAGGCAGGAATATCGCCTAGGAGACAAGTCGGCTGGAGGACGATGTATTGGATCTCGACACAATTTGAGTGTTCCATCGTCATTAGGAGGCCCTGAACGTTACAATTAACTATCAGTTTTGCGTCGGATTCGATAATCTAGACTCACAGGATCCCGAGGCAGTAATAGACCTTTGGAGACAAGTCGGCTGGAGGACGTTGTTTTGAATCTCGACGCAATTTGAGTGTTTCATTGTCATTAGGAGGCCCTGAATGTTACAATTAACTATCAGTTTCGCGTCGGATTCGAAAATATAGACTCACAGGCGACGGACCATATGGTGCCCGAAGCAGCTATATCCCCTTGGAGACAAGTCGGCAGGAGGACGATGTATTGAATCTCGACGCAATTTGAGTGTTAAATCGTCATTTGGACCCCTTAACGTTACAATTAACTATCAGTTTCGCGTCGGATTCGAAAATCTAGACTCACAGGAGACGGATCATATGGTGCCCGAGGCAGCAATATCCCCTTGGAGACAAGTCGGCTGGAGGACGATGTATTGATTCTCGACGCAATTTGAGTGTTCCATCGTCATTAGGAGGCCATGATTGTTACAATTAACCATCAGTTCTGAGTCGGATTCTGAAATCTAGACGCACATGAGAACGACCATTAGGTGCGGTAGGCAGCGATAGACCCTTGGAGACAAATCGGCTGGAGGACGATGTATTGAATCTCGACGCAATTTGAGTGTTCCATCGTCATTAGGAGCCCCTGAATGTTACAATTGACTATCAGTTTTGCGTCGGATTCGAAAATGTAGACTTAGAGGAGAACGACCATAAGGTGCCCGAGGCAGCAATAGACCCTTGGAAACTAGTCTACTGAAGGACGATGAATTGAATCTCGACACAATTTGAGTGTTCCATCGTCATTAGGAGGCCCTGAATGTTACAATTAACTTTCAGTTTCGCGTCGGTTTCAAAAACCTAGACTCACAGGCGACGGACCATATGGTGCCTGAAGTGACAATATCCCCTTGGAAACAAGTCGCCTGGAGGACGATGTATTGAATCTCGACGCAATTTGAGTGTTCCATCGCCCCTGAACTTTACAATTAACTATCAGTTTTGCGTCGGATTCGAAAATTTAGACTCAGAGGAGAACGACCATAAGGTGCCCGAGGCAGCAATAGACCCTTGGTGACAAGTCGGCTGAAGGACGATGAATTGAATCTCGACGCAATTTGAGTGTTCCATCGTCATTAGGAGGCCCTGAACGTTACAATTAAGTTTTGCGTCGGATTCAATAATCTAGACTCACAGGAGAACGACCATAAGGTGCTCGAGGCAGCAATAGCCCCTTGGAGACAAGTCGGCAGGAGGACGATGTATTGAATCTCGACGCAATTTAAGTGTTCCATCGTCATTAGGAGGCGCTGAACGCTACAATTAACTATCAGTTATGCGTCGGATTCGTTAATCTAGACTCACAGGAGAACGACCGTGAGGTGACCGAGGCAGCAATAGACCCTTGGAGACAAGTCGGCTGGAGGACGATGAATTGAATCTCGACGCAATTTGAGTGTTCCATCGTCATTAGGAGGCGCTGAACGCTACAATTAACTATCAGTTATGCGTCGGCTTCGTTAATCTAGACTCACAGGAGAACGACCATGAGGTGACCGAGGCAGTCATAGACCCTTGGAGACAAGTCGCCTGGAGGACGATGTATTGAATCTCGACGCAATTTGAGTGTTCATCGCCCCTGAACCTTACAATTAACTACCAGTTTTGCGTCGGATTCGAAAATGTAGACTCAGAGGAGATCGATCGTAAGGTGCCCGAGGCAGCAATAGACCCTTGGTGACAAGTCGGCTGAAAAACGATGAATTGAATCTCGACACAATTTGAGTGTTTCATCGTCATTAGGAGGCCCTGAACGTTACAATTAACTATCAGTTTTGCGTCGGATTCAATAATCTAGACTCACAGGAGAACGACCACATGGTGCCCGAGGCAGCAATATCCCCTTGGAGGCAAGTCGGCTGGAGGACGATGTATTGAATCTCGACGCAATTTGAGTGTTCCATCGTCATTAAGAGGCCCTGAACGTTACAATTAACTATCGGTTTTGCTTCGGATTCCATAGTCTAGACTCACAGGAGAACGACCAAAAGGCGCCCGAGGCAACAATAGACCCTTGGAGACAAGTCGGCTGGAGGACGATGTATTGAATTTCGACGCAATTTGAGTGTTCCATCGCCCCTGAACGTTACAATTAACTATCAGCTTTGCGTCGGATTCGAAAATGTAGACTCAGAGGAGATCGACCATAAGGTGCCCGAGGCAGCAATAGACCCTCGGAGACAAGTCGCCTGGAGGACGATGTATTGAATCTCGACGCAATTTGAGTGTTCCATCGTCATTAGGAGGCCCTGAACGTTACAATTAACTATCAGTTTCGCGTCGGATTCGAAAATCTAGACTCACAGGTGCACGACCATAAGGTGCCAGAGGCAGCAATAGACGCTTGGAGACAAGTCGGCTGGAGGACGATGTATTGAATCTCGACGCAATCTGAGTGTTCCAGCGTCATTAGGAGGCCATAAACGTTACAATTAACCATTAGTTTTGCATCGGATTCGAAAATCTAGACTCACATGAGAACGACCATAGGGTGCCCAAGGCAGCAATATCCCCTTGGAGACAAGTCGGCTGGAGGTCGATGTATTGATTCTCGACGCAATTTCAGTGTTCCATCGTCATAAGGAGGCCATGAACGTCTTGCGTCGGATGCAAAAATCTAGAGTCACAGGCAGCAATATCCCCTTGGAGACAAGTCGGCTTGAGGACGATGAATTGAATCTCGACGCAATTTGAGTGTTCCATCGTCATTAGGAGGCCCTGAACGTTACAATTAGCTATCAGTTTTTCGTCGGATTCGAAAATCTAGACTCACAGGAGACGACCACAAGGTGCAGGAGGCAGCAATAGACCCTTGGAGACAAGTCGGCTGGAGGCCGATGTATTGAATCTCGACGCAATTTGAGTGATCCATCGTCATTGAGAGGCCCTGAACGTTACAATTAACTATCAGTTTTGCGTCGGATTCTAAAATCTAGACACTCAGGAGAACGACCATAAGGTGCCCGAGGCAGGAATATCGTCTAGGAGAAAAGTCGGATGGAGGACGATGTATTGAATCTCGACGCAATTTGAGTGTTCCATCGTCATTAGGACGTCCTGAACGTTACAATTAACTATCAGTTTTGCGTCGGATTCGAAAATGTAGACTCAGAGGAGAACGACCATAAGGTGCCCGAGGAAGCATTTGACCCTTGGAGACAAGTCGGCAGGAGGACGATGTATTGATTCTCGACGCAATTTTAATGTTCCATCGTCATTAGGAGTCAATGAACGTTACAATTAACCATCAGTTTTGGGTCGGATTCGAAAATCAAGCGTTACAGGAGAACGACCATTAGGTGCCACAGGCAGCAATATCCCCTTGGAGACAAGTCGGCTTGAGGACGATGTAATGAATCTCGACGCACTTAGAGTGATCCATCGTCATTAGGAGGCCCTGAACGTTACAATTAACTACCAGTTTTGCGTCGGATTCGAAAATTTAGACCCAGAGGAGAGCGACCATAAGGTGCCCGAGGCAGCAATAAACCCTCGGAGACAAGTCGCCTGGAGGACGATGTATTGAATCTCGACGCAATTTGGCTGTTCCATTGTCTTTAGATGGCCCTGAACGTTACAATTAACTATGAGTTTTGCGTCGGATTCGAAAATCTAGACTCACAGGAGAACGACCATATGGTGTCCGAGGCAGCTATATCCCCTTGGAGACAAGTTGGCTGGAGGACGATGTATGGATTCTCGGCGCAATTTGAGTGTTCAATCGTCATTAGGAGGCCATGATTGTTACAATTAACCATCAGTTCTGAGTCGGATTCTAAAATCTAGACTCACAGGAGAACGACGATAAGGTGCCATAGGCAGCGATATACACTTGGAGACAAATCGGCTGGAGGACGATGTATTGAATCTCGACGCAATTTGAGTGTTCCATCGTCATTAGGAGGCCCTGAACGTTATAATTAACTATCAGTTTTGCGTCGGATACGATAATCTAGACTCACAGGAGAACAACCATAAGGTGCCCGAGGCAATAATAGACCCTTAGAGCCAAGTCGCCTGGAGAACGAAGTATTGAATCTCGACTCAATTTGAGTGTTCCATCGTCATTAGGAGGCCCTGAACTTTATAATTAACAAGCAGTTTCGCGTGGGATTCGAAAATCTAGACTCACAGGAGCACGATGTTAAGGTGCCAGAGGCAGCAATAGCCCCTTGGACACAAGTCGGCTGCAGGACGATGTATTGAATCTCGACGCAATTTGAGTGTTCCATCGTCATTTGGAGGCGCTGAGCGTTACAATTAACTATCAGTTTCCGTCGGATTCGAAAATCTAGACTCACAGGGGTCGGACCATATGGTGCCCGAGGCAGCAATATCTCCTCTGAGACGAATCGGCTGGAGGACGATGTATTGAATCTCGACGCAATTAGTGTGCTCCATCGTCATTGGGAGGCCCTGAACATTACAATTAACTATCAGTTTTGCGTCGGATTCGACAATCTAGACTCACAGGAGAACGACCATAAGGTGACCGAGGCAGCAATATCCCCTTGGAGACAAGTCGGCTGGAGGACGATGTATTGAATCGCTACGCAATTAGAGTGTTCCACCGTCATTAAGAGGCCCGGAACATCAGAATTAACCGTCAGTTTTGCGTCAGATTCGAAAATCTAGAATCACAGGAGACGGAGCATATGGTGCCCGAGGCAGCAATATCCCCTTGGAGGCAAGTCGGCTGGAGGACGATGTATTGAATCTCGACGCAATTTGAGGGGTCCATCGTCATTAGGAGGCCCTGAACGTTATACTTAAATATCAGTTTTGCGTCCGATTCGATAATCTAGACTCACAGGAGAACAACCATAAGGTGCCTGAGGCAACAATAGACCCTTAGAGACAAATCGCCTGGAGAACGAAGTATTGAATCTCGACGCAATTTGAGTGTTCCATCGTCATTAGGAGGCCCTGAACGTTGTAATTAACAATCGGTTTCGCGTGGGATTAGAAAATCTAGACTCACAGGAGCACGATTTTAAGGTACCAGAGGCAGCAATAGACCCTTGGAGATAAGTCGGCTGGAGGACGATGTATTGAATCTCGACGCAATTTGAGTGTTCCATCGTCATTAGGAGGCCCTGAGTGTTACACGTAACTATCAGTTTCCGTCGGATTCGAAAATCTAGACTCACAGGTGAACGAGCACAAGGTGCCTGAGGCAGCAACAGACCCTCGGAGACAAGTCGGCTGGAGGCCGATGTATTGAATCTCGACACAATTTCAGTGTTCCGTCGATTTAGGAGGCCCTGAACGTTACAATTAACTATCAGTTTTGCGTCGGATTCGATAATCTTGACTCACAGGTGAACGACCATAAGGTGCCTGAGGCAGCAACATCCCCTTGGAGACAAGTCGGCGGGAGGACGATGTATTGAATCTCGACGCAATTTGAGTGTTCCATCGTCATTAAGAGGCCCTGAACGTTACAATTAACTGTCAGCTTTGCGTCGGATTCGAAAAACTAGACTCACAGGAGAACGACCATATGGTGCCCGAGGCTGCAACATCCCCTTGGATATAAGTCGGCTGGAGGACGATGTATTGAATCTCGATGCAATTTGAGTTTTCCATCGTTATTAGGAGGCCCTGAACGTTACAATTAACTATCTGTTTTGCGTCGGATTCTAAAATCTAGACTCACAGGAGAACGACCATAAGTTGCCCGAGGCAGCAATATCCCCTTGGAGACAAGTCGGCTGAAGGACGATGTATTGAATCTCGACGCAATTTGAGTGTTCCATCGCGATTAGGAGGCCATAAACGTTACAATTAACCATCAGTTTTGCGTCGGATTCGATAATCTAGACTCACAGGAGAACGACCATAAGGTGCCCGAGGCAGCAATAGACCCTTGGAGACGAATGGTCTGGAGGACGATGTATTGAATCTCGACGCAATTTGAGTGTTCCACCGTCATTAGGAGGCCCTGAACGTTACATTTAACAATCAGTTTTGCGTCGGATTCGATAATCTAGACTCACAGGTGAACGAGCACTAGGTGCCTGAGGCAGCAACAGACCCTCGGAGACAAGTCGGCTGGAGGCCGATGTATTGAATCTCGACACAATTTAAGTGTTCCATCGATTTACGAGGCCCTGAACGTTACAATTAACTATCAGTTTTGCGTCGGATTCGATAATCTAGACTCACAGGAGAACGACCATAAGGTGCCCGAAGCAGCATTAGACGCTTGGAGACAAGTCGCCTGGGGGACGATCTATTGAATCTCGACGGAATATGAGTGTTGCAGCGTCATTAGGAGGCCCTGAACGTCACAATTAACTATCAGTTTCGCGTCGGATTCGAAAATCTAGACTCACAAGTTGCCAGAGGCAGCAATGATCCCTTAGAGACAAGTCGGCTGAATGACGTGTTCCATCGTCATTAGGAGGGACTCAACGTTACATTTAACTATCATTTTTGCGTCGGATTCGATAATCTACGCTTACAGGAGAACGACCATAAGGTGCCCGAGGCAGCAATAGACCCTTGGAGACATGTCGGCTGGAGGTCGATGTATTTAATCTCGACACAATTTGAATGTTCCATCGTCATTAGGAGGCCCTGAACGTTACAATTAATTACCAGTTTTGCGTCGGATTCGAAAATGTAGTCTAAGAGGAGAATGACAATAAGGTGCCACAGGCAGCAATAGACGCTTGCAGACAATTCGGCTGGAGGACGATGTATTGAATCTCGACGCAATCTGAGTGTACCATCGTCATTAGGAGGCCATAAACGTTACTATTAACCATCAGTTTAGCGTTGGATTCGAAAATCTATACTCACAGGAGAACGACCATAAGGTGCCCGAGGCAGCAATATCCCCATGGAGACAAGTCGGCTGGAGGACGATGTATTGATTCTCGTCGCAATTTGAGTGTTCCATCGTCATTAGGAGGCCATGAACGTTTTGCGTCGGATATGAAAACCTAGACTCACAGGCAGCAATATCCCCTTGGAGACAAGTCGGCTTGAGGACGATGTATTAAATCTCGACGCAATTTGAGTGATCCATCGTCATTAGGAGGCCCTGATTGTTTCAGCTAGCTATCAGTTTTGTGTCGGATTCGAAAATCTAGACCCACAGGAGCACGACCATAAGGTGCCAGAGGCAGCAATAGACTCTTGGAGACAAGTCGGCTCGAGGACGATCTATTGAATCTCGACTCAATTTGAGCGTCCCATTGTCAATAGGATGTCCTGAACGTTACAATTAACTATCAGTTTTGCGTCGCATTCGAAAATCTAGACTCACAGGAGAACGACTTTAAGGTGCACGAGGCAGGAATATCGCCTAGGAGACAAGTCGGCTGGAGGACGATGTATTGAATCTCGACGCAATTTGAGTGGTCCATTGTCATTAGGAGGCCCTGATCGTTACAATTAACTATCAGTTTTGCGTCGGATTCAAAAATCTAGACTCACAGGAGTACGACCATAAGGTGCCCGAAGCAGCAATAGACCCTTGGAGACAAGTCGGCTAAAGGACGATGAATTGAATCTCGAAGCATTTTGAGTGTTCCATTGTCATTAGGAGGCCCTGAACGTTACAATTAACTATCAGTTTTGCGTCGGATTCAAAAATCTAGACTCACAGGAGAACGACCATAAGGTGCCCATGGCAGCAATATCCCCTTGGAGACAAGTCGGCTCGAGAACGATGTATTGAATCTCGAAACAATTTGTCAGTTTCATCGCTATTAGGAGGCCCTGCACTATCAGTTTTACGTCGGATTGGAAAATCTAGACTCACAGGAGAACGACCATAAGGTGCCTGAGGCAAAAATATCCCCTTGGAGATAAGTCGGCTGGAGGACGATGTATTGATTCTCGATGCAATTTGAGTGTTCCATCGTCATTAGGAGGCAATGAACGTTACAATTAACCATCAGTTTTGGGTTGGATTCGAAAATCTAGACTCACAGGAGGACGACCATTAGGTTCCATAGGCAGCAATATCCCCTTGGAGACAAGACGGCTTGAGGACGATGTATTGAATCTCGACGCAATTTGAGTGTTCCATCGTCGTTAGGAGGCCCTGAACGTTGCAATTAACTACCAGTTTTACGTCGGATCCGAAAATGTAGACTCAGAGGAGAACGACCACAAGTTACCCGAGGCAGCAATAAACCATTCAAGACAAGTCGCCTGGAGGACGATGTATTGAATCTCGACGCAATTTGAGTGTTCCATTGTCATTAGGTGGCCATGAACGTTACAATTAACTATGAGTTTTGCGTCGGATTCGAAAATCTAGACACACAGGAGAACGACCATTAGGTGCTATAGGCAGCAATAGACATTTGGAGACAAATCGGCTGGAGGACGATGTATTGAATCGCGACGCAGTTTGAGTGTTCGATCGTCATGAAGAGGCCCGGAACATAAGAATTAACCGTCACTTTTGCGTCGGATTCGAAAATCTAGAATCACAGGAGACGGACCATATGGTGCCCGTGGCAGCAATATCCCCTTGGAGGCAAGTCGGCTGGAGGACGTTGTATTGAATCCCGACGCAATTTGAGTGTTCCAACGTCATTAGGAGGCCCTGACCGTTACAATTAACTATCAGTTTTGCTTCGGATTCCATAATCTAGACTCACAGGAGAACGACCAATAGGCGGCCGAGGCAACAGTAGACCCTTGGAGACAAGTCGGCTGGAGGACGATGAATTGAATCGCGACGCAATTTGAGTGTTCGATCTGCATTACGAGGCCCTGAACTATACAATTAACCATCAGTAATGCGACGGATTCGAAAATCTAGACTCACAGGAGAATGACGATATGGTGCCCGAGACAGCAATATCCCCTTCGAGACAAGTCGGCTTGAGGACGATATATTGAATCTCGACGCAATTAGAGTGATCCATCGTCATTAGGTGGCCCTGAACGTTACAATTAACTAGCAGTTTTGCGTCGGATTCGAAAATTTGGACTCAGAGGAGAACGACCATAAGGTGCCCGAGGCAGCAATAAACCCTCGGAGACAAGTAGCCTGGAGGACGTTGTATTGAATCTCGACGCAATTTGACTGTTCCATTGTCATTAGGAGGCCCTGAACGTTACAATTAACTATGAGTTTTGCGTCGGATTCGAAAATCTAGACTCACAGGAGAACGACCATATGGTGTCCGAGGCAGCTATATCCCCTTAGAGACAAGTTGGCTGGAGGACGATGTATTGATTCTCGACGCAATTTGAGTGTTCCATCGTCATTAGGAGGCCATGATTGTTACAATTAACCATCAGTTCTGAGTCGGATTCGAAAATCTAGACTCACAGGAGAACGACCATATGGTGTCCGAGGCAGCTATATCCCCTTAGAGACAAATTGGCTGGAGGACGATGTATTGAATCGCAACGCAATTTGAGTGTTCCATCGTCATTAAGAGGCCCGGAACATCAGAATTAACCGTCAGTTTTGCGTCAGATTCGAAAATCTAGAATCACAGGAGACGGACCATATGGTGCCCGAGGCAGCAATATCCCCTTGGAGACAAGTCGGCTGGAGGATGATGTATTGAATCTCGATGCAATTTGAGTTTTCCATCGTTATTAGGAGGCCCTGAACGTTACAATTCACTATCTGTTTTGCGTCGGATTCGAAAATCTAGACTCACAGGAGAACTACCATAAGGTGCCCGAGGCAGCAATATCCAATTGGAGACAAGTTGGCTGAAGGACGATGTATTGATTCTCGACGCAATTTGAGCGTTCCATCGTGATTAGGAGGCCATGAACGTTACAATTAACCATGCGTTTTGCGTCGGATTCGATAATCTAGACTCACAGGAGAACGACCATAAGGTGCCTGAGGCAACAATATCCCCTTGGAGATAAGTCGGCTGGAGGACGATGTATTGATTCTCGATGCAATTTGAGTGTTCCATCGTCATTAGGAGGCAATGAACGTTACAATTAACCATCAGTTTTGGGTTGGATTCGAAAATCTAGACTCACAGGAGGACGACCATTAGGTTCCATAGGCAGCAATATCCCCTTGGAGACAAGACGGCTTGAGGACGATGTATTGAATCTCGACGCAATTTGAGTGTTCCATCGTCGTTAGGAGGCCCTGAACGTTGCAATTAACTACCAGTTTTACGTCGGATCCGAAAATGTAGACTCAGAGGAGAACGACCACAAGTTACCCGAGGCAGCAATAAACCATTCAAGACAAGTCGCCTGGAGGACGATGTATTGAATCTCGACGCAATTTGAGTGTTCCATTGTCATTAGGTGGCCATGAACGTTACAATTAACTATGAGTTTTGCGTCGGATTCGAAAATCTAGACACACAGGAGAACGACCATTAGGTGCTATAGGCAGCAATAGACATTTGGAGACAAATCGGCTGGAGGACGATGTATTGAATCGCGACGCAGTTTGAGTGTTCGATCGTCATGAAGAGGCCCGGAACATAAGAATTAACCGTCACTTTTGCGTCGGATTCGAAAATCTAGAATCACAGGAGACGGACCATATGGTGCCCGTGGCAGCAATATCCCCTTGGAGGCAAGTCGGCTGGAGGACGTTGTATTGAATCCCGACGCAATTTGAGTGTTCCAACGTCATTAGGAGGCCCTGACCGTTACAATTAACTATCAGTTTTGCTTCGGATTCCATAATCTAGACTCACAGGAGAACGACCAATAATCGGCCGAGGCAACAGTAGACCCTTGGAGACAAGTCGGCTGGAGGACGATGAATTGAATCGCGACGCAATTTGAGTGTTCGATCTGCATTACGAGGCCCTGAACTATACAATTAACCATCAGTAATGCGACGGATTCGAAAATCTAGACTCACAGGAGAATGACCATATGGTGCCCGAGACAGCAATATCCCCTTCGAGACAAGTCGGCTTGAGGACGATATATTGAATCTCGACGCAATTAGAGTGAGCCATCGTCATTAGGTGGCCCTGAACGTTACAATTAACTAGCAGTTTTGCGTCGGATTCGAAAATTTGGACTCAGAGGAGAACGACCATAAGGTGCCCGAGGCAGCAATAAACCCTCGGAGACAAGTAGCCTGGAGGACGTTGTATTGAAACTCGACGCAATTTGACTGTTCCATTGTCATTAGGAGGCCCTGAACGTTACAATTAACTATGAGTTTTGCGTCGGATTCGAAAATCTAGACTCACAGGAGAACGACCATATGGTGTCCGAGGCAGCTATATCCCCTTAGAGACAAGTTGGCTGGAGGACGATGTATTGATTCTCGACGCAATTTGAGTGTTCCATCGTCATTAGGAGGCCATGATTGTTACAATTAACCATCAGTTCTGAGTCGGATTCGAAAATCTAGACTCACAGGAGAACGACCATATGGTGTCCGAGGCAGCTATATCCCCTTAGAGACAAATTGGCTGGAGGACGATGTATTGAATCGCAACGCAATTTGAGTGTTCCATCGTCATTAAGAGGCCCGGAACATCAGAATTAACCGTCAGTTTTGCGTCAGATTCGAAAATCTAGAATCACAGGAGACGGACCATATGGTGCCCGAGGCAGCAATATCCCCTTGGAGACAAGTCGGCTGGAGGATGATGTATTGAATCTCGATGCAATTTGAGTTTTCCATCGTTATTAGGAGGCCCTGAACGTTACAATTCACTATCTGTTTTGCGTCGGATTCGAAAATCTAGACTCACAGGAGAACTACCATAAGGTGCCCGAGGCAGCAATATCCAATTGGAGACAAGTTGGCTGAAGGACGATGTATTGATTCTCGACGCAATTTGAGCGTTCCATCGTGATTAGGAGGCCATGAACGTTACAATTAACCATGCGTTTTGCGTCGGATTCGATAATCTAGACTCACAGGAGAACGACCATAAGGTGCCCGAGGCAGCCATAGACCCTTGGAGACGAATCGTCTGGAGGACGATGTATTGATTCTCGACGCAATTTGAGTGTTCCATCGTCATTAGGAGGCTCTGAACGTTACAATTAACAATCAGTCTCGCGTGGGATTCTTAAATCTAGACTTACAGGAGCACGATTATAAGGTGCCCGAGGCAGCAGTAGATCCTTGGAGTCAAGTCGGCAGGAGGACGATGTATTGAATCTCGACGCAATTTGAGTGTTCCATCGTCATTAGGAGGCTCTTAACGTTACAATTAGCAGTCCATCTTGCATCGGATTCGAATATCAGGACTCACAGGAGAACGACCATAAGGTGACCGAGGTAGCAGTAGACACATTGAGACAAGTCGGCTGGAGGACGATGTATTGAATCGCGACGCAATTTGAGTGTTCCATCGTCATTAGGAGGCCCTGAACGTTACAATTAACTATCAGTTTCGCATCGGATTCGAAAATCTAGACTCACAAGTTGCCAGAGGCAGCAATGATCCCTTGGAGACGAGTCGGCTGAATGACGTGTTCCATCGTCATTAGGAGGCCCTCAACGTTACATTTAACTATCAGTTTTGCGTTGGATTCGAAAATCATGACTCACAGGAGAACGACCATAATGTGCCCGAGGCAGCAATAGACCCTTGGAGACAAGTTGGCTGGAGGACGATTTATCGATTCTCGACACAATTTGAGTGTTCCATCGTCATTAGGAGGCCCTGAACGTTACAATTAACTATCAGTTTTGCGTCGGATTCGATAATCTAGACTCTCCGGAGAACGACCACAAGGTGCATGAGGCAGCAATAGACCCTTGGAGACAAGTCGGCTGGAGGCCGATGTATTGAATCTCGACGCAATTTGAGTGTTCCATCGTCATTAGGAGGCCCTGAACGTTACAATTAACTATCAGTTTTGCGTCGGATTCGAAAATCTAAACTCACAAGAGAACGACCTTAAGGTGCCCGAGGCAGCAATATCCCCTTGGAGACAAGCCGGCTGGAGGACGATGTATTGAATCTTGACGCAATTTGAGTGTTTCATCGTCATTAGGAGGCACTGAACGGTACAATTAACTATCACTTTTGCGTCGGATTCGAAAATGTAGATTCAGAGGAGAGCGATCAAAAGGTGCCCGAGGCAGCAATAGACCCTTGGAAGCAAGTCTACAGAAGGACGATGAATTGAATCTCGACGCAATTTGAGTGTTACATCGTCATTAGGAGGCGCTGAACGTTACAATTAACTATCAGTTCTGCGTCGGATTCGATAATCTAGACTCACAGGAGACCGAGGCAGTAATAGACCCTTGGAGACAAGTCGGCTGGAGGACGATGTTTTGAATCTCGACACAATTTGAGAGTTCCATCGTCATTAGGAGGCCCTGAATGTTACAATTAACTATCAGTTTCGCGTCGGATTCGAAAATCGAGACTCACAGGAGACGGACCATTTGGCGCCAGAGGCAGCAATATCCCCTTGGAGAGAAGTCTGCTGGAGGACAATGTACCGAAACTCGACGCAATTTGAGTGTTCCATCGTCATTTGGAGGCCCTGAACTTTACAATTACTTACCAGTTTTTCGTCGGATTCGAAAATGTAGACTCAGAGGGGAACGACCATAAGGTGCCCGAGGCAGCAATAGACCATCGGAGACAGGTCGCCAGGAGGACGATGTATTGAATCTCGACGCAATTTGAGTGTTCCATCGTCATTAGGAGGCCCTTAACGTTACAATTAACTATCAGTTTCGCGTCGGATTCGAAAATCTAGACTCACAGGTGCACGACCATAAGGTGCCAGAGGCAGCAGTAGACGCTTGGAGACAATTCGGCTGGAGGACGATGTATTGAATCTCGACGCAATTTGAGTGTTCCATCGTCATTAGGAGGCGCTGAATGTTACAATTAACCATCAGTTATGCGTCGGATTCGTTAATCTAGACTCACAGGAGAACGACCATAAGGTGACCGAGGCAGCAATATCCCCATGGAAACAAGTCGGCTGGAGGACGATGTATTGAATCTCGACGATATCTGAGTGTTCCATCGTCATTAGGAGGCCATAAACGTTACAATTAACCATCAGTTTAGCGTCGGATTCGAAAATCTATACTCACAGGATAACGACCATAAGGTGCCACAGGCAGAAATATCCCCTTGGAGACAAGTCGGCTTGAAGACGATGTATTGAATCTCGACGCAATTTGAGTGTTCCATCGTCATTAGGAGGCCCTGAACGTTACAGCTAACTATCAGTTTTGAGTCGGATTCGAAAATCTAGACTCACAGGAGCACGACCATAATGTGCCAGAGGCAGCAATAGACGCTTGGAGACAAGTCGGCTGGAGGACGATGTATTGAATCTCGACGCAATTTGAGTGTGCCATCGTCATTAGGAGGCCCTGAACGTTACAATTAACTGTCAGTTTTGCGTCGGATTCAAAATTCTAGACTCACAGGAGAACGACCATAAGGTGCCCGGGGCAGCAATATCCCCTTGGAGACAAGTCGGCTGGAGAACGATGTATTGAATCTCGACGCAATTTGTGTGTTCCATCGCTATTAGGAGGCCCTGAACTATCAGTTTTACGTCGGATTTGAAAATCTAGACTCACAGGAGATCGACCATAAGGTGCCCGAGGCAACAATATCCCCTTGGGAACAAGTCGGCTGGAAGACGATGTATTGAATCGCGACGCAATTTGAGTGTTCGATCGTCATTAGGAGGCCCTGCACTATACAATTAACCATCAGTTTTTCGACGGATTCAAAAATCTAGACTCACAGGAGGACGCCCATTAGGTGCCACAGGCAGCAATATCCCCTTGGAGACAAGTCGGCTTGAGGACGATGTATTGAATCTCGACGCAAATTGAGTGTTCCATCGTTGTTAGGAGGCCCTGAACGTTACAATTAATTACCAGTTTTACGTCGGATTCGATAATGTAGACTCAGTGGAGAACGACCACAAGGTGCCCGAGGCAGCAATATCCCCTTGCAGACAAGTCGGCTGGAGGACGCTGTATTGAATCTCGACGCAATTTGAGTGTTCCATCGTCATTAGGAGGCGCTGAACGTTACAATTAACCATCAGTTATGCGTCGGATTCGTTAATCTAGACTCACAGGAGAACGACCATAAGGTGACCGAGGCAGCAATATCCCCATGGAAACAAGTCGGCTGGAGGACGATGTATTGAATCTCGACGAAATTTGAGTGTTCCATCGTTATTAGGAGGCCCTGAACGTTACAATTAACTATCAGTTTTGCGTCGGATTCGATAATCTAGACTCACAGGAGAACGTCCATAGGGTGCCCGAGGCAGCAATAGACCCCTGTAGACAAGTCGGCTGGAAGTCGATGTATTGAATCTCGACGCAATTTGAGTGGTCCATCGTCATTAGGAGGCCCTGAACGTTACATTTAACTATCAGTTTTGCGTCAGATTCGATAATCTAGACTCTCAGGAGAACGACCATAAGGTGCCCGAGGCAGCATTAGGCCCTTGGTGACAAGTCGGCTGGAGGACGATGTATTGAATCTCGAAGCAATTAGAGTGTTCCATCGTCATTAGGAGGCCCCGAACGTTACAATTATTTATCAGTTTTGCGTCGGATTCGATAATCTAGACTCACAGGAGAACGTCCATAGGGTGCCCGAGGCAGCAATAGACCCCTGTAGACAAGTCGGCTGGAAGTCGATGTATTGAATCTCGACGCAATTTGAGTGGTCCATCGTCATTAGGAGGCCCTGAACGTTACATTTAACTATCAGTTTTGCGTCGGATTCGAAAATCTAGACTCACAGGAGAAGGACCATATGGTGCCCGAGGCATAATTATCACCTTGGAGACAAGTCGGCTGAGGGACGATGAAATGAATCTCAACACAATTTGAGTGTTCATCGTCATTAGGAGACCCTGAACGTTATAATTATTTATCAGTTTTGCGTCGGATTCGATAATCTAGACTCACAGGAGAAAGTCCACAGGGTGCCCGAGGCAGCAATAGACCCCTGTAGACAAGTCGGCTGGAAGTCGATGTATCGAATCACGACGCAACTTGAGTGTTCCATCGTCATTAGGAGGCCCTGAACGTTACAATTAACTATCAGTTTCGCGTCGAGTTCAAAAATCTAGACTCACAGGAGAAGGACCATGTGCTGCCCGAGGCAGCAATTTCACTTTGGAGACAAGCCGGCTGGAGGACGATGCAATGAATCTCGACGCAATTTGAGTGTTCCATCGTCATTAGGAGGTCCTGAACGTTACATTTAAATATCAGTTTTGCGTCGGATTCGAAATACTACACTCACATGAGACGGACTATATGGCTCCCAAGGCAGCAATATCCCCTAGGAGACAAGTCGGCTGGAGGACGATGTATTGAATCTCGACGCAATTTGAGTGTTCCAACGTCGTTAGGAGGCCCAGAACGTTACATTTAACAATCAGATTCGCGTAGGATTCGAAAATCTGGACTCACAGGAGCACGATTATAAGGTACCATAGGCAGCAGTAGACCCTTGGAGACAAGTCGGCTGGAGGACGATGTATTGAATCGCGACCCAATTTGAGTTTTCCATCGACATTAGGAGGCCCTGAACGCTACAATTAACAATCAGTTTTGCGTCGGATTCGAAAATGTAGACTCAGAGGAGACGGTCTATATGGTGCCCAAGGCAGCAATATCCCCTTGGAGACAAGTCGGCTGCAGGACTATGCATTGAATCGCGACGCAATTAGAGTGTTCCATCGTCATTGGGAGGCCCTGAACGTTACAATTAACTATCAGTTATGGGTCGGATTCGACAATCTAGACTCACAGGAGAACGACCATAAGGTGCCCGAGGGAGCAATAGAACCTTGGAGGCAAGTCGGCTGGAGGGCGATGTATTGAATCTCGACGCAATTTGAGTGTTCCATCGTCATTAGGAGGCCCTGAACGTTACACTTAACTATCAATTGCGCGACGGATTCGAAAATCTGGACTCTCAGGAGACGGACCATATGGTGCACGAGGCAGCAATATCCCCTAGGAGACAAGTCGGGCGGAGGACGATGTATTGAATTTCGGAGCAATTTGAGTGTTGCATCGTCTTTAGGGTGCTCTCAACGTTACAATTGGAAGTCCGTTTTGCGTCGGTTTCGTATATCTGGACTCACAGGAGAACGACCATAAGGTGACCGAGGTAGCAGTAGACCCATTGGGACAAGACGGCTGGAGGACGATTTATTGAATCGCAACGCAATTTGAGTGTTGCAGCTTCATTAGGAGGCCCTGAACGTTACAATTATTCATCAGTTTCGCGTCGGATTCGAAAATCTAGACTCACAAGTTGCCAGAGGCAGCAATGGTCCCTTGGAGACAAGTCGGCTGGCGGACGATGTATTGAATATCGACGCAATTTGAGTGTTCCATCGTCATTAGGAGGTCCTGAACGTTCCATTAACTATCAGTTTTGCGTCGGATTCGAAATACTAGACTAACGGGAGACGGACTATATGGTTCCCAAGGCAGCAATATCCCCTCGGAGACAAGTCGGCTGGAGGACGATGTATTTAATCTAGACGTAATTTGAGTGTTCCATCGTCATTAGGAGGCCCTGAACGTTACAATTACCTATCAGTTTTGCGTCGGATTCGATAATCTAGACTCACAGGATAACGACCATAGGGTGCTTGAGGCAGCAATAGACCCCTGGAGACAAGTCGGCTGGAGGTCGATCTATTGAATCTCGACGCAATTTGAGTGTCCCATCGTCATTAGGAGGCCCTGAACGTTACAATTAACTATCAGTTTCGCTTCGAATTCTCAAATCTAGACTCACAGGAGAAGGACCATGTGGTGCCCGAGGCAGCAATTTCATTTTGGAGACAAGTCGGCTGGAGGACGATGCAATGAATCTCGACGCAATTTGAGTGTTCCATCGTCATTGGGAGGCCCTGAATGTTATAATTAACTGTCAGTATTGCGTCGGATTCGATAATCTAGACTATCAGGAAAACGCCCATAAGGTGCCCGAGGCAGAAATAGACCCTTGGAGAAAAGTCGGCTGGAGGACGATGTATTGAATCGCGACGCAATTTGAGTGTTCCATCGTCAGTAGGAGGCCCTGAACGTTACAAGTAACTATAAGTTTTGCGTCGGATTCGAAAATCTGGACTCACAGGAGACGGACCATATGGTGCTAGAGGCAGCAATATCCCCTAGGAGACAAGTCGGCTGGAGGACGATGTATTGAATCTGGACGCAATTTGAGTGTTCCTTCGTCATTAGGAGGCTCTTAACGTTAGAATTAGCAGCCCGTTTTGCGTCGGATTCGAATATTTGGACTCACAGGAGAACGACAATAAGATGCCTGAGGCAGCAACAGAACCTTGGAGACAAATCGGCTGGAGGTCGATGTATTGAATGGCGACGCAATTTGTGTGTTCCATCGTCTTTAGGTGGCCCGGAACATTACAATTAACCGTCACTTTCTCGTCGGATTCGAAAATCTAGACTCACAGGAGACGGACCCGAGGCGGCAATATCCCCTTGGAGACAAGTTGGCAGGAGGACGATGTATTGAATCTCGACGCAATTTGTGTTTTCCATCGTCATTAGGAGGTCCTGAACGTTACAATTAACTATCAGTTTTGCGTCGGATTCGATAATCTAGACTCACAGGAAAACGACCATAGGGTGCCCGATTCAGCAATAGACCCTTGGAGACAATTCGGCTGGAGGACGATGTATTGAATCGCGACGCAATTTGAGTGTTCGATCGTAATTAGGAGGCTCTGAACGTTACAATTAAGTATCTGTTTTGCGTCGGATTCGATAATCTAGACTCACAGGAGAACGACCATAAGGTGCCCGAGGCAGCAGTAGACCCTTGGAGACAAGTCGCCTGGAGGACGATGTATTGAATATCGACGCAATTTGAGTTTTCCATCGTCATTAGGAGGCCCTGAACGTTACAAGTAACTATCAGTTTTGCGTCGGATTCGAGATTCTAGACTCACAGAAGACGGCCAAATGATGACCGATGCAGCAATAGACCCTTGGAGACAAGTCGGCTGTACGACGATGAATTGAATCTCGACGCAATTTGAGTGTTCCATCGTCATTAGGAGGCCCTGAACGATACAATTCACTATCAGTTTT